>NC_137586.1:45982860-46419860 GCF_963210335.1 Falco punctatus
GTCTTGCAATTGCAGGTGACAGTTACTTTTATGGTCAGGACTTGTCCTTAATAAAAGGAAGGTTGCCTGTTTCTTGGGTGAGAAATAACTTGAGTATGTTTTTTGTTTTTTTGCTTACTGCTGTGTTAGTGGGTTGGGTAACTCTCCTAAGTATGACCAAAGCTTGTCCTGAATGAACATGTGTAAATATGGGGTGTGAAAGGAGCAATGCTGGATTACACAAGGATGGGGAAATTGGAGAGGAAGGGAGCTGATGTATGTGTAGATTTGAGTGAACAACCATGTGACTGCTTTGAGGAGGAGTTGGACTAGGTGACCTCCAGAAGGCCCTTTCTAACCTCACTGGTTCTGTGATTTCTGACAATCAGTAAAATGCTTCCCAGTGATTACCTGTGAAGAGTCTGAGTACGGGAGTGAACACAGATGTAGAATACCACTTGAAAGGAAGTTAGGAAGAAGCCTAAAATGAGGCATTTCTCTACTCAAATGTAACTTTCCACCTGTGAGTAACAGAGGATAGCTTTAGGTTTTCTTGTGCAGGCCTAACCCCGTGACTGGAAGAAAGCAATTGTTGTATGTGAACTTGAACAGGTACAGCCCTATGTATTTCTAGAAATGGAAATTATTATTGGTATTTGCTGCTTCTGTCACAAATTCATGCATTTGTGAGCAGGCACCCCAAAGAACCTACACTTAGGAACAGGTAAGTTTAGTTTCTGCCAGCTTGCCAGGTTATCTTTTTTGCACAGCTTCTTATCATCAGGAAGATGGTGGTGTCTGCACTCTGGGAAATATACATTCTGCCATCACACTTGATTCCTCATGCCCATTGTTTGGACTAGGATATGGGGAAAAGCAACAACCCTGTGAAAGCTGTTGGGTGACCTTTTCAGAGTTGGAGATAGCATCAAAGTTTCACAATTGTCCTGTTGAACACTTCTAAAGCCTTAGGCACCCTGTGAAGTGGTCAGGATTTGTGGCTTTGCTCCTTCTGAAGAGGTTAGTCCTGAGGAGTTATGATGGACACTGCTCACCTCCCACCCATGTTCCTCCTCTGCTTGGTTTTACCATTGAAGAAAAAGCCCAATGCACTGCATTGCAGCCTAATCCAATATGTGGATAAAAGCTGTATGAACTTTTCAGTGTGAGTGCCTAATAAATCAGTGTCTCAATAAAGAACAGGTGACAACCTGAGAGACAGGAATGTGGGGAGAAAGTCAAAGAAATAGAGTACTTTCACAGTTTATTCAGACTTTGTGTTGATTAAGGCCATCTAGTTCCAACAGAGGTCAAGTGTCCAGCTGCCACTTCACTGTCTCTCAACAATTCAGCTCCTGCAGTAGCCCTCATACCAAAGCACACTGCTATGAATTGGTCTATTAAAATGAATTAGATCCTGCAGAGTAGAGTGACTGCTGGTCTGCAGCTACTGTGAGGGGAAAGTCCTTGACACTGGGCTTCTTGATTTGGGCAGCAGAGGAGAATGTTTTATTTTATGCGGTAAATGTTTTCCTGTAAATTATTAGTGAATATGTTTTAGAAGGATGCAGCTGATTATAGATAAACCTTTCTGCTGAGAATAAGGTCACTGTTCTCATTACCCTGCTATTAATGGGGTTTTGACTTGGCTGTTGTCAGCAATTGGTTCCAGACAGGTTGGGAACTATTTTTGCCTCACTGTTAGTGCTTGAAAAGATAAACAAGCAATGGAAACAGCTTTATGAACAGCAAAGATGGCAGTTTATATAAACATCCTAAGATACAGAAGAATATGTCATAGAAAAATACTGGTCTCTGACCAGTCTCTATGCCAGTACTTGGAGGTATTTGTAAGCATGTTTCTTACGGAGATCACAGATAAGGTGAACAGGTAGAAACCTTTTCTCTTGGTGTACCTATGCATAATCCTTTTTAGTCCATGCTGTGCATTTTCCAGAGGACCTGAGGGTGTTTTGCTGGCTCAGAAGAAATTATTCCTTTATGTGTTATGTCTTACGGGGAGATGTGCAAGTGAAAGGAGGTGAAAAAGAAAGGGGAGAGTTACAAAGTTGCAAGAGGAAAAAGGCAGAGGGGAAAATCTTCCTCCTCAGTATTGAAGCAGAAAGACAGATAATAAATAGCCCCAGCTGAAGGATGTAGAGCTTGGAAAAAATGGTCACAGTAAGGTCTGAGGAAAAAGTAATAAATGAAAGCTTGAAAATACCCAGTAAAGGAAGGGGCAGATTGCTTTCTAAATGCTCAGTAGATGGTCCGCTGTTGTTTTCTTTTTTTTTCTCTCTCTCTTTTTTTTTTTCTTTAGCTTATTAGTAGTATAATAAATGTGGTATCTAATGAAATCTCAATCAAATTAAAAAAAAACCAGATTTTTGTTTTCTCTGCTTTTTATCTCGGTAGAAGCAATTATTTTTAAAAGGCTTTGAACATCCATTTTATATGATTTGTTTGCAAGTCCATATTATGAAGAATATTGCAAACCATATTATAAAGAAGTAAGCATGACAGAAGTGATCTGTAGACAGTCTAGCTGCATTTCATGAAAACCAGTGTATTGTGATGATTGTACCCTCACCAGTGCTTCAAGAAAGAGAGTACAGTTTTATCTATTTTATCAAGGTTTGTATCTGTACTTGCATTAGTGATTTAGTAGGTGATTTGTTTTCTTTGTTGGTACTGATCCATTGCTACAGTTTAGTAAGGAATATCCTGTTGCCATTCCTGCTGTACTTCACAAGATGTAAATCTGAGGTCTTCATCTCTTGGGGTTGTTAAAGGTGTTGCAGTGCATTTTTTTCCTTGAGTAAAAAGAAGGTAGCATTCATATTGGGTCATACTCAAGCATCATGCCTGTTAAAGGGAATGAGAGCCTGGTCGTGGACTTCAGTAGGGGAAGGGTTCATGCAAGAAGTTTCTGTGGCTCTAATTGAATATGGAAATCTTGGTGAGTTAGGTTCCAGTTCAGCTCAGTTCATAACTGCATATGATACATTGATACCAAATCTCTGAATGTTGGAAGTTAATTCTATGCATACTAGTAGATGGGGAACTCTTTACCTTATCTCTGCCTTAGGTAAGTTTTCATTGTATGTTACAGAGCTGGTCTTTTAATGCCTTTCACAGATAAGCATCTACCTGTGCAAACACTGGAAATTCCTACATTCCACTGGAACAGAATAGCTGGGGTGCATAAACATCAATACATGATGACCCAAGATAAAGTGCTTTTTTGTGACTTACAATGAATAAATTCTTTATGACATTTCGTTTTAATTTTAGTTACATAAATTGTTAAAAATACAAAGTCTTCAAAGTTATTTTCATCAGTGTTACTTAACGAAATTAGTATTTATTTGCAACTCTGCCTTTATTTTGGAAAGGGAAAAGAATACAAAAAACTCACCATTTAGCTTTTGCTATAGTTTTTATGTAGAAGACAATTGTATGGTGTATTGACTACTGCCAGCACAAAACCCCAAATGAATTGGGTAAGACGGAAAGCATACTATGTTAAAGTTTCTTGTGACTTCAACTTTTTTTGCACAAATAATTTTAACTTTACTGATAATTTAGTTCCTTATTTTTCTCATTATTCCTTTCCTGAGGTGTTCATGATGCTTGTTGTTGCAGGAGGATCTTAATGTTGACAGTATGGGGCATCAGGTGATAATATTTGACTTTTCTCTCATAAGAGGACTGTGGGAAACTCGAGTTAAGAAGAACAAAGAACGTCAGAGGAAAGAGAAAGAAAGATTAGAAAAAAGCTCATTGGAGAAGTAAGCCAACTTTTATGTTGTTAATTTTAATGGTATCCATTCTTATTATCCACTAACATTGCTATATACTAAGCATTGTCAGATGATTAATTTTTTTTTTTTGTGTGTGTGTGTGTGTGTGTTGATTTCAATGATTTTTCACCTCCTTTCTTCAGATGATTGTGGGAAATGCAGCACAAGCTAAACTTGTATTTCATTAGTCCCTGCTCTTTCCTGTGTACATTGTGATTTAATAATGGTATATTTTATTGTCTACTGTGTAGACTTAATTTGAAGAGAAAAATAACACATTTTTTACCTTTCTATTGTTGTATGCTATATAAAAGTATGGCTTTTTGTTATGAAATTAATGAAACGTGCTCATAAAATTCAGTACGTGGAAATACTTTATGTCTCAGTTGACAGGAGGAATGAAAGGAATTAAATAAATGGACACATACAATTGCTTCTTAATAGGACAAAAAGGGTAGAATAAAAGAATTATCAGAGATTTTTTTTCTTGTTCAATTATTAAAGACAGCCTTTATTATAATGCTTGCACCCACTAATCCTGTTATTATTTTTATTTTTATTTAATTTATGTTTTTTTTAAACAATATTTTGGTTTCTTTATGGTCATTCCCATTTGGAAACATATATATGACTTACCATTTTTCCACTCTGAGAAGAGAAGAAAGCAATAAAACCCACTTTCTGCATTAAACATAAAATGTACAGGGTTAAACAGTGCCCTTGTTTAAGAGCATAATTGCATTGGACCTTCATGTGGTGGTTTGGCCACCTCAGGAGACTCACAGATATTTCACTGCCAGTGCAGCTTCACTGACAACAGAGCAGCTGGGCTAAGAGGAGACCAGAGTAATACAAAGACTGATTGCCCTTTCTGTAAGACCTTTCTCTTCAAAGCATCCATATTTGCAGTCTTGGTTCTCCTATCTAAACCCAAAGCTTGCATTAAAAACTATAATCGTAACAAAAAAAACCTAAAAAATGAAGGTCGCCCTTCAGGTTAAATTCTCTAGCAAGGATAAGCTTACTTTTTGCTATGAGATGACGGATAAGCTTGCTTTTTGCTGTGAGCTGATGGACAGAAAAAGTTTGCTTTATGAGTTACGCTTACAGATAACTCTTGGGGTACTGCTGTGACCTTCTTCATAAAAAGAATATTATGACCAGGAATCCATACCTGTAGCTTCTAGTGGCACATGCACTCATCTTGAGAACTGATGAAAGGTTGGTCCCAATGGACCTAAATGTCAACATCCCCCTGTCATGTTTGGTTTAGGTTTTGGTTTTCTGTGGTAAAGAAGATAACTTCTGAGTTTAGTAACATAAAAGCAAAGCCAAACAAAGCCTAGTGCAAGAAGTGCCAGGCATGAGGAACTTCTATATGGAAAAGGGTAACCTTATGTGCTCTGAAGTAGCTAATTTCAGCTCCCATTTTTTTTGTCAGTAGCTTATGTTAAGCCTTGTTTCTTACTGTGACCTGTGTTTTCTATAAAAATACATTCTCCCTGCTATTTCTGCCAGTGGTTATTTGTTTGTAGCCACCCCTCCAGCTGAAAGAGTGGAGCTTGACTGCTTGTTCTGATCTTTTCCACTAATGAGGTCCAAAGTCATTCTGTTGTCTTCCTGCATCAGCTGTAGATGAGAAACTTGGGATATGACACAGAGAAGTAAAAGTTTCCAAGTGTATTTTCAGCATTCACAAAGGATTTGTTTTTTTGTTTTCTTCCTTTAGCTTGCAATTTACATACAGTACTTTATCTTGATGCACTTTATCAGGAAAGCTCATGTTCATTCTTATGATGCAGGCCTCATAGAATGGATTAATCTGGTAAAATAATGGTCAAAGTCATAAAAGTATTGGTAATAAAATGTAAAATTATGTTAAAATGAAAATACTCTTTGTTTTATGAAATGTGCAGTGACCACTGGTCTTCAGGACCCAATAGTCAGATTGCAAGTTATTTCTTAGATGCTTTTCAATGCTCCCGAAAATAGTTGGGCCAAAAATAGGACAAGATTTTGCTTGTTGTTAGTATATCAGAAGTATAAATATAATTGTCATTATTATAAATAAATGCTTGATAGAAATAATGTTTCCCTGTATATATAAATACATTTCATTATTTTAGGGAGTTTCATGAGTGACAAAATTCTGATATTCTACTTGGAGATTAATATTTTATCACTGTCACGTAAAGCCACTGAAATCAATGCTGGTACTTACTGTCAAGTCACAGTAAGAAAGCATTTTGGGAAGGGTTATGACCCAAAACAGTAATTCCAAGGAGACATTCAAAGAAGGCAGTTTCTTGAACTGGGGACTGCATTCTAGCATTTAATATTCTAAATATTTATTTTTGCTTGCAGCTGGAGTGAATTCCCAAGTAGGGCTGAAATTAAGAGTTTCTCTGCAAATATACTTGTGTAACAGATGAGTTTGGAATCTGACCTGCTGAGGCTGCTTTGCTTTTATTTATTTTTTTTTTTAAGTCCAATTTTTCTCAAAGAGGCTACAATTCACTAATGCCCTTGAGACTGTGCAGTTCTTTACCAGTTCAGCAGTGTTGCTATGTAGAAAGCTACCTGGTACTATGTCGTGAAATGTAGCATGTATTATTTGAGGAAAAACTCCCAACTAACCTCTAGGGAACTTTGCTTGCCTTGCGGCAAAGTAATTTAGTTCATGCAGGGTCCGTAAGCAGCCACATGTGAGATATTTCTAGTTTGTGATTGAAGATTTTCTAAGAGGAAAACCTCACAAATAAACACAGAGCTTGAACTTTGTTTGCCTTAATGGTACAGTCTTTAAAGATTCTGGGAACTTACAGGTTTAGAACATGTTTAAGCAGCTGGCCAGTGAAAGCTGATTCTGGAGAACAGTCTACTTAAGAGTATTGTGAGAGGCTCATATCAGGATCTCAGACACTGGTATCACATCACTTTAAGTAGAGTTTATTCAGCCCTCTGTTTCCCCTTTGGTTTTGTGGGACTGTGGAAGTATGGCAGTTTAAGGAACCACTGCTTCTGGGAGCACATATAAACCAGCAACTGAGTATAAAATAAAAAGAAAACCACTGCTTCTGGGAGCACATATAAACCAGCAACTGAGTATAAAATAAAAAGAAACAGTACCGTGTTGTGTAGGATTAATTTCATTTTACCTCATGTCCTTAATCCCATCAGACAAGCCCATTCTAAATCTCCCATACAATATGAAACATGAAATGTTACAAAAAATGCGTACTGTTCTGTGGTTATCTCCATGTTTATGAGAGTTTATATTATGGAAAGAAGCTTGTGTTTATATCATTGCTTTATATTTCATCTTCTAGATTGTGGTAGTAGTGAATGATTTTATATTGTATCCTGAAATCCTGAATGCTGTCAGGCTAACTTGATGTGGTATGTTGATTTTCCCATTTAATTTTTCCTTTCTATTAGTTATTGTTTTGGAAAGGGAATAAGAGTGAAAGTTTACAGTTAGCTTTTTTTTTTTTTTTTTTTTTTTTTAAGGATTGCAACATATTTGTCTTTTGTCTGAAAAGCAGGTAAGGTAAAAATTGAAGGTCAACAAATTAAACATTGAAGTGGGGAAACAGCAGAGCTATTTACCAAGATTAGCTATCTAAATCTTAGCTGTGAAATGGCACAGCCTCCGCTCTCCACCAACCAAACATGCAGCAAAGATAACAGCTTGTTCAGCCACCTCTTCCAGTGTGTCTCTTCTCCAGAAATTTCCTTTCAAGGTCTGGCTAGCTAAATGTGCACGTATTTCCTGAGCTACACACTTCCTGAATGTTAAATGTCAAAAGAAAACTTTCACTCTGCAGGCAGACAGTAACTTTTTTCCCTGACAGGTTATGTGTTTGTTTAATAAAATAGATTTGTCTTTATCTCTCTGCTAAACTTCAGTGTTATAACTGTCTGTACCTGAACTACGATTTTGTTTGTGATGTTTACCTTTATTCTCCTACTCAATAGCCAATTCAGTATTTTTTCTAAGCAAGCCTGAAACTCAGGCTTGTGAGTCCTTCGTCCCAAACAGAAACTATAGGCAACAAGCTGGGAGTAGATCTGCAGCACTAATAACCACTTAAGTTGTTTGCCTTTGTTCTTAGGTACTTGTGCATGCACACCTTGCATCTAATATAATGCACACAAATGTGTTGAAAGATAAGAGCTGCTGTTCAGCCACAATCCTTTACAATCCATGGAAGAGCCTGGTAGAGGGACTGAAATTAAATCAATCCAATTGAATTTGAAGCAAATGTCCATCAGGAATATTAGTTTGGGCTGAGCTTCAGTTTAACTGTCATGCTTTTATAAAAATTCCATAGGTTTATTTAATGATCCTGAGTGGCTAGTGATTCTGATTTAAACATCACCCAGGAGTACTAAACTGGTGTCACCATGTAGCGCGGCTATTTCTTCCATCCAGATTTAGAGGTAACAGTGCCATCTAATGAAACTTCCATTCTTTGTCTACAGTAACAGCTTTTCCTCAAGACCTCCTAATCGGATGTTGAGCAGTGGGTAATTGCAGAAGGAAGAACCACTCTAAGAAACCCAGCTGCTGTTCATTTACGGAGGTGGCTCTGGAATCCTTACTAATGCAGTCTTCTTGTTTTCCAAGCTGGTCGCTCCTTTGAAGGGTGTGATCACTGAATTTATTTTACGGTAACTGTTTGCATCAGGTTGATTAGAATAGTGATTTTGTTGGAGGATCTAAAATGCCAAGCAAGGGACTCCCATATCCTTGAAGGGAAATATTTATAATAATAATAAAAAAAATTATACGTTGTTAAATCTTTTTGCTGCAGTCATACTCCAATAGTGAAGTAATGTTTGGGGAATGATTACCTGAAGACAACTTCAGCACTAACCAGACTGGAACTACTTGATTATTCCATTTCTGTGTGGCTCCTGTCTCATATCTATACGCTATTAGTCCTGAAAGTTTACTAAGAAACAGCCATGTATTGGAAACAGCTTGCTAGAACTAACCTTTCCTCTACTGTTTACAGTCTGCTTTAGTGACTAACCTTTCCTCTACCATTTAGTCTGTTTTAGGTGTGCTTTTGTGTTACAGATGATGGTATGACACATAACTTTTTTTTTTGTTTTGACAAATATAAGCAGCATGCAATCAGCTTGTTTTAAAATTAGTTGGACTATTTGCATAATTCAAGTGGAAATACTGGAGTAGTTAGCTGAGTTGGAATCTTAGCTCTCATTGTCTTGTGTCCAGAAAAAATACTTATTTTTGTTCATACTCCCACCTAAATTAGGCTTGATTTGACTAACACCCACTTTTTGAATATTGAAAATGGTGGTTGTTTCTTTAATTTGATGGCAACTGTTTGATCAAGCTCTAGAGGCAGATCAAAATATTTTATTGCTGAACAGTAATAAAAAGACATAAACTTCAGGAGAGATGTGATTTAATAACCAACTCATTTGTTTGTCATATATGAAAATGTGTTCCTGGAATATCAGGAGCCTTTAAAGTGCCAAGACCAGAAATTAAATTTCTCTGAAAGTATATTAGTGCATTTAAAGGCTGATTTTATTTGTGTGGTCTTTTTTTTTTTTCCTGTTTGCCACACTTTCAGATGCCTTTCATGTCTTTCCTGAAGATTCACATGGTAGCCTCTAGATAGGACTAATGTGGTGGTAATTCTGTTTTATTTGAGGATTATCACCAAAGGAAGACTTAAAATGGTCTTTTATGAAAATACCTTTAAGAACTACCATCATTTCAATTTTTTGACAAAGACAGAGCTGAGTGACAACCATGTAACTGAACAGATCCCTTTGGTTTGATCTCAATTGTAACCTGCAGCTTACAGCTTTATAATCTTTGCTTAACGATACATACCAGTTTAATGTAAGTTGCACCTCCAGGCCAGGAAAGCTCATATTGATTCACTTGGTTAGTGTGTACCCCAAGGGTGCAAGCAGGGGTTGTAAAATATTAGAGCCTCTGCTCTTAGGATATATAATGTTTTCATTCTGAGATGTACTGTACAAAATTATGCATGTAAGTTGCTCTGCTTTAATTCACTTTCCATCTGTTCAAAATGTGTTTGTCAGTACTTAGCCTGGTGACCATAAGCAGACATTCTTTAAAAGATTAACAGTGCATGTTGCCATCATTTAATGTATAAGTAAAGAATAAATTTGACCCAGGATTTCCACATTAGTGCATGTTTTTCATGTTGAATTCCTAAACAGGCTTAATTTTTAATGCCTGTCTTTTCTCTGAGGTCAATATTTCACTGACTGATCTGGTTAACAGCAGTTTATGTTAAGTGGATTTTATTTTATTTTGCTAACAATGTGTCATGACCTCCTGAGATTTGTGTTTTGTACATGTTATCAGTAAAGTGGCACAGGACAGTTTATTCTTTCATCTTTAATGTAGCTTCCTTCGTGCTATTTTCAAATTCCTTGTTGTGAGAGAGAAAATTTTTAGATCTGAGACCTCTGCTGTCATCTTCCTGGGGTCTACCTGTCAGCCAGCACTGAGATGCCTTACTTCTTATTGAGAGTTAGACTTCTTGACCTCTTCTTTCTGTTTGTTAAGCTTCTAATGTTCTTAGAATTTATACTGTGAGGAACAAGTCAGTCATTTTTTGTGCATGAATGAAAAGCAATGAATTAAAAAAAAAGCATCTTTGGGGCAAGCTTTTTCAGTGCATTGAATTATGCACCGAGATCAAATGTTGATTGCTTTGTAAGAAAATGAAGGAATTCCATGGAAATGAGAGGTCAGTAATGCAAAGTTTCACAGAGGGACAGAAAAGCTGTATGTGGAGGACTGGAAGGGGAAGTGAGAAGCAGCAGTGGTAAGCAAAGCTAGAATCACTCAGAATATTTTAGAAAAAAAGAATGCCAGGGTCTTGGTCCTGAAAGACATATTTCAACTTTCATGTCTGTTGATTTGAAACATTCCATCATCTGAGTGATTCCACAGTGCAGCTGGAGGGGATACCCTTCAGCAGGTCTGCCTTGCGCAATCAGGTACTCAGTTGTCTCTCCCTCTGTAACCAGAAATATCAGATGCAACATGTTGAAGGATCACAAAATGGGCTAAGGACCTGTGTCTGCTATAACCTTTTTCGTGTCTTTGTTATCTCAAGTACCTTCAGAAAAGATCTTGAGATGTTATGAGTTGGTGGTGAACTCTTCCATCACTGTACTAGCAGCTGTAGTACCTCGAGTGACTCCTTGAGCTGAAGATGATGCTAGACATGTTTTCTGTCTGTCCAACCTTTCTCTTCCTAACTCATTTATATATCACAGCTTGCTGTGGTATAAAGCAGTCTACAATCAGACACTGAGAGAAACAAGGAGATTTACTTCAAATCTGTATATTTTTAATTCTCAGTTATCCTCTGTTGACACTTTAAATATCAGAAAGTCCTCCAGATGCCTACTTATAAAGAACATACTGATCTCTCTAATGAAAACTGAAGCCAAGGATAACTTTTCTGCAGCTCTCAATAACTTCCTTAACTATTCCTTCACTGCTCCTTTCATACCTTGATAAGTTATTGCTCCTACTGTCTCTCTGAGAGGCTTTCTGCTTCTGATATTCTAGAAATCCTTTTCCTATTCATTTGTATACCTGCAGTAAGTGGCTTCACTTGTTTTTTTGTGGTTTTACATTTAATTTACCAGAATTTGTTCTGCCTTCTAATTTCTTCATTTGAACATAAATGCCATTTTATCTTTTTTATTTTTCTGTTTTTGGAAATGAGAGGAGAAAGAGATCCTTACAGTGGTTTCATTAGAATGTACTTTGAGATTGTGCCGTCTTCGTGCAGTCTGCCAGCACTTTACCCAGTGAGCTGGATGTTCAACCAACTTCACTGTTATATGCAGCTCATCTTCTGAAATATTTGTAGATGTTTTTCCTTATTTTCTCTTTATAAAGATGTTTCATGGGAGTACACTGCTGTCATTATAGAGGGAGCTTTCTGTAGGTCTCTGATGACCTATGTACAGTGTGCTACTCCTTGAAATGACATCAGGTCCTCCTGTGGTCTCTCAAGCTAGCTGGTTTGATAAACAGTATGAAAGTGTATATTGTCTGCAGTGCATTAATGTACTGTGTGTATGCGGGTAGCTGAAGTCTCTTGCTGTTGCTGTGCTCTCTGCTTTAAATTCTCCCTAACATCCCCTAAGGTTTCAGTAAGTGCCACAATTCGTGCTGGGCAGTTTACAGCTGCCTCAGTAATACCTTGCCTTTTTAGGCACGCAGTTTTGATCCCTAAAGATTTATTTTGATAGCACTGAGTCAAATACAAATTTTAATCTATGCTATCATATTCCCATAAATATATTCTGCCCTGTAGTTTCTATCTCATACCTTGCTATGAGTGCCCCAAAAATACTTATTTTCACCAAGTTTGAAAGATGTTTCCTGTACCTGAGTTTATAACAGATTTCTTGTATGTGACTTAAAAGCAGGCATTCTGTTTCATGTGCCATTTTTTTAACGTCTTAACATTTCAGTCAGAATCCCTTGCTTAACTGTGAATAGGTGTACAGGTTTTGTTAATTCCTGCTTGAACTTTACAAACTTACATGTGATTCTTTATAGGACATACCACTTTCGACTCTTTCTAGGGGGCACATTGTCCTGAACTTTATGTCCTTCTTCACATGTCAGTTTTCAAGTCTTCAGCTTAAAAAATTTGGCAGAGGGTGGAGATCACATAAATGAATCTCACAAAAATATAGCATTCAAAGCATGAGATCAGATTTATGAAGCAAGGTGCTCTGCACAGTCTTATTTTGGTATAAAGAAGTCTTGCTTCAGTTGATCAACCTCTTCCTTAATTGAGTAAGCTGAAATAAATCCCTCTTTAATTAAAGCATGTGTTTTTGTTGTGTTTCATTATATCAAATTCAGCTTGCACCTGAAGTTATATGGGTAAAAATTTGTCCTGGAGGTAAGCCTCAAGTAACACTGAAATTGAATCTGAAAGTACTTGATGTGGTAACTTTGACCTCTGCCTCTACCTGGTACAATGATATTGGAAGATAATGCGTAAAAAAATAAAAAAAGATCATTATACTTGAACAAGAAAGGGCAAAGAAAAGGAATTTTTCTAACTTCTTACTTTCTAAAATGACTTCATTCCAACTAAAAATTTTACATATATCACCAGGTCCTTGTTTTTGTTTATGCATAGAACTTGTTCTGTGAGAATATATTTCCTACCTTATTGAAATAACGGGCATCATTCATGCTGTTTTCTGTGACAGTGTGCTTAGTCTCTACTTTTCTGTTATTCCCTGAGTGTATCTGTTTTATAACCTGTAAATGAAATCCTGCTCATCTGAAATCTGTGTGTGAGTCTAGAAAATCTAAGCATGACTCCAGGAACACTGGGTATTTTCGTTTGTTTTATTTTGTTTTTTTTAAAATGGTCAATACATGGAATACATATTTTTGTTTTCTTCAGTACTTGTGCAACAAAGGTGAAGCTGTAAGGCTTATTGGCCATATTGTTTCCTCTGATTCACATAAACCATTTTTTGACACTATTTCAGGATAAAGCAGGAATGGAATTTCATACTAGAGTGCCGGAAGAAAGGCATTCCTCAATCAAAATACCTCAAGAATGGCTTTGTAAACACTGATGAAAAGATCTTGGACAATTACGGAAAGGCTCCTCAGCTCCAGAAGAGGCGTACTTTGTCAGATGAAGCAAATAAGGAAAAAAACAAGTTTATTTTTCAGCTTTCTGGAGAGCAGTGGATGGTAATTATAATGGAAAATATTTCTATTGTTAAAGAGTTTGGGTAGCCTAGCACTGCAACTTCCAATCCCCAAAGCCCCTTTTTTTTTTTTTTTTTTTTTTTTTTGCCAATGCATATGAGATTGATGGTTTTTCACAGTATTAGAAGTGACAAAAGCACTTCCTATCTTACCCTGAACTAGTGGCTTAGTTTTCAAATATGCTTATTTTAAATTCTCTACTGATACATGTAATTCAGCCTTCTCAAAAATTTTGGTGTAAGCAATCATATTGCAATAAGGTATCTTTCTCTGAAATTCCCCAGTAGGTGGAAAAAGATGCAAAAAACATTCAGCTTTGTTGGCTTGTTGATGTCTTCTACTACTCAAGACATCTGTCTTCTTGCTCTAATGGTGTGCTAACATTTTTGTCAAGCTCTGTTCAAATCAAAACTAATATTAGCATCAATCCACAATGGCCTTGTTGAAAAAAGCATTTTTTATGTGCAGTTGTGTTTGATGTGAAACAGCTGTTTGGAAGTAAGCTCTGAATTAGTGCTGTTTCAAAATGCAGCAAAAGGTAGAATAGGGTTGGTTTGAAGGCTTCTAGATATGTTAAAACTTTGACTGAAATGTATTTAGAGTACACACTATTAACATGAAAGTCTTTTGACGTCTTCATTACAAAAAATGCAAGTTAAAAGTCAATTGATCAAATGGCTAATTTTACTAAAACAGTTCTTTTGATATAACTTTACCCCAGATTTGATCTTGAATATGAAGATTTTTCTTTCTCAGCTTTTGTCTTTTTCTGGCCTCAGCTCTTTTCCAAATAAACACAAAATAGATGAATTTTTTTAAAAATAGAAAACCCTGCTTCCCATCCAACTCTAGTAAGGAGGCTATTTCTTCAGTCGGTGCCAGCCATTCATGTGGTAGGACTGGTTGCTGGAGAGCTATCACATTTCATCTTTCAAGAGCCTTGGTTATTGGAAATGAAGTTAAAGTTGTGTAGTCTTATATTGCACACTTCCCTGTGCTGTAAACTTTGTACGTAAGTTAGAAGAAAAAAAGATATTACAGCTCCCTAGACACTGATATAGTAGGAATTGCAAATATTTTCAGTGCATCAGGGAGCAGAGAGCTGTATAACTAAACTTTTCTATTGCTTATTCTCTTTTTGGCAAACTGTTAACATTTTGCTTTGTCACCATAAACAAAGCCTCACTTTAGGAGGCAAAATCAAACACATATAATTTGCTCTGCTTTCCAGAGCATTTAATTTCAATTTGACACACTGAAAGATCACATTTAAGAGCTATCAGTGTACTGTTATGTACATAATGCTACCTTGAACAGTACACTCCTAACCACCCTGCACTTCTGTCTACATATCCTGTGCTCTCTGTGGCCACAACACACAACCACTGTGCCTCATTGTCCAGCTCTAGCCTGGTTAAAGTGGGTTTTCTTTTTCACCAAGATACTGTGACATAGTTCAGGTGTTTGCAGACAAAGATAAAATCAAAGCTGCTTTATTAAAACTCAAAGAACATCACCAATCTCTAACAGCTGAAAATGATTTAAAAAAACGTGAAAATTCTCTTGATAAAGTTCTGAAGGAAGTATATTTCACTTTATTGCAGAAATTTCATAAAAATTACATTGGTTATACAAATCATGTCATTTATTTTGTGTTCTTAAATCTCGACTGCTGCTTCTAAACCAAAGACAGAATCAGACATGACACTTTTTTCCCCTATTACTCTCTCACAAAAAAGTGCACTTAGGCAAAATGAATTTTCAGACTATACAACCAAAGCTGCACAGGCTGGTAATTTGCATGTGAAAAGGTCTGCGGACATGTGACAGTTTTCTCAGAGAAACCTGTGTGTTACATAGCTGGGCCCTGTGGTATCAGTTGTGGTTTTGTTTTAATGTGTTTTGCACACAAATACACCTACGAGATGAAAGTTTGGATGATTAAGCATTCAGACGCTAGGAGAAGTCAGAGCTGGGATTGCCTGTGCAGTTTTACAGGCAGATAGCCAGCTCAGTTTGCTGTTGGCTGGCCACTTAGGGTTGGCAGCAGCAAACAGCACAGCCCTGTGAAGTGTCCATTTGGGAACTGGCTGCTCAATCCTCTATCTCACTTGCTTTTAGCTGATAAGTATTTCCATTATGTTTCCCCTTTCCTCTCATCAGTGAAGCAGTAATATATCCTCCAGACAGTTGATAGCTAAATCTGAGTAGGTTGTTGGTATGACTTACAGATTTAATTTTGAGAACAGGGCTTGCTTCTGGGCTGTAGCAGTTCTCTTTCTGGATGCTGTGAAGTTAGGTCTTCAGGAGGAGTAATCCCCAGCACAGGGATTTTTCAAGATCAAAGCAAGTGGCTTTACCACATCCTTGCCATAGGTCTCAGTGGAAGGGTTCTCATTGGAAACTTCAGCAGCAAATGAGCTGAGTGCACAGATCAGCTAATGATGTTATTTGCCACGTTGCAGTCAGTTAGAATGGTAGCTTATGTTGGGCACTAATCAGTGCCTAGGCTGTCTAGACGGTAAAAGTGTAGACATGTAACAAAGATGCTATCGTCTCGTGCTCCACATCCATACAGCATAACAGTGAATCTGGCCCACTGATTCTGCATTGTTGAGTATCAGGTTAAAAATGGGTTTTATAAAACACCCCATCATATACTGGAATAGCTTGGAAAATTATTTTGAAAATCACCTGGATAGTGCTTTTTTGAAAAGATCTTGGATCTCCTGAGAACCTTTGTAAGGGAGAAAATCAGAACAGATAACACATTTTGAAATCCTACTAAGATGTTCTTCCTTCCAGGACCCCTGTGCCACTTTTTTTTTCCACCTGTCAAATGCCATTGAAATTTTAATGTATTTGCATCAGGGGGAAACCTAATAATAATTTTCCTAATAATTCCTTGTAATTACTTAAACATATCTGAGGAAAAATAAAGCTCATACAATGAATGTTAGGTTACAGAAATAGGCACAGACCACTAGCTAAAGAGAGTAGGGCTTGATTTTACAGCATATGAGTTCTGAGGAATTGTATTCTGTTTACGCAGATCCGTAATTCCTTGTGGATGATTAATTCTTACTAATTATCATTCATGTTTAGGCTAATTTTTTGAGACGTGCAGTTTAAGCCTCTAGACATTTCAAGTCACAAAGGTTTTCTAACAGCATGGTCACACGAACTTAAAAGGAAATCGAATAACGCTGTCAGTAGGGTTAATATCAAGCCTTCGTGCTTGAAGAGCATATACTCAGTGAGTCCCTTTGAATCTGAAAGTCCTCCTCTGACCTGGGTACTGGTCTGGCCATGTCTGTCCAGAGAGGTTAGCTTCTACTGTGGACAGTGGTTGATAACTACAGCGATGAGATAGTTTTGTCTGTCAGAACTCCACCTGGAAGAGGCTGTGTGACAACATCCTTAAGGGTCAGTGGTCCTTGCTACTCTTTTGCATACCAACCAAATATTTACAACTTGTGTCTGTTATCACTGGCATTTCTGCCAGCTGGGAACAGTAACGAATTAGGAAAGAAAAGGTCTTATAACGACAAAGGAACCAGTCTTATAACCTGATGTAAATGAAATCAGGCAGGCTTTTCACTTCTCTTTGTAAAAAAGTTAGGCAGAATCCAGTTGTATTGCCCCATGAGTGAGTCTTTTAAATCCTCTGGTGTTTGCAAAACCCATGGGATTGACAGCATGAGTATGGTGTACTGTGCCACAAGTAATCTGAGGTTCCGAAGGTATGTTTCAGAAAAACTTGTTATTTATCTGAGAGTTTTCCAGGCAAACCCACCACAAAAAGTTGCTGTGTAAGGACTCTGAACTCTTGAATTGTCTGTTTGAATCAGTCGCCTAGGAGAGAATGATGAAGAGTTGATGAAACCCTTCACTGATATCCTTTGTACATGTAGACATGTATCTACAGGATTAAATTAGTTCTTCAGAGAAATAGCACTGCTACTAGAGCAGAATGAAAACTATGGCAAAATAATGCCATGAATATTCATATAATTTTTTCAGTGACTTCACTTTAACTGTTTTTCCCCTCTGAGTGTTTACTTTCTGCTCCTGACTAATGAATGTTGATTCTCCAGTGGGTCAGTGAATTTCAAATGATTTTCAAAAAATATTCAGGAAAAACAAATTATTGAATTTGTGACATCAATATTGGGAAAGGAAAGGTGATGATATTCATCAAATGCGGAGCAGGACTGTTCTTGGCTGTGCTGCTTTACCTAAGCAGAGGATCTGAATGCATACGTACTTTAAACAAGCTCAGTGTTAAATGTGCATGACAAGTAAATGAATGAGTGATGGTAAAATCCTTTACTTGTAAATCATGACCTTGCATATCATTTTTTCACAGAAAAAGACAGCAAATTAATTAATACCTTGTTATTTATTCTCACAGTTTTATCATCTAACTTAGTGTGTATTTTCACAGAGAACAGAGAATTTCCATTTGTTATTCCCAGCTGTTAGAGACAGTGAGGTATTTATTTGGCGCAAAGGGTCAAGTAGAATTGCTGCGTTGAATGGACAGAGAAAATGTCTCTTGTGCTTGTTTAACTTCTAGAGGTCTTTTTTCCCCCGAAAGTGTAAAACAACCGACCCAGCCAGGTAATAAAGGTGTCCCTGAGACATATTAGTTTTGGAACTAACTCCTAACTTTCTCAACGATAGGGAGATTTGGATCCAAGGAGTTGATTTGGCCCATGACAGATAAAACTACAGAGCTAGAAAAGAAATTACATTGAAACTTCTCAGAACTTTGACCACCGTTTTAGTTCAGGCTCATATCTAGCAGGTAAACTTTCTCCTGGTTAGAAATAACATAATCAGCAATGTTTATAGGTTTGCTATTTATTTCTTTTCAATAGTTGTTTTTTTCCCCTCTCCCAAAATTCAAAGGAGTTTGAGGTATTGTTTTGCTGTTAAAGGCAAAAAACTGGCTATCCTCCAAGTGTCAGTCTTCATGGAGCAATTTATCAGCAGGCTGCCAGCTTTAGCATGGCAGCAGAAGATTACAAAAGAACACAAGGGAATCAGAGAGTAAAGAAAATGTAAGGCTTGTGCAAATTTCAGTTCCCATCCCTATCTAGTTTGTAAATGAAGTAAAATATCACATCAGTTTATGTTTCAGTAACACAAAATATATTGTTAGGAGGAGAATGCTAAAACCCCCATATTATAGCAAAGTATTTGTAAGCTTACATTTGCAAATTGTAAATATGATTATACAATTTAAAGAAATAATATCAAGAAAAAAAGTAAGTCAGGGCAATTGGTAGAAGAATGGAACCTCCTTCCATTCTTTTGAAGTTATGCCTGATTTTATTTCAGTTACTGCACATACCCTCAATACAGAAGTAAAGATTAATTAAATTTTTTTTTCATTAACAAGAAATATTTTGGTTTAATTTTTCTAAAACAATGAAGGAGTTTGCTCTTAATCTGAGAGAGTGCTTTGTGTGCTGCACTGTTTTTAGTGTATCAAGGAGAAGTCTGTGGGATATTCCCTCCAGTCTGGGAGAACAGCAATTCTGTTGGCTTCACAGGAGCAAGCGTTCCCTTTTGTTCCCTGCTGTATGTGCCAGTAAGGAGCTGGAGATGGTCTGTTGTGACAAGGTACAGAAAACCAGTAGGTCAGTAGAAAGACAAAGACAGACCTGGACTGTGGAGAAATAGAGTAGCAAATGTTATCTGTTACTGAGACATCTTTTTCAATCCAGTATGCCTACCCTGCATGTGCTTTCTCTGTGAATTGGGGTTCTTCCCTACAATGGCATCCATGACACTAGAGCTACACGCTCTCCCCTATGAGCTGCATTTTCAATTCTGTACAGGTAGGAAAGACAACACTAATTGAATTTGCAGCTCACATTTATTCTTTTATTTGCTGCAGAACAATGTGCAACACTGAAGGTGGAGGAGTGGAAACCCACTCCAGAAAGTTGCAGAGATTTCTCGTTACCAGCCCTGAGGCATTTCAGGCATTTTATTTTTTAACTGCCATAATTAGACAAATATGTAAGATGGATCACAATGAGATATACACCTAGTGAGAAAATGAAACAAGAAATGAAACAATCTGTATTAAATATGGAAAGGCAGGTAGCAAGGCAGAAATGTCTGCATGATTAAATTTGAAAAGGACTGAAATTAGAGCCAGCCACAACCAAACAAAGGACACCTTATAATCAACAGTCCAGTATATTTATAATTACAATTAGATGTTTTAGTTTAGCTAGGAGTTAAGTAGTACTATTCCTAGTTAAGAAGTTCAGAATTAATAAAAAACAACCAAAATGCATCACTCTTGTCAATGTCTTAGGGGATCTATAAAATCTAGAAAAAAAAAAAAAAAGTGGGGTAATGTCCTCTGATAAAAAACAGTAATTCCTATTGTGTTGTATTCTTCATGCACAGGAAACAAATTTGGAAGTTATAAAGGAATTGCAGGCTGAAACTCTTATGTGACTTTTTAAAGAGCAAAGTTAGTGATAGCACCTCATACAGATTATTTATTTTAGATGTTACCAGTGGACAGTGTTATAAAATCCAGGACAACCTGGTAAATTATGGTGCTGCATTAGAAAGTGGAGTTTAAATGATCTTACCTTCAACTTTACGAATTGATTTTTGTCTGTTTCAAGTTCAAGAAATTTTATGACATAATCGAAACAAAGATGCGTACATCTGAACTGAATATCAATTAATTAAAAAAATTGGAAGGATTAAAGGCTTTAAAACTTTTAGTTTCAGTAACTTTTATACATTGGAAATTTTTGACAAATAGAATAGTCTGAAAATTACTCAGAAGCAAATTTATTTGCTGTGTATTTGGAACAATACTGGAATTCTTAAAAAGAAGATTCTACATGGCTAAACAAGAATAAATTGTGATTGTGGACAGATTTAAAAATCGAATATTCTTATTCTACCTAAAGAAATCTAGTAAAAATTTTCAAACATTGTTGAAATAACTTAGGAAGTTAAGTCTCTTATTTGAAAAAAGGTATTCAAAAGTTGTGTGTAACCTATTTGAAATGTTTCTGTTCCTTGGACTGTGCTCTATCTTGGTAAACTGGTAAACAAATTTTGAAACATTGGCAGGTATTAAGAATGTAGTGACACTTTTTTTTTTTTTTTTTTTGGGCAAATTCTGTTTAGATGTTCTCCACACACTCATTCTTCTCTTCCATGTTGCATTTTACTGTGTCTTGATGTGTGAACTGAAATGTGTTTTTAAAAAAATCCTCCAGCTGAAGAAAGGAGATAATATGGGAGACACGAAACGAGTTGACTGCTTCAGATAGGTGTCAGTTTTAGGGCAAAATGATTGCATTAGCAGGTAAAAAATGAATATGTAGTGACAGCTGTAATGCTTTTCAAAAGCAAAGAGCTCCTATGAGAGTTTGTCAAATTGCTGTTCTATATCAAGATAGTTAAGGCAAAGTGTGGAGATCTGGCTGTGAAATTTTTCCCCCCTGCATGGTAGAACAAAATTCTAACTTTATGCTCTCTATTTACCTGTTCTTATTTCATTTACAGGAATTCCCAGATTCTCTGAAAGAACAGATCTATCTGAAAGAATGGCACGTGTACAGTACATTGATACAAACCATTCCAGCCTACATTGCATTATTTCAAGATTTGAGAGTACTGGAGCTGTCAAAAAATCAAATCAACCACCTCCCAGTGGAAATTGGTAAGTGGTTTCAAGATATTCAGCTGTTTATGCTTATGCCATTTTGCTGTATTACAGGGAAATGAACATCCGTGGATATCCTTATCAAATTAATGATACTTGTCTTCTTGCTTGTTTCCAGTGAACAGTCCCTTCTAAATTTTTACAGCTCTTTGGCTGTAATTATACTTGCTTAGTTGTATGCAATACCATGTGTATAGTATGGCTTACACATGGGAAAAATCTGACACGTTTGTTATCTGACTGTAAGTACTATAAGGCAGTTATTTGTGTTGAAGTAGATCAAAAGTTCTTTCTGAGAACAGGTGGTGTGTTATGTTCCTTACAGGTTAAGAAAACCAGAAGTATTACAGAATTATAAACCTCAAACAAGATTAATTGAAACATAAGATTGTGGTAAAAAGGGATCAAAAATATAATGTTGCATAAACCTCACCTTTTGAATTTTGTAGTGAGTTCAGTAATGATCCCCATTTAATAAAGTGGTATATCCAACATGTCATCAGGGTTTTTGGAGAAACACATTCTCAATGCATACATACTTCGGTCTTTGTTATTTTAAGCTACATAATAAGACTTCTAGTGTTTGGCTCTCCTGTGTTTTCTGATCGTACAATATTAAAAGCTTGTTTGAAAGACTGTAACGGTTTGAGAGGGATTTACTGGTCTTACAAGGACGAGTGTTGCTGTAGCCAGTGGTATCTTTGAAAGCTGAGGAAACCGGGTCTGCTATGAGATCCCCATAGTCAAGTCCATGCACCCAGTGGTACTAATACATCAGCCCTTGTTTTTAAATGCAACAGTCCTAAACTTTCCCCATGATTGGTATTCCATATATATGCTAAGAGCTAACAACTTAAAAAAATAAGATAAAAACTAAAACCTCCACCTCCATAGTTATCAGAGGTTTAACTAAGAAAGACAAGGAGAGACCACCCTAAAACACAGAAATCAGTGCTAGACTCTTCCATACTTTTCTACTCTTTTTCTACTCTATTAATAGAGTAACACTCATGCTTTTGATTTATTTACTAACATATTTTACACAGAAAAATTCCCACTGACATAGAGATATATTTTGTAGTTTCAACCTAGCAGCTAAATACACTAACAAATCATAAACAAGACACAAGCAGGAGATAATGGACATAAAATAAACTAACTGTTTTGTTAGCACTTTGACCGTGGAACTCAGATGGGTCAGTGAGTTTAATGGACAAACACCTTCTACTAGTTGGTCTTGAAGAAAGGGGAAAGGACATAATTTCTTTCCAGAGGCTACCCTAAACCACTAAACATAAGATTTTAAAGGGTCACTGCTTGACAGTTGAGGCAGGTAAAGGCTAAGAAAGTTTTTTCTTTCTTCTTGCAATATTGTGCATGGTTAAAGAAAATAATCCCCAAGAGAAAGTGATTATGAATGGTAGTAAAGTCTGTTTCCAGAATAAAATTTCCATCATTCTGTCATAACCAATTCTTTGTGGAAGGTAATGTAGAGGCTGCATAAGACCCTTTTTAGGGAAACTGGGAAGAAAATTTCAAATGCTTCTAGAAGCAATAACTGTTCATTCAATCACATTTAAATGATGATTTCTGCTTATCAGTAGCTTTCACGTTACTCCCATTTATTCACTTTCCTTCCTATATATGTTCATCCCTCTAGCTTATACTGAAGGTGTTGCTTTCTTCCTCTTAATGTTTTTGTTGCACTTTTATTATGTAAATGTTTAGCTGGAAGGGCCAGTGAATGTTAGGAAACCTTTTGTTGTAAGTCCTGCCTCAGACATAAAGTTACAGCACTCACCATCCTTCTCTTAACAGTGAACTCTTGTTCAGAATTTTTTGTCAAGATTCATTATATGAGAGTGGGCATGATTGTACTAAACACTCGTCTGGAGAAACCTGTTTTTGAACCTTTCCTTTTGAGACACTGCATAACCAAATTAACAAATCTGGTTAGCCATAGATCTTACTCATAAAATAATTCTACATCACAGCAGCAATTCTAGCCTATCCAGACAAAGACACAGATTTACCAATGTAGTTTAAAAAGAAACAATACAAAAAAGCCCATCTAGGACTGTGCAACTGAAGAGTTCCACATTTTTTTTGCCAAAACTGCCTAATGATTTTCAGTCTTAGTGAATGTCCTGTGTTGATAGACCACCTATTAGTAATACAGTGGATATACCCTTGTTGTTATGGCATAAATTACAGAGGAGTTTTTATCTCAATTTGTATAATGCTCTCTTTGTGGACATGTAAGGTGGCATGCTTGCAAATAGCTGTATTTTTATTTCATGTACTATACGTGCATACAGACAAACACTACTATGTATTTGAAATGTTCATTATTTTAATAAGACATTATTATGAAAAGTCTTGGATATTTTGAAGTTTTTGGATGCTGCTTCAAAATGAAACCTTTCATACTTTATTCACCTAGCTGCTAAATTATCACAGGGAAAATAATCAATGTGGATTTGGTTTGGGAGCTCTAAGCAAGGAGTGAGGACTGGGTGCTAAATCAGAAGGTAAGGTCTCTGGAAAGGTTAAGTGCTAATGCATTCATCATCTTGTGTTCTGTTTACAAAACAGCAGCAAGTAGGTAAATATCACAGCTAAAACATACTTGAGAGTAATGACAGATGGTTAAATTTGGCAGTGACATGCATGCTGTTGAGTCTTTAATCTTCAGACAGAATCAAAGCCAAGTTTAGAGCAACAAATCATCCAGCAGAAACTATACTGGTAAGCCATGTTTGGTCTACTTTTGATTTTCACAAGAGGGCCTTAAAGGTGTGAGAGAACAGGAGATGCTAAGAATATTTACAGTAAAAAATGTATCACTGCATAGCAGTCTTTGGACTAAAATACCTGCAGGAACTGAAGTTCATGTTCCTGTTTTACTTGATTTAGAAGGGAATGTTCTACTCTGAATCAGAAAGAAAGACTTGAATCCATTCTCAGATATTTCAAATCATACTCTTAGCTATAATCATCTATGCACTTGAACAGACCAAATTTGGGTCAGAAAACAGACGAGAATACTTTTGATTTGATTCTCTTTGTGGAATAGCAAATATTTCCATGGGAAGCAAATAAACAGAAATGGAGAAAACTGTAAAATGGAGTAGTTGCCTGTCTCAAAGTTGTCAGGTCTGGTTTTCCGGGGAATAACAGAAAAAACGAACATGGGGGTAGCTGGGGGATTTTCTTTGGCAATCATTTCTAGGTGAGTTTGCAGTTCTGACTCTGACTGCATGACTGCAGTGCATCTGCTGAATATCAGTTAATACTAGTACATTAGTGATTGCTGTACTCAAAAATATTCACAGAGAAAGTGGTGAACTGCATTTTCACATGATCCCAACGCTTTTGTGCTGGGATGGGATAGTGAGGGTGTATCAGGATTTTTTGTCCCAGAACTTACTCATGAAACATTTCAAAGAGCTGTTAATAAAATATTTGTTCATTTATGTTCTCTCACATTTTTGATATGCCAGATATTTCAGAGGAAAAATAACTGTGCTTTTGAGACATATTTTAATAAGAAATCACAGTAATTGTTTTGGTCTCCTCCCTATCTTACAGTATACAATTTCATTTGTGCATGCCATTAATCCAATTTCCTAAAACTCAGAGGGGAAAACCGTGAGTAATACAGTTTTAATGATTTCTAGGTACCTAAAATAGCTTTTTCTATTAATAGATTCCTAGTGTCCTGATGTGTGAGTTTCCAAGAAGAAAATATGTATTCTCAGTTTAAATGCAGTCTACTTCTGAAAAGCTGCAGATTCATCTTTTACACTTGGCATTTATTCATTATTGAATATTACATGTCCAACAGCTCAGTCTTGTATACAACTGAGGAAAATTTTCTTTATATTTCCCATTTGAAGGGAAAGTATTAAAACCCTCCGTCTCAAGTTGACTGTTTTTAGGAGGATGACAGCTGCTTTAAGGCAGTGATGGCTTGCTCCTATTTGAACAGCTAGTAAGCTCCTCAAAATTTAACCATTGGCTAGTACATCACAAAAGTACAAAATTGTTCTTTTAATTGAACTAACTAGAGAGGAAACAATCTTATTTATTCATCTGCTTAAGCTATCAAAAATGGGAATATTGTGCTAAAATGTAATAGAAACATACTGCTTTAAAAATTTTGGCATCACTGGATCTTGCAAAGGCCAATACTTTATTAAGCTAAATTTCTTGAATGGATTTTAAATAGTGCCATTGGGTGCTGAGATCAGACTGCCGTGGAAACTATTCATTACATGAATTATTTTTGCCAAAATATTCCTATCAATTGACTTTGTCATATTGCTTTATGTAACTACATTATGTATAACAATGTTAGGACACGTTCCTACACAGAGCAGGTTGGTATTAGCAAACTGATTTATTTCTCAGTATTCATTTGGGTCTTAGTGGGAATGTTGGAGGCTGTGCACACCATTTTGGTTATGATGGAAAAGTTTTATCCAAGAAGAAGCTTTTTCAGTTTCCAAGGTGATAAAGATGTATTGTTCTATCCCTCCCAAACATTTTACTTCCTGTTTGTTTCTGATGCTGGGGAAGCTTTTCCCATCCTGGAGACTGAGTGTATAATACTCTGCTTTGCCCTTGGGAGTTATCCTCTTTTCTGGGGATCTCCAGGGAGATCAGAGTCCATGTTTCAGCTTAACTGCTCACATGACAACAGGAAGTCACATACTTTTCTATAGAATTTCTGATTACCAAAGTATCTTCAATTCAGCTCATTGCATTTTTGTTGTAATTAATTTTCTTTTTAGACTTTTCAGTAGACCCTCACCCTATATTTTTTTTCCCAAAGCTATCTCTCTCTACCATTCAGTCCACAAGAACTTCATGTTTTTCTACCTCTATTTTCCTACAAGAAAACCTTCTTCCTCCCCTGGCCCTTACATTGTACTAATACTCCTCTGTGCACAGATCAAATTCCCCAAATTTATCCTTTTTATTTTTGTTTGTATTAGTGGCTTGCAATTTCTCTCAGCACGTTTAAATATTTTTAATTGAACACATGAAGGTTGGTTAAAGAGTGAAGTTCTACTAGCCCATGGTCAATCTGTTGCAGTGCCACAGCTTTTATAAGTCTTAGTGCCAAAAAGAGGTTTTACAATTTTATTATGCAAAAGGATTTTAGGAAGTCTTCATCCCTACTTTGCTTGGATGTTTTGAGCAAAAGTAAAAAAAGAATAAATTGGTGTTTTAACTGTTACCTGTAAGCTTGAACATCAATATCTCCTTTCAGATAAATCAAAGGCAATGTCACTGATTCCACAGAGAAGACTGGAAATAGGAGACTATTTGTCTTGGCCCATAGAAAGCTGCTATCAGATCACTGCAGATCAATGCAAAAAATTGCTTTGTGTTTTACTCCAGTTTATACAAGTGGACTTGTGTTTGCATTGAATAGGATTCTTAAGTAATAAAGACTCTCTGTAACCTCATCTGTACTTTGTCTCTGACACCGTATTGAGAACACTAATGTAGGCTTTTTAAAATGGTCAAGTTGCATTACTGTTATTACTGTGCTGCACTGTCCATCCAAAATTATAGAGTTTAATTACTGGTTTAATTTTTTAAAATAATGAAATAAAAATTTAACCTGGGAATAAACGCTATGTTAGGCAACAACTATAACATTGCAGCTCCAATTTAAAAATAAAATATTCTTAATTGTGAAACTGCCAGGGAAGCCATGGATTTCATTACGCTTTTACTGCCTCTCTTGGAAAACACAGAGATGTTAGCTGTTTAACTCCCTAATTTGCATTTCTTACAGAAGTGAAAATTCAATGTCATTAAGCATAGCTAACAACAGCATTATAGCAGCAGTGATCTTATTATTACTACTTTTATTTGAAAAGTTGTGCTTGAGTATTATTTAAATATATGTGTGGCAGGTATGACAGTCTAATCCTGCCCTATATTTGTGCCTATGTGAGAGGGGTGTCACCCCTTCTGTCCCCTCCTAAGCTTGCCTCAATGGTTGCATTGCATGCTTATATATAGCCTGGGGGTGGCTAGGCACCACACCTAAGAGACTGGAGAACTGCACTAAGAAGGTATAAATAAGCTCCTAAATACGGATTACATGGTAGTGAAAGTCGTTCATACTGCCTTACTGTCCCTCTCACTCCCTCCTAATCCTCCAGCTGTTACTGCAATGAACCCCAAATGTGGATGAGAATGGCTGGAATTTTACTGACAATGCTTATGACTTTTGAAGGTAATTTAGGGGTTCATTGCTCCCCAAGTTTGCACTCCTTCAGCCAAGATATCTAGATTTGGGAATTTTGAATTGTGATGAATCTTGTCTTATAGTCATATATATGTGCTCCTTCTCTCACAAAAGTAGCCTAGCAGTCTTGTTTAACAGGTTTAGGGGAAAAGAAGAGTGACAATCTTACTCCTTTTTTCTGAGGAAGGAAAAGGTCTCAGTCTGTAACCTAGATTACTGTTCAGGCAACTCATATAACCTAATTCTATCCCTGTGAAGATTGTTGCTTGTAAGACTTTAAACAGTTTTTTTAGAGGAGGGAGTAATTACAGATGTGGACCTGAATGGAAACTAGGTTGAACTTAAAAATTTATAAAGGAAAAGCAAGTTGTGCTCAACTGATTTGGTTTCAGTCTTTCTTTTGAGAAGATGGTTGATCTTCAAGTAGTATGTCTTGTCTATCTGATGTTCCATAAAGTACTTGATACAATGAACTATGGAAAATGAATGTTTGATCTAATAAAATGGATTTTGATACAACATTGTGAAAATGAGCAAAAAACTTGCTAAAGCAGAGGCCACAAGGCACTCATTTGGAAAGACAAGCTATCGGTCAGGAAGAAGATCACTGGTGGAGTTTCTCAAGGATCAGTTTTGAATTTATTTCTTAATTAAGAAACTTTGAGGAACTAGGCTACTGAATTTTTCTGCGGACACAGTTTGGGTGTTATTGACATTGCACAAACAGAAGGAAATATGAAAGCCTGGATGAGCAGATGGGCTTCCAAGAAAGCAGGGAGATTAAATTAATGATTACAGAGTTCAAGGTCATGTACACAGCAGCTAATAATTTGTGCAGGAAGTCATGAGCTCATTAAATACAAGTAACTGAAGAAATAAAATCCGTAATCTAACATTCACAGAAAGACAGTCTAGTGTGATACATACATAAAGTTGTGGTCACCCAAATTCAAGAAAAGCTATTACAGATGGGAACAGACACAAAAGAAGTCTATTAGGACTATTTGAGGAGAGGAATTTTTATTTTGTGAGAGGAGATTAGAAAAACTGGCTTAGTAAAATAATTTCTGATATGTCTGCTACCTGTGAAAACATCACAGAAGTAAACATCAGGGAAGGAAAAGAGCTATTTAAAGATAAAATTGGCAAAAGAATTAATGTTTATAAAACGTCTACGAATAAATTCAGACTGGCAATCTGAAAACCATTCCAAATCATGGAAAAGATGAAACTCTCTAACTTTGTTTTTCTGTAAGTGCAGTGGATGTAAAAAACCAAACTACTTTTAATAAGGAATGAAATAAATAAAAAAATGAGATTATATGAAGTGATGGTATAAGGGTTTTATCCAGGAGGTCCCAGTGAGTGCTATGTATGTCTTATGGTCCTAGAAGAAGGGTTAATACTTGGCTACTGCTCAGCTGTCAGGTGGCATAACTTAAGCCACTGGAGAGCCTAGAGGTGAAAAAACAGCTGTAACACAGAATTGCGAGAGATTGCTCCCTGCAGGCAGATCTCAGTGAATTGTATCCCACTCAGCTATGATGTACTGTTTGTTATCAGAATTAAATTCAGTTGTAAGACTCGTGTTTTTTTCCAGTAATTTTCATAACGTTAGCTACAGCAATTACTGGCAATTGCCTGTAGATTCTGTAGTGCACTTCTGTCAGATTAGAAAGACATTATATATGACCAGAAAAAATGTGATGCATCTTCTATTTACTCACTTCCTTACACCTGCAAGCTGGGACAAACTATTGTGAACATTGACATACATATTAAAAACTGTGAAAGGAGAAACAAGCTTGAAAACTCATGGTTTGAGAAGGCAAGAAATTCAGAAAGGGAAGCGATGCTTGTCTCTATCACTCTGCTCAGAAAGGTAGTTAGATGTTTGTGGGGTTTTTTTTGGTTGTTTTTTTTTTTTTGTAAGCAATTCTACTCAGTGTCTCCTAGTTATGCACCAGAGGTACATCACCTCAACAGAGTCAGACAAGAGGGTGACTAGGAGGCTGGTGGTGCTAGGTGACTTGTTCTCCAGCTACTAATGGAATTAAGAAGTAGAAATTTCGGTGGCTGAAAGTTAGCATATACCTCTGTTGTGGGTTAACAATCACAGGCAGCTAAGCCTCACACAGCTTGCTCAGCCTCCCACATCTGCTTGGCCAGTCAAAAGTGAGAAAACTTGTGCATCAGGATGAAGACAGTTTAATAGGTGAAGAAAAACAAACAAGCAAACATACAAGTGATGAAAAAGTATCACTCACCACCAGCTCACCAATGACTAGCCAGTCCCTGAGCAATAGCCACCTTGGAAAACTTCTCCCCACATTCCTTCCCCACCCCCAGATTTCACTGCTGAATGTGATGTTATATGCTCTAGTATGGCAAATGGGGGTCCAGTGTCTTGGACTTCTCCCCTCCCAGACTCTTACCCACCCCTAGCTGACTCACTGGGCCAGCAGAGTGAGAAAGAGAAAACTTTCATGCTGTGTAAGCACTGTTCAACAATAGTGAAAATGTTGGTGTGTTATCACCACTCTTTGGTCACAAATCCAAAACATAGACAGGGCTGCAATGAAGAAAATTAACTCCATTCCAGACAAGCCCAGTACAATATCCCAGCGCTAAAAGAAAAGACAAAACCTCTCGGTGTTAATAAGTAAGTAGTTCCTTTTTCATTCCAGTGGGATTTACTCTCCTTCACTGAGGGATTAATGGGATGAGGAATTTATTTGCGATTCTCTAATGCTCCATTTTATGGCATTTCTGCTTCAGTGATTATTTTGTTGCAATGCAGTGGTTGTATATGCCACTTAGCATGTGATATAATACCTTCATTTGTCTACATCATGATACTAAACCTGGTGAGGCTTCATCATGGATAGGCTAAACTTCTATTACTTCCATGTGCTTAAAAGTCTGGAAATAAGGCACTTCACATGTTTACACCATTAAGGTGCTTCTACTACACTCTTGTACCAGCCCCAATAACCCTTGTGGGACACTAATGCACTGCCAAAACAATACCTGTTGTAGTCTTACAGAAAAAATTGCTTCTGCTCTTTTAACTAAAACAGCACTTCATAGCAAATAGGAAAGACTCGTTACCTTCCTAAAAGGTCAGCTGAATTTTGAAATACCAGTTCAGTGTCTATTTCTGGCAGAGCTAAAACTGGGAGGAAGCTGAGTGGAAGCTCCTATATTTTTCTCTGTTGCAACCTGTAGAAATTAATATAACAGAGTTCTTACCATATATGGCTTGTCTGCCACCTGTAAGAAAAACATGGATAGCCCAGTTGTCATTTGAAGACAATGTTGTGTCTAAGAAAGACTCTGGGGTTTATGTAAAATGTTGTGTGATTTGGTGGCTGCTAGTATTAGCCATCAAACTGCATGCCTCTCCCTTTGAAAACAGCAATTTCTCAGGGAAAAAAATGTGCAGCTTTCAATTCCTTATGTTTCTTCTCTGTCGTTGCCTGTGGAAGCACCATCTGGCCTCTGGTAAGGTTTTCCACACATTGCAGAAGGTGATCAGCTCTAAAATAACTTTTACTTTAGAGAGAGTTTAAATAAGCATTAGTACCATAAGGATAAGCTCACTATTATGACAGTTTTGAGCACTTGAGATGTACCGTAGAGAGATTCTTTCCAGTGTCATCCAAATCTCATGAAACACCAGATTATTTTTAAAAATTTGTTTATAAATAGAAGACTGACATAATATGAAATTGTGACTCTTGTGTACGTCTTGTACTAGTTTGCCAATAGAAGATGTTATCTCCTGATTTCAACTGGTGAATTGCATGTAAGTTTCTTACTGCTGCTTTTGCTTGTGAATGCTGTACTTTGTCACTAGTTAGAGGCGATATCACAGGAATATCACTGAAGAGGGGAATATTGCAAATGATACAAAGCTAAGTGGCACAGTTGATATGCCTAAGGGACTTTGGCTTGAGGAGTAGGTTCATGTGAACCTCTTGAGGTTCACCAAGGCTAAATGCAAGATCCTGCACCTGGGCTGAGGCAATTTCCAATACCAATACAGGCTGGGCCATGAAAGGATTGAGATCAGCCCCAAAAAGAAGGACTTGGGGATACTGGTGAATGAGAAATTGCACATGAATTGGCACTGTGTGCTTGCAGCCCTGAAAACCAACTATGTCCTTGGTTGCATTAAAAGAAGCATGGTCAGCAGATCAAAGAAAGTGATTTTCCCCTTATACTGCACATTTGTGAGACCCAATTTGGAGTGCTGCATCCAGTTCTGGAGTTCCCAGTGCAAGGAAGACATGACCTGTTAGAGTGGGACCAGAGGAGGGACATGAAAATGGTCAGGGGGCTGGAGCACCTCTCCTGTGAAGAAAGACTGAGAAAGTTGGGGTTTTTCAGCCTGGAGAAGGCTCCATGGAGACCTTATTGCAGCTTTTCAGTATATAAAGCAGGCTTATGAGAAAGATGGAGAAAGACTTTTTACTTGGGCCTGTAGTTACAGGACAAGGGAAAATGGTTTTAAGCTGAAAGAGGGCAGATTTAGATTGGCTGTGAGAAAGAATTTTTTTTACAATGAGGGTGGTGAGACACTGGGATAGGTTTCCTAGAGAAGATGTGGATGCCTCATCATGGGAGAAGTGTTCAAAGTCAGTTTGGACTGGACTTTGGACTAGAAGGTCTTTGAAGGTCCCCTCCAACTGAAACCATTTAATGATTCTGATTCTATGATCATTTGTGTAATCAATAACACAGCTGTCTGTTAAATGTTCTCATTTTGTTATGTATGTATTTAAGGATCCTGTTGCTAACACATCAGCTATTTGATACATTCAACTTCTTTACTTCCTTCCCTTTTGACTATGTCACGGTATAATTTGCATTTTTTCAGTATAATACATTTTGCTTTTTAATGATGTTTCTAAACCTGTTTTTACTGGAGAATATGTAATGCTATTAATTAAAGAAACAGAAAGTACATGTGACTAAACGTAGCCTAGAATATTGTAATGGTCTGAATTAAGCTGACAAGGATGATAAATTGCAATGAAGAAAATAGTGAAACAAACACACTTGTCCATTATCTTTTATAATCAAAAGTATGAAACTCTGGATAAAAAATACAGAATTCTTGATGTAGTAATTTTAGTAGGATTGATTGTTCCCAATTAAGAGGTTCCATAAAAAATAGTAAGTACTTTTCAGTTAGCAGGCAAGTTTTCTAAAGTGGCTTCTGTAGTTTCAGATAAGATCAGTAAGTATCTCATCCCTGGTAGAATCAAGATCTTTGCAAGTCTTTGCCGCTTCCTTTCAAATTCTCACCAAAATCCTTGCTGATTAAGGGAAGTCCACATGAATGCAACACAACATTGTTGTCTGTCTCCCACCCACCCATTAGTGACCGCTGCTGAAAATATTTATTAATCTTTTATTCATCAGCACTTTTTTTTTAAGGAGCTTTTTCTTTGGTAAACTGGCTATGCCTTTTATTTTTACTTTACCTCTATCTCTTTTGATTTTAATTATCTTTCTCTCACAGGCTGCTTAAAAAACCTCAAAGTGCTCAATGTCAGTTTCAATAATTTGAAGTCGGTCCCTCCAGAACTGGGTGACTGTGAAAACCTGGAAAAACTGGATTTGTCTGGAAATATGGAAATAGCAGAGCTCCCATTTGAAGTAAGAAAATAAACTATGTTTCTTCCACCTTTTATATTAGGCTTATAAGTACTTTATTACAGTCTTAAAATGTTTTCTTAACAGATAAAATCACATTCCTTGCAGTTTTTAGCAATAATGTTTAAATAGTAGTATCAGTGAAAATACCTTAGCAGCAGTTAAGTGGGACCAAGCTTCTTTGTTTTGATTTTCAAATGACTAAATTTTGCTTGTATTTATTCTGATATATGAAGGAGGACATGGTCCCAAAGGGGATTTGGCCAGCGGTGATGAGGAGCAGGTTGTGAATAGCTGTTTTCTGTGAAAGTGAACTGCATTTTGACAGCTAAATTCACATACCAACCTTCATTTTTTCCCAGTACTGGTTTTCCTTTAAAAAGAGTATGGAGAGTTCTATAAACAACACTGCATGTTGATATGAGTATAAATATGTCTGAAAGGGATATTACGTGTGAGGCATGGTATGAATATATAACAAAGACTGAGAAAAGGACTCCCAGGCATGCACCAACATTGTTTCTTGTGTTAGATGCATAACTGCCCTCTGCCACTGCTGCTCTGTGACTTATTGTTCACAGAGAAATGAAACCATTGGCTGGTACCTAACCGCAGTTTCAGATGTCATCTCTATTTCTCAGATTCTTAATGTCCTAATTCCTGGGGCTTGAGTGGGGGGAGCTTTAGGGAGAAGTGTCAGGCTTTTTGCTGAATCCTACTTTTTCTCCAAACGTCTGTTACTGGTGATTTACAGGCAATGTTGGAGTGGACTAAGCTTATGTGAGATCTGGTTTGGCCATGCTTATGTTCTGTTCTGAGGAAATGCAAATGGTAATTAACTTTTCCCTCTGACTTTTCACTGTAAGTTAATGTGAAAAGAATTGTTAAAAAATGATGTGAAGGAAACAGAAATAAAGGGCAAACAGCTTCACATCATAAGTGGACACGGCATAGAAATGCTAGCTAGCAACAGCGCAAACAGTGCAGGTCTCCTTTCTCCTTCCTCTCCTCCTCCTTCAGGTAGCAAAGATAGGGGACCAACCAGGTAAAACTTAAGCGGTAAAAAGGAGCCATAATGGAATCAGAAAAACATATATCCTGAACAGGCAGAGGAATTAAATATAAGCATCTAGGAAAAGTGAGTATATTCAAACCTGTGGACTAGAATGGTGAATTTAGCCCCAATCACTACTGTGTTAAAATCAGTGAGTATTTTTCTGGTTGCTTCTAAAGGCCTTGTAGTGCAAAGGCTTACTTATGTCTATGCACATAAACCTGACTGTGCTTGCAAGTCTTTCAAGGGCTGAGTCCTAAGAGACCAGCGTCTCTCTTGGAAAGGTCAAAAACATTGTTCCCTTCTGGCAGTCTCCAATGCAATGGGATTGAACGCCACTAGAACTGAGTGTAGGCAACTGGGTAAGGGTTCACTTACAATCTATGCAAAAATTTTGGAGCTGTGCAAATAACTATATAACAGCAAAAACTGGAAACAATATAATGCCTGCATGGTCTAAAAGGTCAAGAAGAAAAATATTAGTGTTGTCCATTGTGTTTCTACGTTTGCCTGAAGGCCAGCACTTAATATATACTTGCAGTGACCCCTGGGAAGTAGACTACACAAACTCTTCTGATTTAGTTTATAAAATTAGTTTCCCGTTAACATTTACAAGGCAGCTTTGGAAGCCAAACAGACAATTAAAGGAACACTTTTGTCACATGATTTATAATGCTGCAAAGTGTTTGGCCTTTGGTGTACTCAATATGGCTGATGTTATTCAAAGCAATTGCATCAGTGTCCTTGATAATGTAATAGGTGTCTGATGTTTGATTCTCAGATGGGCCACAAGTGTTAGTCGCTGGCAGGTAACTATTTAATTAATTAAAATATTTAATTGATCTTAACAGTCTAAAAAGGGAAAACAGAAAGACACTATAAATGTTGTGATGGGCTAACCTTGGCTACTAGCCAAACACCCACCCAGCTGCTCGCTCACTCCCTCTCCCTCCTCAGCACAACATTGGGAGAAAATGGGATAAGAAAGCTCATGGGCTGAGATAAAAGACAGGGAGATTGTTTACTGTTTATTATTGTGGGCAAAAAAGACTGTACTTGGGGAAGATTAATATTTGCCAATATATATTTGGATACTGAGAAACAAAGACATTAAATGGCATCTTTCCTCACCCTTCTCCCAAGGTCGACTCCACTTCTTCACTGCAGATTCCTCTCCCACCCCTGAGTGGTGTAGGGAGGCAAGGAGAGTTATAGTCACTACACAGTGGTTTCTGGCTGCTTCTCCTTCCTCCTCACACTTTTCCTCTCCTCCAGTATGGGGTCTCCATGGGCTTCACTTTCTTCAGATATATTTGCAGCAGCATGGGTCTTATGTGAGCTGTGGTGTGGAGGTCTGCTTCACCATGGAGGACCTGCTTCTGCTCCTGCTCTGACCATGGTGTTCCCTCTGCTGTTTTTTACTCTTTTTGTTCTGTGACACACACCCCGCCCCGTCCCCCCCGTCCCCCCCCCCCCCCCCAGTGTTTTTCCCCTTTCTTAAATAAGTTTTTAGAGTGCCATCACACACTTGGCTGAGGAGCTCAGCTGTGTCCTATGATGGGTCCTTTGGTGCTGGCTGGAACTGTCTGTGTCCAGCTTGGGGCAGTCCCTGATCTCTTCCCACAGAGGACACCCTGCAGCCCCTATGCTGCCAGCATCTTGCTGTGGACACCCAATATAAAAATTTATGACCCCATGTTCAACAGGTTAGATCAATTATTACCCAATACAATTGTTCCTAATGTCTATTAATCCAGTGAAATGCTCATAAGAGTTGGTCACCATTCTCTCTTGTGGCGTGAGCACTGGGACCTGGAGAGTGTAAATGAGCAAGTACATGCAAGCTTTGCTTTAGTAGGTGAATGTGTTACATTTACAACATTAGGAAAAAAAGGAGAAAACTTGGGAACCGATACACAAAATAAGGTAGAGAATTGCTAAAATTGTTTGCTGTTCATCATCTTCTAGAAGTCCAATTTTTATTTGACTTTTGAATGCTTAAAATTTTCTTCAGGGAAGGTTAAAGAAATGCAAGAGGACAGCAACAATATTCTTCGATGCAAAACTTCAAAAGAAATAAGAGCAAACTTCTGCCCAGCAGAAATGATCAAAGTCTAATTTTACCTTGGTTTTGTACATAGAATAATGTCCAGAGAGACACTGATAACATATGTGAAAATGGATTCAAAGAGATTGATAACATTCCTGTAATTCAGTCAAAAATTTTTGACAGACCCATGAAGTTTTATGAGATCATCAGAACGCTGAGGCTGAATTACATCTTCAGTAATCAGTTTCCCTGTACCCTTTCTATCCATTTTCTTTATGACAGGTGCAAAAAATAGAGAAGTCTTGAAGTTTTTAGTTTATTTGGTTGTTTTGTTTTTTGCTTTCTTAGGAAAAGTGTTTAGGTTTTGTTGTTTTTTTTTTTTTTTTTTTTAATAGACAAAAAATATTACATGATGAGCTAATTTAAGGGGAAAAATATTTTAATGAGATGGATCATATAACGCATGACTGTAGTTGCTACCCAGAAGTGGTAGAAGGTGAGAATAGCTTATTACACAAAAACATACAGTGTCACCAAATACCTATTTTGAATTGAAGTTCCTAATTTGTGAAGACAGCTACCATATATTTGTATAATTTTTTTGCTGGCATATCAGCTGTTTCTGTGCCTGAATTTGTCAGTCAGCCACATAAGAAATTCATAGACTCTTATGAAGTCTGTTATTTGTTTTGTAAACAGGGAAACTTCAGGAAAGACAAAATGCTAAACACCTTATATCATACAACTTTTCAGGTAAACTACAGTTGTTAAGGAGGTTCCCAGCATGAATACTGACTGTACTTCTTGCCTTTTTAATCTATCACTTTCATTTTCAATGCAGCTGTTTTAAGCTTAAGTATGTAATGATTGAGATGCTCTAGCACAACTGAAATCTTGTGGATCTTTATTCTCTGTTAATAGATTCAATAGCTGGTAGTGGTACCTCCACATTTTTCAGTATGTGGGGACCCTCCCACCCCACCCCAAACCATAGCATTCTGTTGGCCTAATGCAACCTGTTTCAGGGAGTGGCTATATCAGCCTACTTACTAGGAACTTTTATGTCCAACACCTGGACTTCTGTCAGAATTTCTATTTGAGTGTCCTTTGGAGTAATGCCTTGAGAGACATGCCTTATGCCATAGCATCAGGAGGCAAATGCACTGCTCACTTGTCTGTTCATTTCTTATAGAAATCTCTTTCCCTGTTTTTAAAGGCCACTTCCAGCACTCTGTAAGTATTCTCACTGAATCTTAAAACGAGGTAATCTGGTGCTCCATTAAAAAATATTGAATGTGTATGCTCTCATCTTTTATTTTCTTAGGGTTTTATACCATTCCATACTACGACTAAGGAAGAACTAGCTGGTTTAAAGTCTACTATTCCATTTTTTTTCTCTCTTCTACTGTTGGATGTCAAAATTTTTAAATTTTATAAAGTTTTACTTAAGTTCAATGTTAGATTAATATTAATTGCAAAGTAAGTACTTTAGCAGAAAAGGTTTATGTATCTGCAGCTGAATTCAAATCTCTTTTGGCTACATTTGTAAATTATGAATGCCTTTCTCTGAACATGGATGAAAATATAAATTTAAATCAAATGTAAATTTTAGAAAAGGCAATATGTGACATTGCATTTTTGTAGCCAATTTATAACAGATATTTCTATGCTTCAGTAACCAGGCTCAGCAGAGGAAGGTGCACTATGAAGTTTAGGGCACAATCTTCCCTGAGATAGCACATAGCTGATAAGACTCCTCTGTAGAGTTGAATTTGTTCCTCTAGCTAAGATCCTTAGGAGATGCATGCCCTGTATGTTATTCAGTCCCTCCCCTAGCATAGTAGGGTTACACTGGGTACCATACTCTGTAGGTGCAGAAGGAAGGGGAGGGATAGATGGATTTGCTTCTAAATTTTTTTGTACCTTGTGTGTGTGAGTTTAAGGATTAGCATGATGCTAGTATTTGTATTTTAACTGTTGCATAGAGTTCCTATTGCTATTTTCATACACATGCAACTAATTTGCTTTTCTAGGAATAAAAGTGGTATTATAAATAACTTGTTTTCTGATATAGGTTTCTAGAAAAACTGCTTTGACCTTATTTTGAGGTGTGCTTCCTTCAGAAAGTATTGCTGTCTACAGTTGCGTACTGAATCACCCAATTAACATTACCTGTGCACGGCAGAATATCTGCTTTGTGCTGATACTTCAAAGAGACAGCTTTGCTCTGTTGAAGGGCTAGTTCTTCCGTACTGTAAAATGCTAATAATGTTACATTAGCCAAACGTATCTATATATCTGTGACCTGAAGAAACTTTAGGGAGAAGAGAGGGAAGATAAAGAAATTCTTATTTCCTCCATCTTCACTATCTGGTGTGGCATATGCTGTCAGTCACAGGACAGGCAAGACAATCCATGCTACCAACAGCAAGACAGAAATGCTTACAGGTAGATGTTCTGATATTGAAAATAAATTGAAAAGGGGCTTTGCAAAGTTATTCTGCTTTGAACAGTGTTCCATACCACGTCTGAGCAGTCCCAGCAAGCAATCTGAAATGTTTTTTGTATTCTCTGTGAGGTCTGGGTAGTACAAAGAGAAGGACTGAGACAGAGACTGTTACAGCATATGAATACTTTGTCAAAGAAGGAGCATATGTATGTAAGCCTGCTTTTCCATGTCAATCCTGTATAAACTGATCTTTGAAGTTCAGAGAAATGGCAAGGTTATGCTTTCTGGCTGTTTTAGCACACTGTGTTTTCAACAGATCAAATAAAATCTTGTATTTCTGATGCATAGAAGGTTTCAGCTAAGTCCTGATATAAGCAAGTACAGACTTTGGGAACTTTCAAAATCATACAATCATAAAATACATTAGATTGGAAGGAATCATTAGAGGTCAGCTAGTCCAACACCCCTGCAATAAGCAGGGACATCTTCACCTATATCATGTTGAATGCTTCCAGGGATGAGGCTGTCTGGGCAACCTGTTCCAGTGTTTCGCCACCCACATCATAAGAAATTTCTTCCTTATATCTAGTCTGAACCTACCCTCTTCCAGTTGAAAATCATTATGCTTTGTCCTGTCGCTACAGACCCTACTAAAAAGTCTGTCCCCATCTTTCTTAGAAGCTTCCTTTAAGAACCGAAATTTAAGAACTGAGATTTAGCAGCTGGAAAGTTTTCAGGCTTTTTTGGTCTGATTCTGTTTTTCTGACCAGTCCTACTTAGCAAAGGAAAACATTTAGCAGGAAGAGCAGAGGCAGAAGTACTATGCAAGTGTGGGCACACTTCAAATACATCCCTACTGGGCATTTCTATGTAATATGTCTTCATGATCTGTGACTCACACTTCCCAAAGTCATACCCTGGGTATGCAGGCAGAACACCAGCAGTCTCAATAGAAATGTAAAAAGACAGGTTGTTTTACCAGCCCGTTATTCTTTAAAGCTGTAAACTTCCAAACCTGTTTCTTTCCCTTGCCATTTTTTTTTTAATGTATGTAACCATTATAAAAATGAAAAATATACACATAAGGAGGTACAGGACATTAATCTCCCAGGGATTTCGCTATTGAGTCTGGCACCAGACAAGCTCATCCTTAGCTCCTGCCTCTCTCATTCAATGGGATTATAAAGAACCTGCAAAATTTTCACATTTGTAGAAATTTTGGATATTTACAAAGGAGTCATGCATTTTATGTATTAAAACCCGAATTTTATTTGTGTAGGATTTTCAGGACCACAAAGCAGAGAAGAGTGGTATAATAAAGGGCTTAACTTGCTACTGTGAAGCCAACAGCATTAAGCCAACCTTTGGTGAAATTTTTCTTTTTAAATCACTGGCAAAAGTGCAGCTGATTTTAATCAGACCACCATTTCTGTGCATACATTTTGCAGCCTCAGAATTGTTTTTCCAGTTGTTGGCTTGCATTTCTGTTAGACAGGATTTCATCTTGCCTTTCTTTGCTCATTGCTTGCATTCTCTTCAGATTTGTTCAGTGCTCCTGACGAGTTGCTTTCCGATACAGTTGGCCAAAGTGCTGTCAATCCATGCAAAGCAACAGCTGTTTTACGGAACTGGTATAAGATGTAATATCAAATGCTAGCAGGAGGGGTGTGAAACCCAAAAGAGCAGGTGCAAAGGTGTTAGGTGTCAGAGGAGATTCATGGACACCTTACTGCTGCAGGAGCTCTCACAAATGTTTTAATAGACAAGGGGCTAAAGAAGGGCATGGATCTATGTTAGGAAACAGGATTATGCACTTAAGCACAGGAAAGTGTGTCAGTTGATCCTGTTCTTGACACTGTGCTTCCAAAGTCTACCAATTAATATAGCATCACTCAAAACCACTCCACTATCAGAACAAGTCAGTAGCTAATAATAACATCCCACTTCATTGGAGAACCGACCCATGCCTACCTCCATGCTGTGGTGCCAGCGACCTCTCCTTTACCTTTCACATGAGTTCGATAAAAGTAACATCACCTTTCACAGTCTGAATTTTTTGTATAGTAGGGAATGACAGAGAAGTAGTTTTACAGTGTAAGGGAAGACTTAACAATGGGCAAAAGGGCACAATGTGAACACCACAACATGGCTATGTTGTTAGAAAAAGCATGAATCTAACTGTAAAAGAATTCAATGGTAGGAAAGAGTATTTGGTACTGTTCCAGTCCTGCTTTCTTTGAAAACAGTTCAAAATCTCATGAAGTCCAATAGCAAAATAGTTTTTTGAAATCCTGGTTATATAACCTCTGTTCACCAGTTACATAATGAGACAGATTTTATATAACTACTTAATAAGAGAACAAATACATAACACTATCACATTTGCATATTTTAACTTAAAGAAAAATATCTCTGGTGCCCACATACATGGATTGATGAGAGTGAGAAGGGAGTTGTAGGTGAAGGGAGAGAAAAATATGCTATTTTTTATTCCATAAAGTGCAACTAATGAGAGGTATGATTTATTCTGTAAGAAGAATAAAGTTGGAGAATCAAACTGAAGTTAAGGCATTTAATTTATTGCTGAATACATTCTTATCAGTTGTTAACTAATTATAGGTAGTTACATCATTGATCAAATTCTCACAGCTGTAAACAACACTTGGTAAGGCTGACTGTGATTTTTATTAACCATCATTGATCAGTGGCAAAGGCATAAAGACAAGAGTCAGCCCTATCAGCTAAAAGCAGATTTAATTGATTTTTTTTTTCCCATATAGAGCTCAGTCAGTTAAGCTCTCTCCTTGACTAGTGCTGGGCAAAAGAGTGTAGATTAGACCCAACATGAAATGGAAATGATGCTGAATACACAAGGGAATCCAGTAGAGGATACGGCACAGTGGTTCCTGCTTTTCTTACTGAAGAGACAACCAGCTCACAAACCTGGGCCTCTGTCATGCTTCTGAACTGCAGTGTAAAGCACAATGAGTTTCAGGTTAAGAAACTAATGGCTGGGAAAGTCAGAACAAATATAGAAAAAGAGATGACTCTTCACCACCATTTAGATTATTTACCTAGTCCACTATTGTGAGTTGTTATAAAGCTGGCTACTGCTGCTGGAGTTCAGAAGGATGTGGGTAGTTTTATGAACAATAAACCCACAAGTTATGAAGGTTACGGTCAAGTTAAAGTAACTTCATGCTTCATGGTGTAAATGCAGCTTTGCATGAACGAGATTTTCAAGACTTCCCTTGTCTTTTGCTTTGAAAAATAGATCCTGGTATTTTTTTAGTTCCTATCTATTTTTAATTGACATATGCTTCGTTTCCTTCCACATCACTTACGTTATTCCAGCCACATCATCCAATTGCTTTGTGGACTAACCTGAGGTGATACTGTTAATCTGCCAAATTCCTTCACCCAAAACTTGAGACTCCCCGCAGTAGCTTGCATGGGCAGTGTGGATGCCAGGTGTATGTGGCCAGTGCCCACCTGTATGTAGATCTTGCGTGAAAAATATGTATGACTGTGACAGAACTTCCCCTGACTGTCTGGTTTTAGGATACATGACTGGGGAGAGCATGCACTGCTAGACTGCTGCTGAGGGCTATGACGCCTAGCTTCAATCCTGTCAGGTGGCATACGCTGGCTGCCAAGCTGTCTGGAGACTGCTGTTTGTCTCATCTTGACATACAGAGCTGGTCAGTTAAAAGTTTTGTCTGACCTGTGTGATTGTGGTGGCAGAAGGGCTGTAATGAATTAGAAGATACATGAGTCAGGATCACACATGGGCATCACCATTTCATGATTCAGTGGTCTTTTTTCTGCATGTTACTAGTGGTTTCTTTTTGTTTGTTTGTCTTGTTTGTTTTTTTTTTTTTTTTGTTTTTGTTTTTGTTTTTTGTTTTTTGTTAGTTTTGATTTAAATACTGTCCTTGCAAGGCAGGGAGATGGTTAAGAAGAGGCAAGGCTATCCCAAACTGCTTTAATAGACTTGAAATATTTTTCATTCTCAGAAGCTGGCTCCAAGACTTCAGGTTACTAATACAAAATGCTCTTTGAAATGCTTGGTTAGAGGCAATAAAATGGTTGACTAGACTTGAGGACATAATGTGATGCTTCAGAATTGTAGAATGCTGGAGTACATTTTTTTAAAAAGGGAAAGAAATTAGGAGGTTACAAAAAATATAGAGCACCTTAAATCCCCATTAATTTTATTACCATAATCAAAGAAAGTCTTGATAGGTGCCTGAGACTTTTCATAATACATACTTGGAGTGGTCCTTAGTATCTCAAGACTAGAAATAAGAAAACCTGTGTTTACTTCCCCTGACTTTTTTTTTGACCTTGCTATGTGACTTCTTGCCACTGTGTTTCTGTTTGCTTTTGCTCATTGGCTTGTCATGGCTGTTAATGGTGTTAAAGCTGCAAAGGAGAGATCTCTCAACATGGGTGTTTGTAGCACAGCATCACAGAGCTTTATTTGCAGTTCTACATGCTCTAGTAATAATGTTGTTAGTATTGTAATACACTGCTAAGTTGCAGATCTGCTTTCCAAAGGATTCAATTTTCAGTAGCTTTCACCTTTGAAATCTCAATAAGCAAGCTGCGTATAAAGTGTTCAGTATTATTCTGCTAGAAAATCAGTGTTTGTGCCATTTTCTGAGGCTGAAAAAATCTGAACTGTGCTTGTTTGAACTGTGACATTGAAATAGAGTTTTTCATTATTTGTGTAAATGTCAGCTTCCTCTGAATTCTGCAGAGTTCTAAACTGGAAAACCTTTTGTTGTTGCAAAACCTATACTCTAATTTTCTAGAAGTCTCATGTTATTGGGAAGTGCTATGCCTTTTGGTTATAGTGCTCTTGTATTTTGAAGGAAGAATGCACCATGAATTTACCATTTCTTGCTCAACTGTTCCAATCTTTACAGTCTTTCCTAATCTTGATTTAGGTTTTTCAGAACTATCGCAAACCCAAAAATTAACAAAAATAAGTCTTTCCATTCCATTACTGTTTTTCATTTCTGAATACCATCTGCTCTTGTGTTTTTCCTTGAGAAAAACTGACAAGAACCATGGTGTTTTGTATGTAGGTGTACAATTGTTTTAGTTAGTGGCAAATAATTTAGGGTTTAATTATTGGTTATCACATTTTATATATATATATATATATATATATGTCCTATCACATTATATATATGTCTAACTATCCATTTGCTTTTTTGACCAGTAGTGCATACTGAACACAAGACTTTCACTGAGTTATATAGTTACTTTTTTCTTTTCATCTTTTCCCATGTTTCAGTCAAATAAATGTGTGTAGTTCACTGCTCTTCTATTAGCTTGCACCTCTCCATATTAGATTTTATTTGCAGTTGTGAAAATCTTGACAGTTTTAGATGCGTGCTGCTGATAATAAATGTTACTTCTTCTAAGTATTTGTTCAGTAGTCATAGTTTCTTTTGTTATATTCCTGTTTTTATATGCTCAAAGCATTACATAGGTATTTGCAAAATGTCATGTTCAACAGAAAATATTATCTGGCATTGCACATGATATACACAAATATGCAGAAGTTTTTTGTTGTTTATTATTAAAAAATTACTAGGGGAATATATGTGTCCAGCAGCAATGTGTATCTAAGTAAAAGATAAGTTGCTGGAACACAATCTGAAGGTGACTGGGTAATAAAACATTTGTTTGGAAGCTGCCTATATTAATACAGCACATAAAAGAAAAAGTGTAAAATGCATCTGAGTTTATACTGTTTCAGTACCATGAAACCTGATTCTATGCAATTTATCTTCTAAGTAAATATGCAGGGACAGGCCAAGTGACTGATTTTATTAGACATCTTTTTCCTGTTGTTTAAGAGACACAGGACAAAATTTAGAAATCCAATGGAGGATTATGGACCAAGCCTTCAGTTGTATTTGTGCCTACCTCTTTCTGAGGTACTCTGACTTGATGGAAGAGCTCCTGATGTAATTTAGACCTAGAAGCTTACCTGAAATATAGAAGCTTCTTAGCTACTTTGAGGACCTGGCCAGATAATTTTCTATGCAGTCCATTTTTTTGTTTGTTTTGTTTTTTTAAAAAAGATGATTTCAACAACTTCTTCATTAGTGTATAAGGAAAAAAAAAAAGTAATGAAACTTTAAAGAATTTCCAGTAAAAAGCAGATGAGGTTTGTAGGCTTCCTATGTTCTCATCCATGGGGCAGTACCAAAGATCATGTGGCTGGGTGGTGTTATTGGAGGGCTGCAATGTGTCCAGTGCCTGTGCCAGCTCTCTGTAAATTCCATGTCAGGGGAATTCTTCCCGTAAAATCAATCTTGAAAACCCTTCAAGATTCCCTACAAGCTTCCCTACAAGGTTTCATAAGTAAGTATATGAATAAGTATTCAGTTATATTTTTATTAGAAGACACTTAATAAGGAAATAATAATTTAATACCTTAAATTACTTGGACACACCTAGGTTACTTGGACACAGCCTGGATGGAATATTTCAAAATGGCAATGGAACACTAAAAACAACAAGAACTTATAGCCTCATGCCCTTATTTGCATCCACAAGTTCTTAGAAAGTAGTCAAATATCTATTTGTGCAAAAAACTCTCCCACAGTGTCTATAATGTGCCATTCCTCAGCTTTCCTCTCCAGGTCAGGAAAAGATCTCTCCCATATCTGAGTCTTTTACTAATATTAACTGTATTTCCAAGTTTTACATGTTTGTATCACAGGAAGACATAAAGCCTCCTAAAAATATTGTTATAATATCGAAAGAAAATAATCCTTTGGGAAGAGATGAACTCAAATTTTTTCCTGTCAGGCTTGTCACCACCTGACAGAAAGTGTATAACACCACCACCCCCCAACCACATCCCCCCCCCCCCCCCCCCGCCTCCCCACCCCACCCCCCACCCCCCGGCCCCAGCATGTGTCTAACAACAGTATGAGAAAGGAAAGGAGAGGAGGGAGAGAAAATTTGCTATAATCCTGGCAAGCCACAAAGCTGTGAACTGTCGTGTTCAATTGTTGACGATGTTCTCAATTGTATGTTTGTGTACTATCAGTGTCATGCACATGTAGTCTGTGGCAGTAAAAGAAAAATAATTTTGATGATAGACATTTTGCAACAGTTTGCTCAACTAGATAAGGTCTAATTCAAGACCAGATATGTCACAGGGTGCAAAACAGATTTGTCTCCATTGTGACTTTGCTGAATTCTTTACGAAATTCCTGCTTCAGATGCAGATAAATCCAGTTCCAAGTTGCAGGGTTCTCCTGCTTGGTAGCCAATTATTAGTATTTGTCAAACTGCTCTGGTGCTCAGCACCACAGCAGGCAAGAATTTTGTGCATTTTAGTGAAGTTTCTCTGAGCCAAGACAAAAAGTTCTACCATTTCTGTTTTTAAAGCAAAAAACCATGAAGATAGCTACTCCTGGCTTACTAGGAAGCAGCTCACAAATCACAAACTTTCTGACCTCTGCTGAAGTCAGAATGTCTTTTTACCCTTAAAATTGTGTCTTCCACTTACATTTATAAGCAAGCTGATTTCTGGCTGACATTCCACGCAAGTCTTGTTTCCAAGTTTATCAGGATATATCTATTCAATCAGTTGTAGAAATCTGTTCTCATTGCCTAGCATTAATATATATAAGGTGAAAAGATTTCATCACCAATTGTCAAAACGGTGCTACTGTAATAGGTTAGAGCCATTAGACCATATTCTTAGTTTCACTTGAATGTTTTTCTCATATAAATTTTCTTATTATTTCTTTTGTTTCTGTCCATATCGTGCCATTACCTGGTTCCCTTTTACTGATATTATCTCTTCAAATATCCTTGACATTTTTTTCCTTTCAAGTGAATAGTTACTAATTTATCAATGCAAAACAGTACCATCAACCAGTGTATTAAATTTTTTTGTTGTTGTTGTCAACTTTCTTTATAATATGTTTTCTGAGCAGCTACAAAATAAAATTGCCTTCTTTTCTGGGTGTTTTCCCCTTGCCCCACTTTGGCAAATAGTAATTTACTCTGGGTTTCAGAATGGATTGAAATGATCATACTCAGTTTTTAAAATCAGAAAAGAAACTTCACAGACTACAGAGTATTGTCATGGCAAACCAGAATTGTTGTATATGTTTAAATCATAAGGAAGATGGTACCACTTGAATAGTATCACTTTAATCACTATTGTATCTTGAAGCAGAAATGGAAAAGGTTTTTGGCTTTGTCTCTATTCCATTGTGAAAGTGAGCAATTTTAGTTGTCTCTTGGTGGAAGAACAGAAAATATCTTAAAAGAGTCTTTGGATATATTCAAAGCACACTTCCTATAGAGACATTCTGGAGAGGTCAGTTAATGCCTGTATGCTATTGATGTTGCTGCTCTGCCTTTTCTAATGGTGTTAATAAAAACTTCTGAAAAGTATGTGCACAAGGTGAGCTACTGGATCCATTTAAGTTGATGAGAAACCTGTAATTGACTTTTGGTAGAGCCTAGCTTTCCATTCTAATGTGTGTCCTTTATTTACAAGTTTTGGAGATGTGAATATGAGATGACTTTATGATGGCAAAGTGTAGCAATTTATGCAGACTGCATGTAGCTGCAGCAGCAATACTATGAAAATTTAATGTAACTACTCAACATAAATTTATTTTTTGAGACAGCAGACTTGTTTTGGATTCAGCCCAGAAAATCATTAATTGGGTACTTAATTTCATGCATGCAACATCCATTCACTTGGAACAACTCCTAAACTTAAACACATGACCCACATTCTTGGGGTTTTTTAACTGTATGAAGCTTCTTGTATTGCTGTCTGGTTCTTTAATCACCTGTGAATGCTCAAGACCTGACATTTTTGTGAATATTGCATATAGTCAGTTTGCTCATTCTTTGCAGACCTGATGAAAGATTTGTGTATACAAAACCTGCTCTAATAAAAAGCAAAGTCCCTTTCTATGAACTTTTAATGCTTAGATCATCATAGCTATAACTGGCTTTAAACATTAGGTGTTTGAATGATGGTAATGCTCTAAAGATGAAAGGGGATAAATGATAAACTTCCAAGTAAACAGTTTGCATCAGAACAGCAGTGTCTGATTGTGGATTAACTCTGCAAAAGATGTAAGATTTTAGCATTGCCATTTGCGTGAAGACTTGCATCCACATACATTTATTTCTTGGATTTAGCTTATCATGGTACCACCAAATGAAGTGCTGTTTAAAGTCAAGCATTTTTATGCTTCAGTTGATTTTGTCATAAAATACATGAATGAATACCTTGTTATTAAGGGGTGGGGTTGACTGTTAGATGCCTTTGCCTCCAAGAGTCCATTCTGGAAATCTGATGGTGAACTGGGCTACAGATACACAAGTATATCTCATGAAATGTACCTTTTGCCTCTAAAGATGCTTGTATGTGTTTCTTTAACTGGTTCTTTTCTCCAGGAATGTCAATGACACTATAGAAGAGGTTACACTTAAAACTTTGTGAAAGAAAGGCTGGGGATCTTGTTTGAATGCATGAGATCTGAGTGGGTGACTGCGCAGTTTGCACCGAGGGTGGTCCTTTCTCATATATACTGTACCGCTTTCAGCAAGCTAATGTGATGCTGAGTACTAATCTGTGTTTTGGGAGACAACATATCCTGATTCTACTGAAGTGGTACAAGTTTTTTTTTTTTTAATTCATTGAATCTGAAATTTCTGGGCAAAAGCCTTTTTGTAATGCATTGACAGACTTTTCTGGGTTAATACTTTTTATGTCTTGTCATATATTGATGTTGATGGGATGCTGTTTCTGTCACAGAATGTTGACATGTAATTAGAAAATACAGTATTTTTGTGGTAAGGCTTGACCAGACTTTACATCTTTTCATTTTTTGGTGCTAATTAGTAGGCAACTTATGATAAATTTGCATGCAACCTTAGCAGTAAGTCCCTTTCATGGCAAAAAGCAGAAAAGAAATAAAACCACACTCGTTTATTAAATAACTTGTTCAGCCCAGGACATGGTGTCCTTTTCTTTCAACTGAAGGTTTAACTGTCAGAAGGAAAGAGAGGTAGTGGAGTTCTACAATGTTATCTGGATTATGTCTATGAACAAAATTATTAAGATAAGCAAAATGGGGCTGTTTGTCAAATAAAAATGACAACAGTGATTAAACGTAAAGACCACAATAAGTCAGTCCAGGTAGCTAGACTATCAAATATAGCTATTTTTCAAAATGGAACTTACATGAAGCCTTATATTGATTGATCCAAAGTCACATAATAAAGGAAAATAGCAAAAATCAACATCAAGCAAAAATAAATTATAACGTAAAAAATGATAAGGGACCCATGCTTGTTTGAAAATGAAATGTTATAAAAGGTGCAAAAATACATCAGTCCTTCAAGAAGAAATAAAATACATGGAATTTTCTTTCAAAAATATAATACGTAGCTGCCATAATTTCCAGAGCATCATATATCATAGATGTTTGTTGGTAACATATCAGACAGGTTAAATAAAAATTCCATTAGGTTTCAATATACTACAGAAAATTGAGAGGTTTTGTTAAATATTATGCTAAAAGAACAAGTACTGAGGGTTTACAGCTTACACAATATAATCACAGCTCCATATATTCTGTGGCAGGCTGAACCAAGCTTTATATCAAGAGTGTCCATGGCATTATATTTTGTTGGTACATATTTATGGAAATACAAACTCCTGGAAAATGTAGGTTTTCATTTAATGAAGTATTAATTTCAATACTATATGAAAAATGGCAGGAATAGCTCTGTTTATATATATAAAAATAATAGCGCTTGCTCTATTAATGCTATTAATGTAATTTTTAATGCAACCAAAAGTTTCCAGGAAAACATATAGAACTAGTTACTGCTGTTGAAGAAATATCATTTTACCACTTAGTGTTAGTATTACCAAGTTGTTTCAGCGTGACAGGTGACTGCATGTGAAAGCAAAGTGTTTAGGAACTTGGGTGAACATTGATGTCAGTTTATTTTAAAACGATCTGGTGGTTGGTGTTTAAAAGACTATGACGTATTTTGGGATGGTTTGAGAACATTTTGGGTGGCATTTAAGCCTGTGGGACATTGTTTTAATTCTGTGCCTGTTAAATTCCTTTTGCACAGAGTTTGTTGTAAGGAATGTCAGCAGTATTAACAAATCTTTCTGAGTGCAGAGAAACTTGAAATATTTGCTTGGGGTTTGGAATTGTGACAATAATTTGAAACCACAAAGTAAATGCAGTGTAAAGATGGTGCCAATTTCTTCTGTATTCTGCCATTGCTACAATCTAGACAAGTCACTTTGCTTTCCTTGTTGAGAAGGAGGTTCTGCTTTGTTGGAAAAAAGATTCAGTATCTGGGAAATTTACAGTACAGAAGTGAGTGTTTATTGCTAGTAGTCAGTCCTCAAAATGACAGAATAGTTTGGAAGTGAGAAGTGTCAGAATAAAATGTGTGCTTGCCTGATCTGAATCAGGAGTGAGAAATTTCCATGGTAATGCATCACCAAGGCTTTTTTAATGCAGTGGTCAGATTTAAAAATTATATCTTTGAATTGAGAAACTCTGAACCTCTATTGCGTTTCTGAAAGGTAAACTTAATTGTGTAGCCATTTGTAGTAGGATAACTTCAGTAAATCTCCCTGAAGAGATTTCCCCAAATTTTAAGCTCTGGCAGCACTATGAGGTTATATCTAGAAAAAAACAAAACAAAAAACCACACTCCACAAGCAAACAAAAAAATCCACTAGAAATCCTAGTCTAAGCTGGCTCTGATAGCTCCAAGATGTGAATGTGAACATTTTAAGTGTCCATGGTCAAATTAAGAGGAAAGTCTGGCAGTACTGCAGTAAGTTTGGCCATAAAATATAAGAAAACAGGACTTGATTCTTAATAAATGATAATAAAAAAATCCTTCTCACAGGTTCAAGATTAATTTTATTATTTTCTAATTTTTTTTCATACTTTATGCTGGTGATTGCATTTTGCTCACGTTGGAAGTGGAAAATATATTTGGTTTGGGGGTTTTGGTTCCTAATTATTTTCTACATTCTAAAAAACCTTCAGGCAAAGACCAATGAAATTGTTTTGCTACTATATACTATATAGTGTATATATATACACTATAGTATATACGTAATATTATATATAGTATATAATATTATATATATATTATTATATTATATAGTATATATTATAGTATAGTTTTTCAGGAATTATAGAGATAGATTGTGATGGTGACATGTGATTAGAAGTGGAGAGACACAATTTCCATTTTAAAATACTTCTTCTGGTTAACATTCACAGTCCTTTGACATTCACTTTAGCTAGCTGCATGGTTTTATGAACACTGGTAGTGTGAATAATTGATTCAGTACAGAGAGCTTTATTTAACACATTTATTTCTTTAACAGATATATTTTACATTTTTAGTTAACTTTCATTGTGTTAAAGCTTTGTTTCTTAAAATATTAATTCCTTTAAAAGTATGTAAATAAAAAGCTTTAGTGCACCTTATTATATATTTAGTTTTCAGTATGGAAGATACATTTTTAAAGATCTTTGAAAAATATTGGACTAAATTTTCTGTTGGCTTAAATTGGAAGTTTCATTTTCCAAGGTTCTCCTAGCAATATACTCTCAGGGCATTACAGAGTTATAACAAAGGAAATATATATATATTTTTGGTGGGAGTTATAACATCTCTGATTTTGGGAATGGTAACCTGGTATATATTAATTATCATAGCTGTGCATTGTCACTTCAGAGATTAGTTCGTATGTAACCTAAGAAGGAATCAAGCCATTGTCTGGTTCCAGCCTCAGTGTCATCTGAAACTGTATTTTTAGAATGAAAATTTCATTCAATACCCTGTCACTGTTAGAAAGGTGATGAACACTTTGGGAGGTAGTTATTTCTGAAATCCTTTTTCCTATGAAATGATGACTAAGAGATAAGGCTGGCAAAAAGCTGAGTAAAAAACCCCACGCAATTCTTATTTTTCTAAGTGCTTTGGGAGAAATAAAGTGTTTGATTAATGAAATGTCTTTTGTATCTGCAAAATGTAACTAAAATAAAGCACCACTTCTTTCTAGCTAAGTAACCTGAAACAAGTCACTGTTGTGGACATATCAGCAAACAAGTTCCATTCTATTCCAATTTGTGTACTCCGGATGTCTAATTTGCAGTGGTTGGATATTAGCAGCAACAACCTGAAAGATCTCCCAGAAGACATAGACAGGTAGTTTATGTTCTAATTCATTGACAGGCTTGTGAGTTATAAAGCAAATCCAGAAAGTAACAGGTTTCCAAGGGACACCATTAATGAAAAATCACATTAAAAAATCACATTTGGAAATGCATCAGATAGTTTTGAATGTAAGCTTTACGATTATTATTGATAGAATAGGTTTATTTCGTACTGAGTTGCCAGTCTTGATACTAAAGCATCATAATCAGGCACAGACATGGCAAAATAAGGTTTTCTTTGTTTGACTTTGGGTTTTGAATTTTGAGACTTAGGCTCATGTACATTCTGAAGACTCGAAAATCTCAGGATATCTTGTGCCCAGTAAACACATACTCTTATTCAGACTCAAAGTTTCAATGCCTGCGTTGTCAAAGAATGTCAATAAGCTAACATGAATCCTGTGATTAAATTGACAAGTTGACAGTAAACTGAAACCTTACTAAATATCTTTCCCTGAATTCAAACAAACCAAATGGGCCTGATAAACAATAGCCTGCAACAGTGTTTTAGGAATGGACCCTTCTGGTCAAATGGTACAAACTTGTTTCATCGGTTTTCAATGTTTTTTGTCTTCTAAAAGCTCAGCCACAAATTACTATTGCTTTAAGAAAAGCCAAGGAAATAAAATAAAGGCAGCCCAATGCCTTTCTCTGGAAAACATTGACATTAAATTGATTTCAGTGGGATAACTTCAAAGAACCAAATGACCAGGAACTGGTCTTTCTTTTGCTCCCCACAGTACTAATTACTAGTGAAAAACAGTAGATGGGAATTTGCTGCCTAGCAGAGGTGTATCTAGTTCATAAAAACCAGCATATGGCCAAACGTGTGAGCTGGTGACCCATATTTTTCATTAGTTCTGCAGCACACATGGTGAGCCTTTATATCATGTTCTGTCAACATCTTCTGTATAAAGCACATTAATTTTTGTAACATTTTAACTTGAGCATGCTTTTGAGCACTTGTCAGAGGTATGCTATTAATATCTATAATATTGAACCATGACTGGAAATATCCATTAAAGTTGATGATGATTTGTGAAAGTGTGATATGAGTAATTTTTAAGCCAAAGATGGTACATGTATTTGTTCTCTTTTACACAAGATTAAGTCTGTATTACTATTTTGGATAGATGTTCCTGTCTAAAATAAATATTCTAAGTTACCTTTATCTTTTACATTTTTACAGGTTAGATCAACTGCAGACGCTTCTCCTACAGAAAAACAAGTTGACTTATCTTCCACGAGCTCTGGTCAATATGCCAAAGCTCAGCTTGCTAGTTGTCAGTGGTGATGACCTGGTTGAGATACCCACAGCTGTCTGTGAGTCAACCACAGGCTTAAAGTAAGTAAAAGTGAAGAAGAAAGGAACGTGTTCTTCAGAAGATAAGGTAGATGCACCCAGAAGACATACCTTCACAAGCATCAGTTTCTACCACACCTGGTGGTCAAATTCTGACCAAATTTACATCAGAGTCCTTAAGGAGGCACTAGAGAAACTGGAAATTCCAGACAAGCCTCATCTTTCTGATTTTCATCTGCCAGTTCCCCACATAGTGCATCTGTATGTGTTTGTATTCCTATGCAGACTTGGTCATAGTAGCTCTAATTGAAGCCACAAAGCTATGTCCCAGAGTGGGACCTGTAGTCTGGCAGTTAGCTGTTGATAAGCTCAGTGCTGTCAAAAGTGCTCTGTGGGGAGTGGGAACCATGGCTGGATAAAAGGCTAAATAGTGTTGTGATTCATATATTGTTTGTTGTGAAACAGCACCTGGTTGCTGCATGCAGAGTAAGACTAAATGGCCTTTTAATCTACAGTTACAATGATCTTACATTTCTGCAGGCAATGCTCAGGTCTTTGGTTATGAAGTCTTTTGAGACTCTAGACTGGTTCTTGCTGGGATGGAGTTAACTTTCCCCATGGCATCCCTTATAGTGCTGGACTTTGTATTGGTAGCTAGAATAATACTGATAACGCAACAAGGTTTTTGATTGCTGTTGAGCAGTGCTCCAGCTGCATCAAAGCTGTCTCTTCAGCCCTTCCCCACAAAGGCCAGTAGGCAGAGGATGAGCAAGGGGTTGGGAGGGTACATACCTGAGACTGCTGACTCAAATAGACCAAAGGGATATTATGTACCGTATGACATCATGCTCAGCATTGTTGCATATATTTTTGTGTTAATCTCTCTCTAGATTCATAAGTCTCAAGGACAGCCCAGTTGAAACTATTGTATGTGAAGACACTGAAGAAATTGTAGAAAGTGAACGTGAACGAGAGCAATTTGAGAAAGAGTTTATGAAAGCATACATTGAAGACCTAAAGGAAAGGGGTGTGTGTAACTTGCAGTAAACTTCCTGCTGTCTTGGATGTAAATGCAGAAATACATTTAGAGCATTAATTTTTAACATTACAAGCAATATCCTTAAACTCTAATTGTCTGTTACGGTATTAAATAAGACTGAAAGTGAGAATGTCCAATGTGTTTTATTAAAAGTTTGTGCCCTAACTAAAACACCTGTTATTGAACAAATGTATATAAAATTAATAGTGCATTTTTACATGCACTAACCTTAATTCAATAATAATATATGCAATGATTATCCTAATTCTCCAGATTTAATTACATTTTTTGGGATTAGTGTTAGGGATTTTGAATTCCTTCTCAAAAAGAAATACAATGTATATATGAAACGCTTTTTGCATTGATAGAATGTTTTTTATTTGTATCACTGCACTAATTGCTTAACCACTGTAAAATTATTGTAGCAAAAATCACTGCACAATCTTTAATGCACAGCATCGGGAAGTTTACATGTTATTTTATTTTGCTAGTCTGTCTTATATTTACCTTAATCAAGTAACTGTCAATCTCTGTAGTCTTGTTTAGTAAAACGTTTTAGGAAACAAATGCAAAACTTCCTGTCAACCAAAATACCCAATAGATTCTGTTTCAATCTCTTTGGGATTTTGTGCACAGAAATGAATTTTGGTGGAATGAATCTTTTGGTATCTTTTCGTTCCTTGAATTTCATGCAAGTGGCCTGTGTAGTGGTCCTACAATATCTGGTAGAAGAGAAATGTAAAGGCAGGCCACAGGATGCAGCTGCAGCATACTTTTCATGTTCTGATACTAGACTTCTGTACTTTGATGTCCATAAACTGCAAATTTGAGTATTCAAGCTGTCTACTTCTAAAGTGAAGTCTGCTATAAAAGTGCCAGATTCTGATAATGGTACCAACAGTGGTTAAAAGGGAGAGAAGGAATGGAGGAAAAACTGAGATCATAATTTGGCTTTAGAGATACTTGTGAAATATGTTGTGACGGAGCTGTATCCATGTACTTGTGAAATGTGGAGTTTAAGATAATGCCTACCAGGTTGCCTAAAACCTGCATTTAGCCCTGTCAGGCACAGGCCAGCTTTATACTTCGAGGCAAAGCAGCTCAGGGATACACTTTTCTGCCTTCCTAGGCAAGACTTACCTCCATGCTTTTTATGATGAGGTTGGATCATGAATCAGTCTTGGATTTCCTACTGCTGAACTCTTGTGCTATAGATTATACCAATACTTGCTTTTGAAAAGCAGACTGGAGAAGGAATAGGTTCTGTGTAATATGAGCCAGCTGAATTTCTGAAAGATAGCACAGAGATGACTTGTAGCATACTTTTGAAATAAAACCAAACCTAGCTGTTTCTAGCTAAGGTCTCCAATTTATTTGTGCCAGATTACACAGCTGAAGTCTAAGATGTATTTCTTTTTTCTCTTTTTGCAGATTCTGTGCCTTCCTACACTACGAAAGTGTTACTTAGTCTTCAACTTTGAACATCACTAGTGGATATCAGAATAACTCTGTTTTTATCCACCTGAATAGAAAACATTGGAAACCATAGATGGCCAGAAGCACTTCAAAATCATCATGAGTTTTTTAATTTCTAGTTGTTCCTGGTAACTACAGATGAGACAAAGAGCAGTAGAACTTTCATATGATGCCGTTTCACATTTTAAATCAATGTATTTTCAAGTCTGCAGCAACAGCCACTAATTTAGGTATAGACCCTCTGAAAGTAAATATTCACTGTAATAAAGTATACACAGGCATAGATGCCTTGAGGATGAAGACATTATATGTTGTAGTTGAAACAGTGGGACATAAATCATCACCTTAAAAAGAGATTTCATTTTATAAGGGCGGGAAAGGATTAATTTAGAATATGAATGTGATCTGTCATATTCTTAAGACCATATAACACATTTAGCTCTTTACAGTATCTAAAGTGCAAACACATACATAGATGTTTGCATTTATTTTCTGTTCTTCAAGGATTTTCAGTTTAGATGTTTTAGTTTAGATGAGTTTCAACAACTTTATATATAAAAACTGTAGCAATTCTGATGCTTTTTTCAAGCCTATTACAAGCTTTTACCTGTTCCCAAGTTCAGGTACCAATGTGACTGAAACTTGTGGGCTGAGCAGTCTTATGATGTAACTGTATTAGATCAGATTTTAAGGACTAAGAAGTATGACAAAATAATATCAACAAAATGATGATAAAGGCCTTCTACTAATGGTTTTAGATTACAGCATTTTGAGGACATTTATTGGAATTTTCCAAGTAGTCTAGGAATGAGTTTGCTGCATAGAAACTTATTTTGCTTGCAATTTAATAATCTGTTTATATATAATTATGTAAGTGTACATACTGTAGAGTTTTGGAAATCTAGTTTTACATATACTTTTTGTTTAATAAATCAAAATTTTTAATCTAAAAAGAATTGGGACTTTGAGAATTTAGATTCAAATTAGACAAATTAAAGAATTTAAATAGTCTTGAACTTATGAGTACAGCTACAGGAAATATTTATGTCTTGCTTTTTTATTAGAGATGAGCTATGTCTAGTTTTGTGCAGTAAAGTGCCACTTAAGTCAGTCATATTTAAAAAGCAAAGAAACAAAGCATGTAGTCTTCAAGACTTCCATATTAAAAAAAATAATGGTTTTGATGTTTTCTTCCCTTTTTATTTTTTAGCATTCATTCTTTGAAAGAAGAGAATTTGTAAATACTAGGTGTGTTATTTTTCCAGTCACAAACTTCTGCAGTGATATAACTACCCAAAACTAAACTCTCTTAAATTGATCTCTAGGTGTTAATACTGATTTTAAGCAAGTTCTAGAACAAACAGAGAGTTTTAAAAAGTCCCAAGAAAACTTGACATTGATCTGAAGGAATAATGGAAGATCAGAAACTTTTTTTATTTTATTCTGAAGATATTGAAATATGATAAAATAGTGGCAATCAAAGTGGGCTTATAGAAATCAGACCATCTGAAACTACCCTACCAAACTTTCTTTTAATGAAATTATAAATTTGGTTGATTAACTATTGATATTTATGTAATAAACTTCTGTAAGACATCTGATTTGGCATTACTTGAAATTCTATTTCTAGATTTCTACTGTAGTCTAACATGATTCACTGAAAACCATAGGAACGCAGTGTCCCATCCACAACTTCTCTGGGAAACCTGTTCCAGTGTCTCATCATCTTCATCATAAAAAATTTCTTCCTTAGATCCGATCTAAATCCATCCTCTTTAAGTAAAAACTGTTACCCCTTGTCTGGTCACTACAGGCACTGGTAAGAAATCTTCCTCCATCTTTCTTATAAACCCCCTTTATATTTTAAAAAGCTGCAACAAGGTCTCCCTGGACTCTTCAGGCTGAAAACCCCCAACTGTCTCAGCCTTTTGTCATAGGAGAGGTGTTTCAGCCCTCTGACTTTTTTTAGGGCCTTTCTCTGGCACTGCTCTAATAGTGCCATGTCTGTCTTGTACTGGAGACACCAGATCTGGATGCAGTACTCCAGGTGAGTGTCTCATGAGAGCAGAGCAGAGGCAGAGAATCACTTCGCTTGACCTGCTGACCATGCTCCTTTTGATGTAGGATATGAGTACCTTTATGGTGTGCAAGTACACATTGCTGGCTCATGTCCTATTTTTGCATCCACCAGTATCCTCAAGTACATTCCTCCAGGGCTGAGAGCTTTTGTTCCTAGGTCTTGTAGAATGTTACTTCCTAAAACCTTATCCAGCAAAAGAAAGGATTATTTTAGTCATAGAATTTGTCAAGTACCTCTGTTTAAGGGGAAGATGGCATATATGTGCAACTGTTTCTGTTACACCTAAGACATCCAGTGGGTAATGTCAGCTATAACTCAAAGTCCTAATTTTAACATAACTTCATTTGAGTTCTGCATCTATGTCCTGTACAACAAAAACTGTGAGAACATACTTATCACATGTTGTTAAATATAATTTTAATAGTGCCATCCATTGCAGCACAAAATCTGTGTGTCAGAAAACACCTAATTTTGTATTTAATCTAACTTTATTGGTTTTCTACAACTTGGTTTACTCATAGTTTACTTTGAACTATTATCTTTCTTTAAAAAACACTTACAGAGCCAAGCATTCTGCTATTGCCACATTGCATATTTTCTTTTTCTATTTCTGAAAGTGAGTATTTTTATGAATGAAATAAGTGTGTGCAGTAATGGCAATTTATGTTATTTTCAAGCTTCTGTTGCCAGATATTTAGATACCTGAAGGAAAGCAATGTGTTTTTTCTTCTGGGCTGCAATGTTGACATGCATGTATTGTGTTCAGCATTTTTATGAGTTGCGACTGGCTGCCAAATGCTACCTTCTTCATACGCAATACTTCTGCTTCACAAGTAGCTGCTATTCAAAAGCAGCAAGACTGGAGAAATTGGAATATGTATTAACTGGCTCAATGTGCAAAAGTAATCAGATAATTACTTTTCATTGTGTTTCTTTTCTCTGTTTTCCATTGGGTTTGTACATTATGGTTTTTTTCATTCTTTACAGAGCTCCAGACAAGTGGAGGTTGAGTCAGCCTTTGCCTCTGTGTATTATCTAATGATATAAAACAACATGTTTAGGAAAAGCAATGTATTACACTGTCGGGGTTTAAGCTGACAAATATATGTGGTGCTCCTCCGAGCTACTGAAGCTGATAGTACTTGTCAGATCTTTTGTGTGTACACTAGTTCTGGTGTTATGCACACAGGAACACCACAACATTTTTCTTTCAGATTTCCTACAGGTTTACGAATGGCACAAAATGTTATTCAGTGTTTCACTCTTATTCTGTGTTTGCTGGTTTAAAAACTGCAATGTTTGTCACCTGTAGTACCTGTATAGCTGCCTGTCAAGATACATATTTGGAAATACTTGGATCTCAAGTTTGTTGCGGTGCTGCCCTGACCCCAGGGAGGTAGAGCTGTCTTATCTGAGTGTATTCAGAGAAGGTGAGTTCAGTGGTTAGATATTGGCAACTGCATGAACCACAAGTGGCAACACTTGAGACAACCAGGTAGCTAAAGGACCTTGAGATTTTAATGTTTTTAAAATGTAAACCTGGTTTTGTTTTTGCATTTTAAAAAGGTCCATATCACCAGGGTTCTTTTTTCTATAGCTATGGGAGCTGTACATCAAAACACATGTTGGCATTTTAAGGTAACACATGATTTCAGGGATAAGGGTTTAAAGAATGTAATAGCATTTTAGTTGCAGTGAATTGACCATTGACTATACTAGGATATGGCTGGAAAAGATTAGGATATATCTGCTTTTATGCTATAAGTAGGCTTTGCATATGCTGGAAAGTCTTGCTATAGGAAAGCTTCTACCCAGATGTCCTGTAGTTCCTTTTCCTCTTATTTTGGACTGCTGTAAAGTTATACTGTACTAAGCCAAACTGCCTGAAGCTTTCAGGCTCAGGGTAAATGGGGAAAGACTTCAGGACTTTGTTTCACCTGTCTTTTCCTTTCCCTCTCTTTTCCTTTCACTCATTTATTTATCTGTCAAATAAAAAATCAGGAGTTCGTATTAGGTATCTCTCCTACAATTTTTTTTCAAAAAATTGGTATGTAGTTTTCAAGAGCTTTTTGGCTACTGACTATTGTACTGACAACTGCTAAACTGGGTTGTCCCTGAATTAGTCTCAGTAATTAGCATTTGGCATGTGCTATGTGTACAGCAGGTGTTGGCATGCTGGTTAGAAGTTCTTACAGAGAAATACTATATCCTGACTGATGGGAATAATTTATATCCCTTTTCTCTCCGACCTGTCTGCCACTTAATACTCTAGCTATGACACTAAATTAACATTCTGAAATGTACTACTTTAACATTACTTGGCTTGTTAAAAACATGTTGTGTGTTTCATCCCAGGGCACACTACAAATTAGCAGGAAGGCTCCTGCTCCACATGAAGCCTTGCAGCTGTGGGACAGGTTTGCTGTCCTCAGAGCTGAGGAGGACATGGGTGTGCTTTCAAGTGAAGCAACCAGGATGACCAAGTCTGAACACAAATGATGATCAGGAGGAAATGGTGGGTGACAGCGGCAGGCAGCTCTCTGCTGCAGAGGATTGAGGCACTCACCTGCCAACCTGACCTTTTGTCCAAAGAATTTTGCTGCTTCCTGGGGATGTGGATCCAGGATGATATGGAGAAACTGCTAAAGCTTGTCCTATGATCTGTTACCCCCTACTCTTCTCCTGTGTGGATGTGAGTGATACTACCAAGGACAACCTCAAGAGTATTAAAAGCAACTAAAGAGTTCTGGGGGTGATAATTATGGTTATGGAACCAGGTGGTGTTCCTCTCAATGCTGCTGGTCAGGCAAAAGGTTTAACTACATGTTAATAACTGTTTGCAGAGCTGATGTTGCCAGATGGGTTTGGCTTCTATGACCATGGGACCCTGTCTAAGGATCAATGTGTGCTTGGAGAGATGGGATCCAGCTAAGTGGGGCAAAGATATCTTTGCCAGAAGGATTGTTGGCCTGGTAAGAAAAGCTTTAAGCTGGGAATGATAGGAGAGGGAGAGAGTTACCAGCAGCCCTGTGGAGGAGTGATGGACAGCATTGACACACAAAAGACTGGAACACTGTAAGTGAAAGGGAACAAAATCTGCAAGACAGGGCTCAAGCATTTGCATACAAGCAAGACTACAAGATGCCACTGTGGGGAAACCTCCCAGACCATTTCTGGGGAGTCAGCATGCTGGAGTGCCTCTTTGAAGTGCCTGCACAGTAATGCGCACAGCATGGGGAATAAACATGAGGAATTAGAGATCTGTGTGCAATTGCAGGGTTGTGGTCTTGTTGGGATCATGGGGATATGGTGGGACGACTTGTGTGACTGGACTACTGTGATGGAAGGATTCAGGTTCTTTAGGAAGGACAGCCTGAAAAAATAGGGAAGTGGAACTGCCCCTTATGTGATAGAATAGCTGGAATGTATGAAGATCTCCCTGGGGATGGATGAGGAGCCAACAGAGAATTTATGAATAAAGATAAACAAGTAGACTAGTATGGGTGAACCTAGTGGGTGTCTGCTATAGGCCATCTGATCAGGAAGAACCAGTGAATGAGGCCTTCTACAAACAGCTAGAAGCAGACTCAAGTTAGCAGGCTCTGGTCCTTCTGGAGGACTTCAGCCACCCTAATTTCTGCTAGATAGATAAGACATCAGGGCATAAGCAATCTAGGAGTTTCTGGAGAAAAATCAATGAAAACTTCCTGATGGAAATGATAGAGAAGCCAGTTAGGAACGGTGCTTTGCTGGGCCTTATACTCACAAACAAGCAAAGGTTGGCTAGGGATGTGAAGATTGAAAGCAGCCTTGGCTGCAGTGACTACGAGATGGTGGTTTGGGTTCCTGAGAGTGAAGGGAGCAGAGTAAAAAACAAGATTACAACTCTACTTCAGGAGAGCAGACTTTGGCCTCTTCAGGAATGTGCTTGAAAGCATCCCATGGGATAAAGCCTTAGAAGAAATAAGAAGCCAAGAAAGCTGGTTGATCTCCAAGTTCAGCTGCAGTTCACACCAGTGAGCGAGAAGTCAAATAAAAATGCCAGGAGACCTGTGTGGGTGAACAACGAGCTCCTGGCAAAATTCAAAGAGGAAAAAAGAGGTATACAGAAGTTGGAAACAGAGGCAGGTAACTTGGGACTGGAGAATGTCTCCTGTGAGGACAGGTTGAGAGACCTGAGACTGTTCAGCCTGGAAAAGAGAAGGCTCAAGGGGTTCTTTTAAATATATATAAGTATCTGAAAAGAGGGTGCAAAGAAGATGGGGGCAGGCTCTTTTCTGTGGTTCCCAGTGACAGGGCAAAAGGCAGTGGGCACAAACTGGAATGCAGTAGGTTCTCTCTGAACATCAGGAAACATTTACTATGACGGTTACTGAGCACTGGCACAGGTTGCCCGGGGGGGTGGTAGAGTTTCCATTCTTGGGAGATACTCAAAAGCTTCTGGACATAGAGCTATCTATTCCAGATGAGTCTGCTTGAGCACCGGTGTTGGACCAGGTGGCACCTAAAGGTCCCTGCCACCTTCAACTTTTCTGCGACCCAGGGACAGGACAGGTATCCTGAAAGCTGCTTTGCTTTATGTGGCGAATTCCAGCTGTAATGTTTCAGCACTACTGGAAGTTTATATGGCCTGGGTACAAGTTCAGTGTGGTAGGTTTAATGGAATAGTGTTATCTGCTGTGTTGTCAATGCTGACACCCTGAGTACAAATCCTGACTGAATATTTCTATAATGCAGTAGTGTTCAGGAGAACTAGACTGAAATAATCTGAAGTCATGAGTGAATACTGCCTGACATTCATCAATGTTTGCAGCTAGTACAAGCTGCTTCAATAAAGAGCAATTTGTGCTGTCCTAGACCTGCTTCCCTCTATATCCGCTGAAACCAGCATTGCTGTACTGTGCATCAGACCTTTGGATTAACTCATGGGAGTATCGTAACGGAAATTCAACAGAAGTCTGCAATGATGATGTCGTTTTGCACCCTTGTGGGAATGTTTCAGGCCTTTATTGTGCTCCCCTTGGTGCTGCATGGTGACAAGGCCTGCATAGCCCTGGGTTTCCTCTTAAAGCATGACCTCTGGCCTACATCTTATTTGCTATTAAGCTAGACTGGTGGAAACTGCACAGTAAATGGCCAGATGTGCTGTATTTTACAGTACTCCCTTTTTCATCCTTAGTACTACAAGGCTTTCCAGTAAAGCTTGTGGCTTTCCAGTAAAGCTGCTGAATAGATGTCTAAGTGGACAATTGGTATGGTGTGCTTGGATGTTACAGCTTTTGCTAGAGTTTGTTGCTTTTGGTGTGTTTTTTTTTTTTTTTTTTTTTTTTTTTTTAAAGAAATAATAAAAAGCAGCATCTTGGCTGTGTTTAAATTTCAATCTGAAACATGAGGAGCTGAGTGGCTCAGGTCAGTAAGTAAAGTCACTTTAAATACAAAAGACTAAGTGAAGAGGAAATCTATTTCAGAGGAAACCTCTGAAGGCACTAATAAGATGTCCTGGTCAGAGTTTGACAGTCATTTCTTTTCGTGGTGGTGTCAGCATAATTAGTTCTTCATATTGCTTTCTGCCTCCTCAGGGAACTGGTGTGGGCTAAGTCTGTTGTGGGTTATTTTTAATTCAGATCAGATCCTCAGCCTGTTTGACTATCTGCTATCACAAAGGGGTTTAGGAAAGCATTTCCTCTGAAAAGAAACTATAGCATTACCTCTGAAATAAATGGTCACCAAACTACAGCTTTGCTGCATTAACAACCAAGTGGTGAAGTTGTAGGCTATCTAGTTAGATCTGGCTCCTGACATTTTGTGATCTATTTAAAATCAATATAGTAGGTACACATGGGAAGTGCCACTGTGAACTATCAAAATAACAATTGTAATTGGCACCTCTGTAATACGGGAATAGGAGTGAACTCTAGAAAACGGAATGTCAGCCACATCTGTGGTGCTTAAGTATTGCCTTTTACATGCAGTCTTCTGGGAATTGTACTCCATCCCTCATGCTCTGTGCAGCTCCCAATTTCACGAGCTTTCATATCTGATTAATTGTTTTACTTTCTTTTCTCAAAAGCTCACAAGGAATTCTTTATGACCTGTTTAAAACCCATGTAGACAAAAAAAAAATACAAGAAATAAAGGAAACTCAAGGCAAACTGATCACTGACTGAGCAATGATAGCTCTGAACAGAATTCACTGATCATTCCTATACTTGTTTTGGAAGGGAGATAAACACTTCCAGGGCAGTTTTCATCTGAGCTTTTCATTTAATCAAACCTGATTTTACAGCTTATATGTGGGGAAAACTGGTGAATATTCTTGTGTTCTCAACATTGTTTTTTACAAGCTCAAGACTTTCATTTTGAGTACAGCATGAAGGGTCAGCTGGCTGGATATGTATGCACTGATTTGTATGTACTTTCATATCACAGTTCAATGCACTACTGAAATCCAAATTGCAAGGGTTACTTTTTTTAAGATTGTCCATTTTTATGGCATTTTTATCCTGTTTTGTTTTCTAAATATCTAGGAGGCAATATAAAGTATTTGCAGGACAAATGATGTGATTGAAGGGGGAAGCTTGAGGCTTTGGGAGAGGAAAAGTCCAGAAAAGTTACAAAACTTAGTGTTTCTGAATGAAATTAGTAGCCTCCCATTGTCTGAAAGGCATGGCTGTAGACTTCAGTATTTTGGAAAGCTTTGAATTTATATTGATACATTACACTGGTCTGAGGCTTCTAAGTTTCCACTTGTTTCATGGGCAGCTGTTGTTTTAGGTGTTTGTAAATGCTATAGAAATAATTGCTGCATGGTACGTAAGAAAGGAGTTTGGAAAGTATCAGAAATTTACATATTTACTGAGGACTACCTTTTCATTTCAAAATGTATTGCAACTTCTAGCAACTGTAGTCAGAACTGTTTCCTTCTTCAGTCTCTTTGGATATAATTTCCTTGGGCAAATGGGAAAAATGGCCCACTCTTCATTCTGATGCAAGAGTGGAATTTCTTGCCTGGGATCTGTTCCTTGAAAAATTCTGAAAGGCTGTTGAACCTAAGACCTCCTGTTCTTATTAATGTTGCTATACATGAACAGGTGTGTTCTTCCAAGTCCAAAGTTTTCTCAGCCCGAACTGGAATACCTCAAAAAAGCTCTTTAATTTAAAAGATACATGAATTTGAGTGTGAGTTATCCACTTATTTCCTCCCTGCAATTGCTCTGGATAAGCTGTCAAATTTCTGTTTAGAAATTGATTATTTTTCTAGCTCCAGCTTCATGTCTTATGAAAACCTTCCCAAATGTGAGCACAATTTTAATTTTTCTAAGCTACAGATAGAGGTAGTTTTTATGAAAACTAGACCCAACAATAACAGAACCAAACCAACAGCTTAATGAAGGCTAGATGAGCTACTGTATTTTGAAGCTGTGTTGTCTATTTCTGTCAAGGTTAGTCCTTATTAAACACCTTTACCAAAGAGGTATTTTTCTTAGTTTTACATTTTTTGGCATGCTGCACCCTACATTTCACTTTTACTATTTTATTCCTTGTTTATTACAAATCTTTAAAATACACCTGAATTTAACAAAAAGAATGTTTTTTTTTTTAGTTGCTTAATGTTTTTTGTCTCTAACCTGCAGTCTTTGCTACATTCCAAAACCAAAACCTGAGATAAAACTATCTGTTAAACAAATCCCTGGACAAAAGATTTGTGTTTGTTCAGACCAAAGGGAGCATCCTGGAAACCTGTGTCCAGACGCAGTAACAACTATGCCAAAATGTAATGTGCAGCTGGCTAATTAGAATTGGTTTTATCTGGCTATTCTTGTACATAAAATTCCAGCATCTGTTGGCAAATAACAAGGACTGGCTAGCTAGCAGAACCACTGGAATGCAGGGACAGTGGAGACTGTAGGACCTGTGTGATTTTGAGAAGGATGCTGGACAAGGTGCCATGTTTCACAGTCACATAGGTTGTCTCTTTCTTGCAAAAAAGACTGTCTGCCACCTGCTGTAGGTATGGTAGCTTAAACTCCACATTCTCACAAAAGGCTTCTATTAACTTACCATTTACCAGTGGCCTACAAAAAAATATCATGCCCCCAAACTTGTACGAGCTTTGCTTTCTGAGGCTTCAGACAGATTTTTAGCCCAGAAGACTTACTGATCCTTCTTGTTTGTGTCCTTTCAAGGTAACAAATTAGCCAGCTATCTTTCAACAAATATTTATACTAAGAAATAATGCAGTCTGCACAGCAGGAAGGAAATCTGTCCTGAATCTCTGGGGTCCCATCTTTGTGGGAGAGAGATTTTCCATTCTAATTTTACGGTAGGCTGTACTTGTCTGTACTTGTGCATAGAAAGTGTAGCAACTACGTTAGTAGAAATTTCCATGGCTTAGTACAGTTCTTCAGTTTTCTGTAATGTGAGTAGGACATTTACTACTGTAGCTGTGTCACACACACAGATGCAGAGTGAGGTGTTCTAAGAGCGAGCACAGGACTGTTTCCAGCTCAGCCAGATGCAGACTGCTCCTGGTTTGTAGGAGGCATGGGTTGAGCTTAGAGGCTGGCTGTAAGGACAGGTAGTGACAGAAATGGTGTATCTGGATGACTTCTGTGGTGGCAAGAAAAGTAGCTGCTGTCCTGTCTTCTGCCTGACACAGAATGCTGAGAAAACAACAGCTGAGTGCAGGGCAGACTTACTTTCTGATCTGTGACATATTTAGGCATCACAAGCGTCATGAACAAAGAGGCTCAGGGACTCGGAGCCGACAGCTACTGCCATATGCAGAAGCCAGGTACAGTCTCCAGCCCTTTTCCCCCACTCCTATTCTATATGTTGCTCTGTCTCCTTTCTTGTTGTGGGAGGCTGTCTTCCTGTCCCTAGTCACCTCCCCACATACACAAAGCAGAGCTCCAGCCCATCCAGTAATCCTAAAATCTTTTATTTTATTCTGCTTGTTGTGGCTCTGCAACATGCATCAGTAGCAGCACAGGCTGGGGAGAGCAGGTTGCTGGCACTTCAGTTCATTGCCTTTCATGTGCTTTCCTTGCCTGGCTGGAGAGAAGATGTATGTCCAGGACTGGCATGCAGCTGCTGAAAGCGGCTTGTGCAGTGCGAATGCTAGGTGTATGGCCGTCTGCCTTAGCATTGGGATTTGTGTTATGGCCTAGAGGCATACAAATATGTGTGCATACTTTTATTATTCTTTATTTCACAACTACTTTACAGAGGCTTTGATCAAATTATTAGGAATCATGTTTAATAAGTACACTGTAGAACACAGAGATTTTCCTCCCCAGTATTACTGTAATGTCTAGCACTTTAATTTGAAGGCTTGTCATACCCTAGATGTAGAAAGGCTTATTAGAAGGGAAGCTATCTGGCATTGGGGTGATTACTTTTATTCCATATATTTCATGCCTCAGAAATCAGTGGCAGTTTGCCAATGGAAAAGGGTTCCCAAGATCTACTTTGACTTCTGAAGTTACAGTAGAAATTTGCAGGAAATTACATACACTTATATACATTAATTTATTTTGCATTATCAAGCCTTAGGCTAGACACTTGTCTGCATTTTAATGCCTGTCCAGATTAGTTTAGCTAAAGAAAATAGCATGGATTTTATGTTCACGTTAATTTTTTTTTTTTAAACAGGTGTTTGTAGTAGAGCTGTTGAAGGAAGAACACTACAGCAGTGAGTAGACTGGAACAATGAAATTGATTTTAAGGGATTATTTGGCAGCATAAATAAGTTTAAGGTACCTAGATGAAACTTGCATCATTATGGAACAGACTATCAAATGCACTGTGTGGGTGCATAAGTAGGGCTTTTCTTTTCCCCAAGAATTTTTATATAAAATGGCAAAATTAAACACCAAATGTAAATTCACAGTATCATGATTATATTGCATGCAGCTGATCAGATGATTTTCAACAGTTCTGGAGCTGGATGAATATTTTACTTTTCCTCTGGCTTGCCCATTTGCTGCTACTGTCTCCTTCAGGTCTATGGGGCAATGTCTAGAATCATAAGGTATGAGTATCCTGCAGACTTCAGGTTCTTCCTTGGTTTGTAGTGACTGTAACTCATAATGTAAGTACCCCGTGGCTGATTTCTAGCCCAACTATCTTACAGACCCCACTGCCCCACAAATAGGTGTCCTCTGTGTTTTCTTGCTCACAACACTGAAGCCACCTTTTGTTAGAACACTGGAAGTGCCAGTCTTGCTGATTTAACTTGAAAACTGAGACTCCTTTTAAAAAATGAGAGCAACTCCCTGCTCTCCCTTCCTTCCACCCCAGTTATGTGGGAAGTTCTGCAGAAATTATAGCATGATAGCAAAAAAGCATGGGAGTACAATGTACTAATTACCATAACTTTAAAATAATATAGGCTGTAGCTTGACTTATGTCATGGGTGTATAAATTTCACAGGATTATCATGTTGCTCTTCTTAACTTAAGAAAAACACCCCTAAAACTAATGTTTTCTTTATTTCAACCATGCCTTTTAGACCAGACCTATTTTAATTTTTTGCTAAGTTTACAGATGTTTTCAGCATATTTTTAGTTGTTTTAGAAATCTATTATTTTTTCTTGGCATTTGTGATGTTGAAAATCTAGTTCTTCCTCAAAAAAAAATTTATAATTTGATTTTATTAATCTATAATCAATGTATTAATTGGTGAAGAGTTCTGAAAATAACAAAAGAAAGTAGTCAGGGGAATAAATGGGTGGATACCAGAAGAAAAAATGCTCTATTTATTTGCAGTCAGCAGTTGCTGTTTTCTATTTTGGCTGCCTATTAGCAGCGTTTTTCATTTGAGTGTTTTTGTAAACCAGCAATAGGTGTTAATGCCAAATGCCAAATGATTTTTTTTTTTTAAAGAAAATATCCTGCCAGATGTCATTCTAAACTTGCAAGTCATTAAGAGAATGCACTGATGAAGTTTGAACTTGATTCTCCACACTCTTCAATGTATTTCTAGACTTGATTGTTTGGTCTTAACAAAGTGTTGATCAAGTTAACTCCACATTGAGTGTTTTGAAAGATTTGGCATTCATGGCAACTTTAACATTTTATGAGTTACACTTGAAATACTTAACGAATTCCCCAGGTTTATAGTTTTTCTATATTATATACTTATGTTACGCTCACATATCAGTATATGTAATTCTGGATAACATTTCGTTGTTATTGTTGTGGGATGACTGATATGCCACATTGTAAAAATTGCTTCATCAGCCTGCCTTCTGGTGGATACAACTTTTTACAAAATCAGTGAAGGCATGTTTTCCTTGGCCAAGCAGAATGTGAAATACAATAACATCTTGGTGCATTGCCACAATTCAACAGACACAAAATCTATGTTTTTAATGTTCTTCTCTCTCCTTCTGCTGTCTTTGACAAATATTTTCAGGTTTATTCTTTTAATGTTTACCTACTGGGCTCGTTATTACTACAATGACATGTTTTTTCTTTCAGCTGGAACCAATAAGTGATTTAAAACATCTCCTGGTCACAATGTAGTGTATTTTCTTAATGAAGGTTTCTCTTTTACTGCACATTTTAACATTCTAAAATAACTGAGACTGTGCTGTTCTGTACAAAGCCAGGTTGACAATAACTGGCAATGCACATTTCAGATGACAAATATCCATCATTTTTGTATGCATTTGTAATTACAGAGGAAGATTTCAGAAATAAAATATTTGTTTTCCTTTTCTCCAAGCTGTTTTAAAAATTGAGTGAAGTGCATCCCACCTTGTCAAACTTGTTATTTTTAGATCTTTATAGTTTTTGTGCTACAGGCAGCATGGTGTTTTGATGTGTAGGACTGGAAGGAATATCCTTCAAGTCCAGGCCTACTTTAGTCACAACTAATGCTCGTAACACTCTTTCTTGCAAACTGCCATGTTCTAGGTGAAATTTGCAGGAGGTCTTTACCTTACCCTTTTCCCAAGTTCATATGTTATCAGTGCCTTCAAATACTGTTGTCAAGCCTTGTATTCTGACAATTAGAAACTTCCTTCCCCCTGGTTATTTTTGTCCAGTCGGTATTTGTTTGGTCGTGTACCAAGGTTGGCCTTAAACAGGTATTTTGTGTAATTCTCTCATACATCCTGGCAGCAACATTGTTCCTTCCTAAACCCTTCTCAGTGCCTCTGATAAGATCTGTTGCTCTGCCTTCACAGTATTTGCACTGATCCTGGGAGCTTTACTCTGTATCATTGCTCTGAATGATCCTCTCTCTCTCTGACTGGTGACTAAAGCAGCATATTGAATTATGTATGTGTTTCAATATTGCCGCGTGCAGTAACATTAGTGTTTTGGCAGGTACCCAGAAAAATGTGCTGATTTTCTATGGCTGTCCTGCACCGATGACTTACCCTCATGCTGTTCCTTGCTAACTAATATGTGTTCTTCTGTTGGAAACAATCATGAAGAAGCCACATGGCTCCCATTTTAACCAATCCCTTATCTCACAGAGCTTGCCTCCATCTTCTTGATTTCGGTTTTCCACAAGTACTTCATCCATTCATTTACAATGAAGCAAAATGAACATGCCCCATTCTGAAGGTGCTGTTTTTGCTTTAGGAAGTTTTATGGGGAGAAAAAAAAAAAAAAAGGATACTATTGCAATGATTCTTGAAATATTGTTCAAGTTTAGTATGTTCTCCTCATGAAAGAGTCCACCTTACAAGCAGATAGTATTGTTAAAAATTTTGAATTATGGTCAAAGGTAAGTTTTGTGCTTGCTCAAAAAAAAAAAAAAAAGCCTATAAAGGGTCTATATGGATGCTTTAAAATGTTTTTCAAATCTTATACATATGCCTTCTCCCACTGTCAAAACAGAGAAAGGTCAAAACGAAACTTATAATTCCATTTAAAAATATTGTGTGTTGTCAAAGATATACATAGTTGTTTCATGTTTTTCATTGAATTGTTCTGTATTTCTAAGTTTTTCAAGCACACTTTTCCCCAGGGGAAAAAAAAAAAAAAAAACGGAAGGAAAGCAAAAAAGTGTTTTCAAGATTTTCCAGAGAAGATTTTAATCAGAGAAAATACACCATAGAGATATTAAATTAAATGGACAGTACCAAATCCCATGTTAAATAACAAAATTAGTGTGGTGGGTTGACCTCAGCCAGCAGTCAAACACCCATCAAGCTTCTCACTCACTCTCCCCATTGCAACATGGGGAGAAAATAGAAGAAAGGTGAGAAGACCTGCAGATAGGAACAACGACAATTTAATAAGAAAAGCAAAAGGCATGTGTGTGCAAGGAATGCAAAATGAGGAATCCATGCACCACTGGCAGATGCTGCTCCCTGGGAAGCAGGGCCTGGGAAAGGACAATAGTTGCTTGGGAAGACAAAGGTCCCTCCTTCCTCTTCTCCCTGAGCTTGCATTGCCAAGCAAGGTGTCATCTGCCATGAGTTAATGTTCTGGCCAGATTGGGTCAGCTGTCTTGGGTATGTGCCCTCCCAGCCTCTTTCCCACCCCCAACCTACTTACAGGGGGAAAAGGGAGAAGAGAGGAGGCCTTAAGTCTAAGCAAGCATGCACTTTTCAGCAACAGCCAAAACACAGGTGCCTTACCACCACTGTTCTAGCCATGAATGCAAAGCACAGCACCCTAAGGGCTGTTATGTAGAAAGTTTATTTCATTTTGGCCAGATGCAGTACAAGGATAAATATGAATTATGTTTAGGAATGTTGATTTCATGGACTTTCAATGTTTCAGAATGAATTTTGTTAATCAGTTGATTATTAGAATTTTTTTTTCCCTTTCCAACTAAAAACTGACAGGGGTATCCAGCACAGTGTTCCACTTCTCAGAAATTCATTACTTTGTTACAGCAATGCATTTCAGAACAAATTAATCAAGTGTTAAGATCAGTTTCGTTATTTCGCTGGGTATTGTTAAAAAAAGGAAACAGTAATTTTTCTTTGAAGATACAGCATCTAAAAGTTGGTTGTGTAGTATAGAAAACTCAGTTATGTTGGCAAATTCATTGTTGTAACCTCATATTTGTCTTCATCCTTTGTGTTTTCTTGTAGTTCATGTTTACAGCATTTATTTGCTCTGCCCTCTATCCACCAGTGCTGTGCTAAAGACCTGATTTTCTTTTCCTTCTTCTGTTTCTTTCCATATGCTAACATAATTCTTTCCTCAGCTCCTTCTTTCCTGCCCTTTTTGCAACAGGCAGTCTTTTTTCAGTCATCTGAATGGCTGTGCTGTACAGAGAATTCTTTACAGTACATTGCAACTAAGCTTTCTTCTTCGTCTAATGAAGGACAGGCTTATACTTTGATTTTGCCACCATTGGAGTTTTCCATAATTCTTCTTCCTCAGTTATTGGACAAGTTTGTGTTCTGTACAGGTGACCGACCCATTTAGATTAATTTGATAAACAGAAGCTTCTGTCCTACATGTGCAACAACTAGATGGTGACCATCATGATTATGAGCTCCTATAAATGTGCTAATGATGTTGAGTTAACAGCTGATAAAAATAACTCAAGTTAGGAAAGATCTGAGGGATCTTATATCACTATGATTTCACCGAAGGAAAGCTTCTATTTCAGCCACCACTGAAATGCTCCTTGTAGGATGGAGTCCCACAAGTTACTCCTAACACACACATATGGAAATGTATACTGCCCTTGTGAAACTGGCTCTATCTCTCTACATCACATTACAATGTGATGTTTGATGTAGTTTTCTTGCCTTCATACATGGTCTACTGTTTATATTCTAAACCTTAAGAAACATTTTAAATTACTGAAGCAAGGCCTGCAAATTTGCACTTAAAGTAATACTTTTGTCAACCAATGCCCTGCCAGTACCAAATGGTCGTTCAGAGGATATTTAGCTAGGTTAATTTGTCTTTTCTCAGTATTTATTGTTCATATAGCCAGGCCCATTTTGAACTAATTGCTTTGCAGAAGTATGTTTAGGATTGGCCTGCTCAGCCTCAGTAGAATGCTTTCTGGAAAAAGTTTCCTACTGGTAAAAAGAAACACAATCTGGCTGCTTGTCCAAACAGCTCAAATTTGTACAAACAGGAACTACTGCAGAATATTTGCAGGCAGAAAACAGAGATGTTACATGAGGCTTCAGAGACTGATTGTGCAGATACCTCTGCTTGTCTGTTAAAAATCTGACATTCTGTCTCCAGAGATTGTCCTAATACCTTTAAGTGCTTTTAATAATGTGGTCTTAATTTTTATGAGGTTTTTTGTTGTGCTGTGGGTTCTTATTTCAGCTTATTATACCGCCTGTTTTGAATAACACATAAGTGTGTTTAAAATAGTAAAACCCAATCACTCACATGCCTTGCTCATCTTTAAAAATTCAGCCAGAAAGCCACCATGAAGCCAAGAAGTAGCTTTCTGTTTTCATTTCAAAACTTAAAGATGTGATTTAAAGTCCCTTTGTTATGGTCAGTTCCCAGCACTTGTGCTGCTTCTGCCATACATTACTGTCAAGGTCTGGATTGCTACTAATGTTGGAGCTTTGCATGTTTTCTCCTTCTGTTTGTCCAGCAGCCTGGAAATGCCACTGATGACATGTACTAATGAGATGTGCAAAATCTTCTGCAATATCAAAAGCAAGAGGAGAAGAATGTTTGCAGCTTTTAATTGGCACAGTAGCTAAGTCATGTTGTTATGTTATCATTGTTAATGTGGATATGTGAATTGCAGTGTTCCTACGCCACTGTACATGAGTTGTAGGATTAAGAAGGTAGCAGATATTTTTTGATTCAGTTCTTGATTTGATTTTATTTTTTTTAAACCAACTTGATGAAAGGAAAACAAGGCCCAATGTTTTATATCACCTTTCAGATGAGTGTGAAAGTAGATTTTAGTGCTTCTGCTAAATTTATTACAGCAACTTTCCACTTAGTGGGATTAATTAGTATAATGAAAATGAGTTGGAAAATGCTAGTATGGGGCCAGTGGGAAAAGAAGATACTGTGACAGAACTGAATAACATCGAACAAAATACCTTCCTAGTATTTAAATTCTTCCTTCTATTAAACAAAAAAGCTGTTTCAATCTAAAAAAAGAAAACATTTTCCTTTCAAAATCAATGCTGATGTAAAGTATTACTTATATGTTGTATGGTCCACATTCTCCGTTTTAATATGGCACTTCCTACCATTCCTTTGTTTTATATTTGCTGTATTTTCTGAGCTTGCCTTACAGATGTATTTTGATATAGTGGATTTATAAACCTATAATATAAACCAATAGTTTATAATTATGAAGCTATGTTTCATGTATTGACAAATGACATCACTCACAAATTTTGGTTGAATTATTTAACATGTTATTTCTGTGATGCTTTTGTGGTGTCTGCTTTCAATTGCTAGTGGAATAAGAGTGTATTGGAGGAGAAACTGCACGTAACAAAAGAAAGACTTCCAAAAAGACTTCTTGTAACCCAACAGATAAGAAACAGCCTTCATAGAGTAAATAAACAAGATTAACCTGACACTACATTGTTAAGTGACATGTAAATTGATACGTTATTTCAGTTGCCCTTAGACATATTTCAGCTACATAAGCAGACATCATCCTGTGGAATTTTTTAGGCTTTTGCAAAACAAACAAAAAAAAAAAGCAAGCAAACAAACAAATGAACAAAAGGACAGACCTCTTTAGTGGCCAAGTACACTCAATAAATTTCAACAGAAAAATGAAAAGTGTTAATGATAAGGCCAAAGCTACTTTTCTCATGCTGGGAATCCCTGTATCTTCTATGATATATGAGGTGCCAATAAAAGTTAATCATCAACTTTCACTCAGGGAAATCTTTCCCTGTCCCAACCAGCTCGCTGTCCCAATGAACAAATACAGAGTGTTTGTGTGTTTTTTTTAATCTTGTTTCGATTTTGAGCCTGACTTGCTTTTTTCTTTTTACTAGGTGGTTTAAGAAGTGTGTGTGAAATCTGACATGTTTATGTGACTTCATTAATTCCCTTTTCCTGCTTGACATTCAAGGGTAGCATCAATTCCAGCATGAACAGCAAAAGAATGATGGACACAATGTTTGGCAAGAAGCTAAATAATTTAGAAAGTAAGGTATTTGAGCTAGAAAACTTTAATGAAGATCTTGCTAAAAGAAAAGACAAATCTGAATGCCATGAACAGGAACTGGGGTCCAGATTTTCAGGGTCTGAAGAGATGTATAGATGATCATATAATTCTTTATTAGTTAGTTGAAAATTAGCTCATACAGTGTTGTGGGACCTGTATCAAGGGGTGCTTTAGTCTCCTAAAAAAAAAAATAAATTTCTTGACAGAAGTGGCAAGTCTATTGTGTTTTTCTTTTCTTTTAATGAAAGGCTACTGTGATGCAGGTAAAAATATTTCTCCTTTAAACTTTTTTTTCACATATTTATGAAACTTTAAGTCAAACTAAATGGGCCAGGAACTTATCTGTTGTAGCTGGAGAAAGATTATACCAGAAGGCATATCCTAAATTATCGAATTCTGTCTCCTGAAAGCGAAAAAGTTTTGCCCAAACATCTGTCACAAAACTCAAGCCATGCAAGTCCTGTGGATGCTGATGTGTAGCACAAGCAGAAACCTGGACAGACCAGGATGCTGCCAGCACTTGCAGCTTTGATACTGGTAGGGAATTGATCAGGTGTCCATAACATTAGAGGTAATCCCAATTCCAAACCACATTTCATGCTGCAGGGGAAGCTGAAAATCCTGTAATTCTCTAAGAATTTTTCCCTTGGTTCCATGTCCTTATCTTCTTGATTGCACAGCACACTGACTTATTCTACCAGTGCTCTGTTTCTAGGTATAGAAACTAGTGTAGCTCTTTTTCAATCAGTGAAGTTGTACAGGCCTTCAGCAGCTGAAAACCGGTACTTTATTCTGATGCGTAGAATGAAGTTTTTCATAGGATTCATATTTCTGTAGACTTAGGCTTAGCATGCTGTATGTATTCCTTTCAGTTACTCCATGTTTTCAGTTTGCATACAGTTAATACTGAAATGTTGCCTCTCAAGAACCTTGATGCTATGCTACTGCTGACCCATAATAGTATGTTTATTTCTCAATTATACAAATCCATGTGCTCTGACTGAGGAAGGTTTGTTTTGCATAATTATTAGATAGCTATTTCTGAATAATCATGAAATGTCTATCAGATAGTTCCATGTCAACTGACTACAGCCATCAGACAATCTTTCCCCTGAAGCCATGCCAGAACATTTTGTTTCCATGGATGCTAAGACCCTCAGCTCAGAAATTTAAATGCAACTTATCTTCTAGAAGAAATCAATATCTCAGAAGAGGAAGAAGAAATAAAGACTTGACAGTAACCTAATCAATGAAGACTGACTGGCTGATGTCTTGGTGCTTCCTTCTCTCTCTCCCTTCAGCCTTCCAGTCCAGAGGACCATGCTGAGCATTTGAAGAAATACAGCTGCTTTGTATATCAAAAGTCTAGAACAAAACAAAACAAAACAAAACAAAAACAAACAAACAAAAAAAAAACAAACAAAAAAACCCCCTTTTCCAGAACAAAATATAGAAGGAAATAAGAATAAAAGGAAATTGCTATCAAGTCAAGTTTAAGGCAACAAGTTTTGTATGCATAGAATTAAATAACCGATATGAAAAAGAGATTCTGTGAGACCAGCAAATTACAGTTTGGATACTAGCTGGCTACAAGCTGTAATAAGATCCTTTCATGGAAGTTGAAGTCTTGAGTTTTGGTATGTTAAGAAGTTTGAACATTTGAAACCGTTAAACAGATAAAAAGCTTTTGATCACATTGTGAAAACTGATGGGAAAATCTAATTTAAAATGCTGAAAAAATGGTTTATTCTTTTTCACTACTCATGTAAATATATTTAAACTCATGGTTTCTCACAGACCATCTAACACTGATTAAAAAAAAAATCTGCATTTATGTTTGTCAATTGTCTTGTGGATGGGATAGTGTCTTGGTAACTTAGAACATATCAGTTAAAACCTGATTTAAGAGATAGAGATCATCAGCTTTTTCTAAAACCTTCATTACCAGGCTTAAAAAATAAAAAAAATAAAGAGAATGGACATCAAGGAAGAAATTGAGATGCCTGGGCCTAATGGCTTATGGTGACACTAGTCAGCTAACCAGGTACTGAGGAATAGATGTCCACTGATGTACATTCATTTTGTAGTGGGTATGATTTCAGAACATTCAGAATGACAAGGAACTGAGGTCTTTTGTTGGGAGATGAACTGCCTAGGTTTGCAAAATAGGCTGAAAATTTTCTTATAGGTACTGATGTTCAGAATAATCCAAAACATTATATTACCTGTGGCAGAATGACAGTTATTTTTGCTAGCCAGCCAGCAAGAGTCACGATAAAGTTTGGTGTCAGATTCTCATGAGGAGCATTTTTGAATTGTGTCTTTTAATCACAGAGCTCATGACATTCAATATAATCAGATTTGACTCAAATTTTATAGTTCTTTCCTGTTGTGTTGGAATCATGAATGCTTGAATCTCAGAAATCTGGTGCTGTTGCAATTGGATCTTGGGTCCTATATGGTGGGAAAAGTTTATTGCAAAGACCAGGAAAGCAAGGCCTATGCAATGGCGATGTCCTTATTTGCTAAACCTTCTTCCACTTACAGTCACAAACCTATTTTCTGACGTCCTGTCAGGTACTGATTCTCTGCTTGCATGAGGCTTCTTAGAGGACTTTATTTTTTACCTCTTATTTCTTTCACCTCTTTTAATTTGGTGCTATTATTACCATTAGTAGTAGATTTTCATTACAGTGAATTGAACAGGATGTTATTGCTGTCATTATGCATGCCATATGTACAATTATTCCACTTAGTTTAAATATTAATTGAGCAGAGAAAGATGCTTGTTTCAATTAGTAAGAGGATTTTTTTTCTCCCTCCTACTTCCACGTTCAACAAGTACTTATTCGTACTAGGAGCCAGGCTAAGTAAAGCCACATGTTAGAACAGTCTACATTTATTCTGAAGCTGACAAAAACCAAATGTTTCCTGCTTTTATTATTGCTTTCTTAGAAGAACTCATCAACGAAATGAACCGGTTACTTTGTTGGTAGTCCTTTTTAGAAATGATTTCCATATTTTCAACTTGGTGAAAAAAGAAAAAGAAGGAAATTGTAGTTTCTGAACTTTAATTATAGTCACACATTAACTTAGCTGTCTTGTGTTTGTGTTTTATAAGGTTTTCTTTTTTTTTGTTTTTCAAATAGTCTTCAAACTCTTCTATGCAATTTTCTTCATCATGTAGCCAGCTCCTATGGTCTCTGTCGATGTGAGGATGAGACTGATGCTTCACCAGCTTGGCTATTTGCCTTATTGTGTACAGGATTCTGCGTGTACCTGTTTCACATCAGTGCAAGGGTGCTTGTGACTTCTGAGGTGAGGGTGACTTACCACGTAAACCATAACTGTTTCAACTTATAGTGAGATTGAAAGGTTAACACATTATCAGTTTCAGATAAATGACAATTTAATTTAGCATGTTCTTTGTTTTAAGCAGTGGCTTTCAGATGTTAAGTATGAGAATCTCATACGTTCCAGGGAAGATTTACAGATAATGTTTGTTTATTGTTTTAAAGTGATACCTTGTATAGTCGCTGTTTAGGCTCTGCTTAGGAGGTGCAATACATGTACCAAAAAAATTACAGTCTAAATGTAGTTACAAAATTATAGAGCTGAAGCATCCCACGCTTCTTTCTGGCACTGCAGCTAAAAGTAATATACATTTTTTAAAAGTCTCCACTGAACCAGAGAAAGGTTAATGGGTTATGAGAAAATTCAAGTTAGATAACAGTGTAGCACAGAAACTTAACAAGGTTCATTCTTTGCATAAAGATGACGAAAAATGTCTTCTGTTCTGTTCTCTCCCTGTCCCCCCCACCTTTCAAATGCAGTCATCAAAGAGAATTTGTTTTGTTGTTGATTCTAACATGCAGCTTCACTATCTCTCTACTATCTGCTGCTGTATCTTCATGTAATAGGAATATCAGAAGGTTAAACAAGAGGTATGTATCTTTAGAGAAAAAATGTTACTCGTGACACGAAAAGAGAGAACTACTGAATCAAAGCAGGATGCAAATTACTGCCCTGGCACAAGAAATGAAAGATAAAGAGCAAATGATGTTAAGGGCCACAGATGTCTAATGAAATTGCCCAAGAGCACAAGTCTGCAACTTATTTCAAAAGCATGAGGCAGCAACTTGTTTTCTCAAAAGTCTTCAAATTAAATGGTGAGTTGTTAAGTCCTGAAGCTTTTAAAAAAGCTCACTGCTGAAGGGAAACTAGTTTTGAAAAATCATATCTGAATGCTTATTTAGTCAATCAGCTTTTCTGTCAAATATGGAATACACATATTTCTGGAAATTTTATTTAATGAATACTGACTTAATTATCAAGTTCAAAAGACAAATATTAACAATAAATGGAAAATAATTATTTTCCCCACTTCTCTTTTAATACAAACTCTGTGTACAGATCACAACCCACAGCAAGACCTTGACTCTGTCACAAGCAGTTGAGCTCTGGAGATGATCACCCTTGATCTCTGCCCAGCTATCTTTCCCAAGCTTCAGTAGGGCTACACATTTCAGTTATGGTTACATATATAATGTATGTTCAGTTCAGTGTTCTGTACTGGGCACTCACTGGATTGCCAGGAAACTGCCTGTGCAACCTGTGCTTTTAATACAAACATTATTTTCTGGCAGCTTTTCCAGCCTTGATACTGACTTGGATTCTGCAAGCTAAAAAATTACCTAGGCGCTAAATGGTTTATCTCCTATTGCTGATCCCCCACACTTTTCATTCCCAGTAATGCTAAATTTCAGTGATAATTTATATTTTCATTTCCCTGCCACTAGTCCAAAGTTTCCTTTCCCAACAGATTGGAAGAATCTCCTGGGAAAAAGCACGTTAGCAAAAATAACAGTCCCAGACTGGAAAGCCTGAAGTAACCATGCAACTATTTCCAGACGATTTCTGGAGGTAGAGTGCTTTGAAAATATTGTTAATGAAGCAGGTCAGTAGTTCACTGTGTTCCTGTTTTATGGGTTGAAAGGTCCAAGGGGAGATGAAACATTTAATGTGAGAGATTAAGTTAGAAGATGCAGTGATACCACAACAAGAAAAAAAAGTTGTAGGAAAAAAAAGAGGAGGCTCTACAAAGCAGAGTTTAACAACATGTAGCAGGCTCTTTAGCAAAGAGAGGAAAATCCAGTGGTGTCAATATGCGTACCTACAGCAAATTTAGAGGAACCAGACTACAGAGAAAAAGCTGAGTTATGGCACTCAGACTCCTGTGGCAGTTTCAGAAAAGGCCTGTTTCAATTCTAGTTGAAGTTTTTTCTTTTTCCTGTTTATGATTATATGCTAGTGATACCCTACATCTTTTGGATAAGGGAGGCAGAGGAATGGAAAGCAACAAAATGATCCTTTGTTTGTGCTTCTGCTTCCTTTGGAAAGGACACAAGGAAAATCTTGACATGCTTCTTGTGAAAACTAAGTTGTCAAATTCATTAATTTGCTATAAAACTAATTTTCATAGGCCTTAAAATTGTCTGATAGAAATTGAACAACTGATCAAAGGGATTGGATCTTAGTTTTGCTGCAAACCAAGCTGCAATTAAAATGACTTCTTGTTTTTAAAGCTGGTTGTGTAATGTATTTCTATGTGTGCATGTCTAACTGAGATGAATTGTACTTTGTGTTTAAATTTATGGCATTTAGGAAAGAAGAGAAGGTTCCAGAGAGACCTTATAGCAGTCTTCCAGTACTTAAAGGGGGTCTACAGGAAGGATAGTGAGGGACTCTTTATCAGGGACTGTAGTGATAGGACAAGGGGTAACAGTTTTAAACTGAGAGTAGATTTAGATTTTTTAGATTAGATATTAGGAAGAAATTCTTTACGGTGAGAGTGGCTAGACACTGGAACAGGTTACCCAGAGAGGCTGTGGATGCCCCATCCCTGGAAGCATTCAGGGCCATGTTGGATGTGGCTTTGAACAACCTGATACAGTGAAAGATGTCCCTACCTGTGCCAAGGAGGGATTAGAATTAGATAATCTTTAAGGTCCTTCCAACCCAAACCATCCTGTAATTTTACGGTTTTATGATTCTTATTCAGACTTACCAACTTGTATATGACATGGCACAGATTAAGATAAGGTGCAAAACTCTGAATTCTATGTTGTAGCAGAGTTGTTGTCTAACAAAAACCCAACCAATCAAGCAACTAACGAACCAAAAAAGAATCAAAAAACCAGTGAGGAATGTTTTTGTTATTTCTACATCATGACAACTGGGGAAATATAGAGCAATCATTTCAGACAGAGGTATTTTATTTGTCATCTCATAGTAGCTGTTTGACCTTGTTGGATGTTTCAGTTACTGTGCAGTGACTCCTGAAATTTTATTTGATTAACTTTATCAGTCAAACTACATTCACCTATAGTACTATTAAAAAAAAAAAAAAAAAAGCAAAAGCCTGATGTACATTATGCTATTATGATTTTATATATACTGTGTCCAAATACACTTGACTACTGTTGCCTTTTGGGAAGTATGTTTCCTAGACTGTAACCACATTTCTGGTTATTTTCAAGTAGACAAGGTCAGCTTAGCCAGTCATGTCTCCTCAAACAATGCATTAATTTATAATCATGTTAAGCTGTTGTCTTTTTATAATATACAGAAAGTACAGTGTACCTTCAGTTGGGAACTGACAAAACAATCAGGAATCCATGATGTATGCAGCAGAGCTGAAGTCAATTTTCATTTAATTTTTGCTTTAGTGTTTTACTGCTGAGATAAGCAAATGAAAGAAAAAGTGTGTGGGTGCGTGGGATATTTGGATACAATGAAGTGCTGTGTGCTGGCAACGCCGCCAATTCGGCAGCAGTGCAGCCCAGGCTACTGAGTATTTGTGCTCTGTGATGCTGAGCTGTGGAACAGGCAAAAACTCTGTATACACACAGATGCAACACTAGGATATGTTTTGGGTACTATTGAAAACTATACAAGCTTCCAAGTTCTCGGTTTCTTTGTGGATGGGGCACAGTGCAGACTGTAGAAGAAACAAGAGCTAGCTGAGCCACCTTGGATATTGGAATCAGTACTTTTGCAGTGTGGTTTACCTTTGCAGGCTGGTTTACTTTGCTTATCTCATGAAGCTCTGTGCAATCATTGCAAGATGTTTCTGGTGCAAGCTCACTTGTTTAGATACAATTTATGTACCTGTACTGCTATCTGAAGTACACACATCTCAGCTTCTGAGCCTCTGGCTCCACAAGGCTTAGCAGTGCCTTAGCCCAGAGCCATGATCAAGCTGCCCTGGAAGCTTCTTTGAAAACATAACTAGTACTTTATTTCTTCAATTTAGAATATTTCAGAGGGTTATGAAAATTTTTTTTTTCAAACTTGAGGGAAATTTCTGAAACAGATAATTTCCTTTCAGACCAATCAAACCTGAATAAAATTCTAAGCATTGTTTCAAAGGACATAAAAAATAATTTGCCTACCCTTGCCTTCACTCCAGTTGTCTTCAAACCAGTCCTTAAAAACTGGAGAACTAAGCACAAAGGTTTTCAGAAAGGTGGCTATTCTTCATAAACATCTGAAGTATCAGCAGCACAGAAAATTTAACATGCCCTCCTTATGCTGTGTCTTCATGTTTTATCATTTCCAAATCAGCAGCAAAAGAGAGCCCAATTCTATCTAGCATGCCTTGGCTCAAAATGCTAATAAAAATGAAAGAAAAAACAAGTAAGTAAAGTAGTCTGTGAAGATGTGGAGAAACATTAAATGAAATTTGTGATTGTGTGATGCTTTCCAAATTATACCAACACAGTAGGGGATTTTATGCCTCCAAATTATTGCTGTTTTGAAGGAAAAGGTTTTTGTTTGGGAGTTCTAAGGTGTATAGCAGATGGTACTGAACTGAAGCTGTGGAGGGTATTCACAGCAGAAAGTGAAGTCTTAAGATGATGACAGGTTGTATGGAAGTGAAGATGCATCCCAATAGCCCAGTGAACAATGCAGGAATATAGCAGCAGGCTAAGGTATTATGAAAAAAGCTGGGCTAGAAAGGAGTGTTAATGTGCACTTATTAACTAGTTTTTCATTAATTTTGAGCTTATCTGGAATATATCTTCTATCAAATGTGAAAAGCAGGGCAATTGCTGTGCTTGTTATTTATAGAACTGTATACAGTTAATCTTTCCATCCTACCGATGAAACATGAATAGGCACATTTGTGGCAACTGAAAAAACGCTTTTTGTCTGGTGTGATTTATGGCTGTAAATTTTTAAAAAAATATTACAGGTAAATGAACCATTTAGCTTTTAGTTTATCTGTGTTTAACTTGAACTGCAACAACTAAAAAATGATAATGTAAGTAATACCCATTCTTAAATTCTCTTAAAAATTAAGTATGCAATAGCCAGATTGTGTCCAGCAGTGCTCATAGCTATATATTTAACATCCTGATCTCTCTTGAAGATACCAGGACAGTCTTAAACTTGACTTCCATAGGCTTTCCATCACCAGCTGTTGCTATAATGCTCCGTTAATTCACTTTAAAAGTAATAATGCAGAGATCATCCTTTTTTCAATGATTGATTTGCAACAAACTGTTTTGAAAGCTTTTGTTTTTCTTAGTTTCTCTCTTTTTTTAAAAGCCTCTCTTCTCTCAAAATTGCTGATGGTTGTTCACATTAGGATTATGAAGGATTTGCACCTAATGAGCGAATTTCTAGGTAGCAGTTCCAGGAGCAAAACTTCTGTCTATGATGACCCATACTTGTTGACATTCTAGTACTAGAACAGCAATATTACCTTTTCAGGGCCCACAAACTGACTCTGCAGCTCTGACATCAAGGAAGTTGGTCACTTTTCCACAGGCATGCTAGGGGTTGCACCACTCAGCTATACTTTTACAAAACTTAAATGAACATTATTTCACTTCCGTTCATTTTTTCCTAAGCATTTCCATGTTATAAGTGGTCAGTTTCTCCACTGCTGAAACTAAAGTATAACATAGGAGTCCAGGAATTTCTTAAGTGGGATCATGACTCTGTCAAAATGTCTTCACAGAAATCTTCTGGGTAAAACTTTTTATGCTCTTCTGATGACAGGCACATCTGTATTGCTCAATTATCTTTTATCTGTATTTTCACAGTTGGCAAGAATTTGCACTGCTAGCCATTAAGCTACAGAGTAATAAATGGGTTAAGATGTTTTGCAGAACGTATTCTAAGATGCTACTGGAATTGAGAGTGAGTCTATAAACATTTTTATAGGTCATGTAAATATTTATGAGGCAAGTATGATGATTATTCTTGGTAAATGTAGCCAAGGTTAGCAGGGGGTGCACAAGTTTAGTAAAAGTTTCTACTTCTGTGTAAGGCTTTCTGTCAGCGGCGGATATTTTCTTGAAGCTAGAGGACTACAGATTTTAATTTCCCTGCAGACAACTTTTATACGTTTATTGAAGATGGAATCATGTATCTCATGCCTCTTATGATACATACAGGCCTTCCAATGATGTAGTTAGTGTTGTGATAAACATGTGCCACTCCACCTTGTAAAAGAGGAAGCCATCTAGAGCTTTAGTCACCTCTTTCTTTTCCTTAACCCTCACCTCTCTCAACAAAAATGTCCTTAAAAGTAGGCTGTCCAAATGGCCTGTGCTTGTTTCCTGGGGCAGGCTGAGTCTGTTGAGTAGTTTGTACTGAACCCTGCTCAGCCGGAAGCCAATTACCAGCTGCCACTCCTCCAAGTAAGCAAGTGCCATGTGGTGCCTGCACAGCTAAAAGAGTGGGTCCTCCCAGGCCTGAGGGAATGAAGAGAAATTCATTTCCTGAAGAATGTGGAGAAGTTAGCAAGTCTAGGACATCTACACAAAATGTGTTTGTTCTTTGGGCACAAGTCACAATAAGCTGTGTGAGTAGCCCTGACCTGTTTGGACCAGACTTACACTATGAATTTTTTTCTTCTAGCTGACAAATTTCAGATTGGAGAGAAGAGGAAAAGAAAAACTTGGAATAGTATGGATTTTTGCAGTTTCCCTAATTCATTAGAAAATTATGTTGGAATTTTTGAATTTCAAATCTCTTTCTCAAGGATCTCTTTTTGTAGAATCAGAGAAGTGCAGAATGGCTCAAAGATCATCTAGTTCAATCCCCTGCCACAGGAAGGGGCATCTGTCACTAAATCAGGTTAGTCAAAGTCCCATCCAGCCTGACACTGAACACTTTCAGGAAGGAGGCATCTGTGACTTCTCAGATCAATCTGTTTCAGTGTATCACCACTGTCATTATATAAAAAAAATATTCCTCATAACCAATCTAAATCTAGCCTCTTTCAATTTAAAATCATTGCCTCTTGTCCTGTTACTACAGGCATTGATAAAAAGTCTCTCTTACAAGCTTCTTTTATATACTGAAAAGCTGCAATAAGGTCCCCCCAGAGCCTTCTCTTCTCCAGGCTGAACAACCCCAACTCTCTCAGCCTGTCTTCATAGGAGAGGTGCTCCAGCCTCTGATCATCTTCATGGCCCTTCTTTGGACCCACTCTGCCAGGTCTGTGTCTGTTTTGTGCTGGGATCGCCAGAGCTGGATGCAGTACTTCAGATGAAGGTCTTGTTAGAGCAGAGTACAGGGGAAGAATGAATTCCCTTGACCTGCTGGCCATGCTCCTTTTGATGCATTGAAGGATACAGTTGGCTTTCTGGGCTGCAAGTGCACCTTGCTGCCTCATATCTGTTTTTTCATCTACAAGTATCTGCAAGCTGTTCTTCACAGCACTGCTCTCAATCCATTTACCCCCAGCCTGTACTGACATTGGGGGATTACCCTCACTCAGGTGCAGGACCTTGCACTTGGCATCACTGACTTTCATGAGGTTCACATGGCCCCACTCCTCAAGCCTGTCAAAGTGCCCTTGGGTGACATCTCTTCCCTCTGGTGTTTCCTAATGCTCAAAACTGAAGAGGAAAAATTTTATCCTGTATTAATGTAGACTAGAGAGGGAAAAGGAGATTGGAAAGTGAGTTGGTGTGCTGTTGGAAGAAGAAGCTGTACTTTATCTCTGGTTTTTTTTGCTTAGAAGAGTTTCCATCTACTAGTACGGCAGGTATTTATAAAGGTAAAACAGCCTTATCCAGGGAGACATTTGTGTCAATACTTATATTTTTGACTAACCATTTACACTATAGCATACATGAAGTTCAGCCCTGCAGGGAGGGATCTGGGGGTGCTGGCTGACACAGGCTCAGTGTGGGTCAGCAGCGTGCCCTGGCCGGCAGGAGGGCAAACCGCGTCCGGGGGGGCATCAAACACAGCATGACCAGCCGGTCAGAAGCGGGGATTGTCCCGCTGTACTTGGCCTTGGTGCGGCCTCACCTCGAGCACAGGGTGCAGTTCTGGGCCCCACAGTTTAAGAAGGATGTTAAGGTCCCTGAATGTGTCCAGAGGAGGGCAACGGAGCCGGTGGAAGGGCTGGAAGACATGTCCTGTGAGGAGCGGCTGGGGACTCTGGGTTTGTCTGGCTTGGAGAGAAGGAGGCTGAGGGGTGACCTCATTGCTCCCCACAGCTTCCTGAGGAGGGGATGGGGAGAGGGAGGTGCTGAGCTCTTTTCCCCGGGATTCAGTGACAGGATGTGTGGGAACGGTTCAAAGCCGTGCTGGGGAGGCTCAGATTTGACATGTGAAATCAAAACTTTACCAAGAGGGTGGTCAAACATTGAAACAAGCTTCCTAGAGGGGTGGTTGATGGCCCATGCCTGTCAGCACCTTAAAAGAGTCATTTCGACAATGCCTTAATAACATGCTTTAACTTTTGGTCAGCCCTGAGGTGGTCATATAGTTGTACTAGATGATTTTTATATGTCTGTTCCAACAGAACTATTCGATTCCATGTTTGATTTTAGATAGGATAAAACCTGAGAATAATTCACAGGAAGTTGTGGAAGGGTGCTGATTCAGGAATTTGATAACACACACACACACACATGCGTATATATGGATATATGCAAAAAATCCCTCCCCCACATGTCTTATAAATGTGTATATGCATATACACACAATCCCCACATGCGCAAGCATACATTTATTTTTAAAAATTACATCTATTTAAGCTTTGAGATTTTTTTACTACAACGAACAAGAAAATAGCTTATATTGTAAATAAATTTCTGATTTAATATTTCAGAAAACCTTGTAAGCAGTTAAAGCTCTAGCCTATCCAGCTATTCAACCTGATGTTGTCTTATACTTCATGTGAAAAATCAAAGCTGTCATATTCTTTTTAGAAAAGGTTGTAAGGAGTAACATCACTATTTACAAATCCATAAGGTGAAGCACTATCTAACTCTTCATAATGCCAAACTTACCAGAATATCTTTGCTGACAGAGGTTTTGCTAATGAAATTGTAATTGACACATTGGATAATGAAATGTCAAACTCTCAAAAAATATTGAGAGCAAGACTGGAGAAACTGGTTAGGAAGGGGCATTTTCATTCTTTCCTCTTGTCGCCATCACTTCAAAGACTGCAAAAATATTTTATTGGCAAATTTGATACAGAAATACCTGTCATTTATCTGCTCTGAACATGATGTAAAAATGACAGAGGCTTGCTCTGTAAATACTTGTTATGAGTCTAATCATGTGGCCCAAAGGTAAACAGCAGTGCTCTGAAATAGCTGTCTAGAGCAAATGTCAGGCTGATTCACAAGTGGGTTCTGTCTACTGTTGCTGTTGTTTCTGTTCTGAGGCCCAAGGTTTTGTCCTGCACATTAAAGATACATAGTGGAAAAGATAGTCTCTAATCCAAAGAACTTTGAAACAGTGTTTCTTTCAGTAACAAGTATTAGCTGTAAGCCAAACATAACCAATAAACTAAGATGGATTATTTTATGCTCAATGCAGCCCCAGTCCAAGTGACATTCTTTTAATATCCTAACTGGCATTCAAATCAATGTGGGGAGGTACAAAGCCTTCTTTCGTACCCTGCTGCAGGACATCTGAACTCTTTTGCAAGAAACTGAAAACAACACGGTGGCCAAGGCCTCATTCTTTCATTCCCAGGATTTGACAGTTGTCTGTGACTCGGGATGATACTTTGGGAACAGTGTGCTCAGATGCTTGTAGCTGAGTAGAAAGTAGTGTGATTTACATTACAAATTGATGTTCCTAGTGCTAACTTTGTGTAGAAGAGAGAACTTACAGTTTGATGGTAAAACCAACTGTTGTGACTTCCATTAATACAGATGTGTGTTTGGGCAGTTGTAAGTATATCTGATGCTTTGGGAGACACCTTATGGGAAGGCTCTGTTCTGTCAATCTCAGAGAATCTACTTATCATTAAGAAAACAGGACATCTAGTAATTTACCTAAGTAGATCTTCTGGTGCCTGTGCAATCTGTCTCCTAAAATAAAATACTCATGAGCTTGGACAAGATTTTTTAGGTTTCTGTTTCTGAATGTGACGGACCTATAATTGCTGTAAGGTCCTCTGTGGAACAGACATATAATCTAGAAGAATATTTTCAAAGCAATTGCCCTCAGGAGTTCGTGACTGTCACCTATGGAGTCAACTGTCTTGTCTTTTTCTGTATTTTTTCCCCTGAATTTATTACACATTTGTTTCTAGCACTATGAGTGACTGTATCCCAAGTTCAAATGTATTACGCTTTAGCCAAAATGTTAGCTTGGTTTTGATATGTTGCTCTTAATAGGTGTTGTTTGTTCAAGCAACTTGCTTGATTACAATTCTTTCAAGTTCTTTCAGGTTCTTAAGAGTTCTTTCAAATCATTTTACGTAGTAAGTCCCATGTTACCTATCCCAGGTGTGATTCTTCCTGCTCAGTTTCAAACTGTTTGGAGCCTTGCTGGGCTGCAGGCAGTCATCAGTATATTGTGTGCTTTAGAAACAATTTAAATCTTCAAATCCATAAGATTTTAGATAACAGCTGCTTTTAGATCTAGAAGAAATTAAAAGTTCTGATATCAATGAATTGTTGCCTTTTTGGGGAAGGAATAAAAAAGAATCTTCTAATCCAAAATCTCGAAAATGGGGATGTCATGACTGTTTTCAGTAAGCATGGTGTCCTGGGTAATTTCTTTTGCTGCTCAGACAAGTTAGTTAACTGAACCTGTTTTTTCCAATGAAAGGAGGTTGCCTGAAGAGATCTGATTTTCTGAGAGGACTATTATGATATACATGTGCCATAAGAAAGATGGCCTAGTTGAGGAATATTTGTGAAAGTTTATGAATGATATGACTGTTTGTAATCCTACAAATGGTAGAACTGATGTCTCTGACCTTGAAATTATTTTAAACTATTTTAAAAGGAAATTCAGCTTAGAGATGCACCCTGGAAATATTGTATGGTAACTATTAGCAACACTACCAGTGGTATCTTTTGTTTTGTTTTGTTTGTTTGTTTTGGGGGGTGTGGCATTGGGACAGGGGGGTTACTTCTGTCTTTCATAACTGGGAGCAAAGTGTGACAAGTCTTAGTGTTAGGATGGTAGAAAAAGAACCATTTCCTGAGAGAATTTTAAAAAGGATACTTGTGTTCTTACAGCCTTACATTTATTTTGATTCTGTTCAAAAAAGACATTTCCAAAGTGTATCTTACATTCCTTGAGTAGATTATAAAAACGTGAACAAAAGTTTATCACATAATTTTAAACAATAACAGGCCTATAGCTATGTGTGGGTTTGGTCAGATTTTGGCTATTGAGTAAAAATGTTTTTTCTGATTTAGTATTCCTAAAACTCATACTAAAACATCTTTAAAACATCTCTGTGCAAAACATATTTAAGAAGACTTGATGTGATATCTTATTTTTGGGTAATTTTTTTTTTTTTATATCTGTGGTTTCCACTTCACAGTGATTTTTCTTCTGTTTCTGGGATACCTCAGCCAATTATCTCTGCTTCTATCTCTAATTATCCTGAAGGCTCAACCCCTTTGCAAATTAATATTCTGTCTGTAGCCACCAGTGTTATAATATATGGCACTCCATAAACTTTTTTTTAATTGTGAATCTAGTTTGTACTATTCTTTACTTCTGTAAGTTCTCATTGCCTATTAATAGCTTTATTCTCCATATTAATTTGTCAGTTGATACATACATTCATATGTATATCAACACTTGAAAAATATGCCAGTAATAAATTGCCTTAGCAAACAAAACATGATAAGGCATCTGTTAATTTCATGCTTAATTGACATTTGTGTGAGATACATAGAATTCTTTGTCTTTACCACACACAAATAGTTTAGTAATCCCAAACTTTTCCCCACTGATATCTTCCTTTTATGCAGTTGTTAAGTTAGATTTACTATCTACATAATTTATTTGCTTTTAGTCAATTAAAGACAATAAGCTCTGTGCTGTAATGCAGCCAGAGGGTTAGGCAATAGAAACAATATTAACATACATTTTTTGTTATTGCAAACTGGCTACTCCAGATGTACACTGACACAGGCAATTTCTCTTGTTGAGGTGAAGAACACACCCTGGCAGGTCTGATCGTCATACCACTAAATTCTCAAGCCTGAAATCATTATTATTCCCTGCAGCAGTGTCCCCAAGTAAAAAAATGCTATTTCAAACTACAAAATCTTAGCTGAATCTGGGAAGAGTATATGCTGGTACAGAGATGCAAGTTTTGAAGTTATATAAAAATTGGTTTACAGAATGCAGTATATTTAGTTTTACTTTTCACATGGTGTAGCAAAACTCATTGGTCAATACCGCTAACACTTCAGCTGGAAACTGAGCCTTTCATCTGCTCATGCACTCCCTCCCGGTAGGATGGGGGAGACAATTAGAAGGGTAAAAGTGAGAAAATATATGGATTGAGATAAAGACAATTTAATAGGTAAAGCAAAAGCTGCACAAACAAGCAAAGCAAAATAAGGAATTAATTCACTACTTTCCATTGGCAAGCAGGTGCTCAGTCATCTCTAGGACAACAGGGCTCCATCGTGCATAACAGTTACCTGGGAAGACAAAATGCCCTAACTCTGAATGTCTCCACTTCTTTCTTCTTTCACCAGCTTTTTATTGCTGAGCATGATGTCATATGGTATGGAATATCCCTTTGGTCAGCTGAGGTCAGCTGTCCCAGCTGTTTTTCCTCCCAACTGTTTGTCCCCCCCCAGCCTGCTGGCTGGTGGTGTGGTGTGAGGAGCAGAACAGCCCTGGCTCTGTGTAAGCGCTGATCAGTGATAATGGAAACATCCCTGTGTTACTAACACTGTTTCCAGCACAAATCCAAAACCTAGTCCCATACAAGCTGCTATAGAAAGAATTAAATCTATCCCAGTCAAAACCAGCACAAAGACAAAAGCCATTCACTGCCAACATCCAGTCCCTGGGTTTTGTCATTTTTGAGTCAGCAAACACTCCAAATGTCACAGCTGCCTTTTTGCTTCAGTTGAATTCCTAAGGTTTCCCACTAGCAATTTTTCTGAACAACTCTGTCCATAATTCTTATTAAAGATTAACAGGCTAAACTAATCTAAGTTTTTCTGCCCCTAGTGATTCCTATTTTTCTTCTAGATGGTTTGATTTCTGAGTAATTTTTAAGCTGAACTGATATTTCTCAAAGTTTTTGAAGTCTGCCTCCTCCCTTTCTTCCACCCTTGCTTCCCATTCACACCACCCAGCCTCTGCCCTCAAATTCAAGTCCAAGCAATACCAATGCTGCTGTGGAAAACCACCTGCCTGTGACAAATGCCTTTTTCCTTGCTTAGTGAACACAGGCACAATGATGAGTTGGTGAGAGCAGGGCTGTTTGGAGGGGTCGAGCTGGGAGACCCTATGTGGGTAACCAATGTAATTCATACAATAAACCTTCTGTCCACCTCTCTGTTCACAGAAAAAGAGGTTAATAGTCATACTGGGGTGGAGGAGCAAGAAATGTCCTGTGGATGACAGTGGCAGCTGGAGTACTTTAAGTTCTTCTTCATGCTCTAGCCTCTGTCCCAGCTGAAAATGCTGTGAGGAGTTTCAAAATACTGCCACGTTTCTCTGGCATATGCTTGAGGTTTGGGAAGATTGACACTAGGGGAAGCCAAGGGTGTGAAAGGCATTGTTTAAGAAAACACAACTTGGGAAACAATATAATGTAATTTAGGTATTTTTTTTTACTTTTGTACCATAGTACAAAGAGGAAAAACAAAAATTTCATCTTAATGTTCAATTGCTTGCTCCATCAGGGCTTGAATAGTGGGAACTTTTAGAGCAACAGGTTTGATTTCACCAAGAAATGTCACAGCTCATTAAACTCAAGGAACAGTGACAACTCTTGCAGAAAATGTTACGACACACAAAAGGTAACAACTTGATCCTTCTTGTGTGTGTTCTCAAGACACTAGAGATGAAGTCTGGGATTTTTCAAGAGTGCTTGATGTTGGCCAAACTCTGCTGCTGTTGAGGTTAGTGGGAGATTTAACACTGTCTTGAACAGGGACAGTGTGAGGCAAGTATAATTTTTGTAGTGAAACATTGATGTCTTTTTCTTTTATTTGAAGGAAAGAAAGGAAAGGATACATTACATATAAACAATTTTTGTGAGTACTACATGTACTGCATATGTAGAGTATAGTAAGGCATTTGACAAGAGTGGTGGTATTCTAGGCTGCACAGACTAGGGATATTTAAGCTGCCTCTGCATATGCTGGTTGATCACTACAGCACAACTCAGCACTTCACAGAGGTACTTGATCAGGTATCAGAAAATGTGGTGCACCATCCCAGCAAATGGTCATTTCAATTGGTCAATTGGTTGGAATATGAAGGTGTACTGTGGTTTGTGAGGAAGCAGCCTCAAAGCTTGTGATCCTGCAGGGGAAACATGCAGAACTGAAAAGCAACTCTTCCAGCAGAGAAGAGAACACACTAGGCATGGTTTCCTGAGGCTTTGCCTTGTAACGTTGCACTTCAGTATGAGTCTTTAAATGAGAAACATGGATGTGTACACAGATTTCTAAATACAAATGGTTAGAAAGTATTTTGAAAGCCATAGGAAAAGTTCTTAGCCATTATCAGGAAAAATTAACATTTTAATAAAATTGTTCATAAAATCATGTTCTCTTTTGAATTGTCTATCTGTGTCCCTTCTGGAGACTGCTGCTGTCTTTCCCTCTTGAATATTATCCTCCCAGTATTTTGACATTGCAGCATCCCAGTTGATAAAGATACTAAATATTTGGAGGAGGGTGGAAATGTACACTGGAGACAACTAAGCCTTTTGATGAATGAGTGCTGTTAAAATGATCTAATACAATTAACCTGATTGGGAGGTTACTCACTGATTGAGGGAACGAGCAACTCCTGAGCAGTTTGGGTACGTGGGTTGCTGCCATAATGTAAAGCTTAACACAAAAAAAGTCAGTTTGCATTCTTAGAGTAGTATTTGGTCTTGTTTTCATATCAGAATAGTAACCTATTTTCCCATGTTTGCTGGGAACAAGAAATTATTATGGTTACAAACTTGAATACTGAGACAAGTTCATATTTTTGTTGGCACTTTTACTTTAGTTGGGACAGTACAAAACTCAGTAACACAATTTTCTAAGGCAGAACTAGATTGAAAAATGTTTTCTGAACTCAAAATCATATGAAAAGGGTTAGTGCATTTTGACATTTGGATCCCAAGCTCATCCTGTTCTTGAGCAGTTTTGTTTTTCTGTGTTGGCTTGCTATAAGATTGCTTACTTCTGTTGTTGGCAGTCTGTTACATTATTCAGGAAAATGCAGTTAGAGGGCCCTGTCTAGCTGAAACCTTAAATTTTTAAAACCATAATGTCATTAAATTTCTTGGCATTAACTTTGTCTTTAACACTGCACATCTCTTTAAACAATGAATGGATTCAGGGCCAAAATGGTGCTATATAAGGAGAGTATGCCCTTGCTATATTTTGGTCTTCAACAAAAGGACTTGTTCAAATAATATCCTTAATATCTATTTTCTAAAAAATGCATGGTTTGCTAGGAAAATTTTCATATATTATTAAATTATCAAGGCCTGTATTATCCAAGAACAGAAATCCACCTGTGAAGTCTGCTTTCCAGTGCCATGGTCTAATATCTAACTTTCAATCTTCAATCTAAAGTGGTTACACAAAGAAAGACTTGAAATATGTTCAAAGAAACAATGGTCAGTGTCTATTAACTTCAAAATATCTGATAAAAAAAACCCCAAAACATCTTGAGTGTGACTATGAACTATCTGAAAGGTTATTTCCCTCCTGATGAAATCCAAGTTCATTGAAAGCACTGAAGCTGTTCAAGAGATAAAATTGAGTATTGAAATAATCCAATTAAATTTCTAGACCTGTAGTTATTTTAGAATTAAAGAAAATAACGTGAAATCAGGAGAAAACTGTGAGTTGACTTTAGAAATATAAATCTGCATACGTGCTGTAGATATATTTTTTTTGTGTCCTTTTGATGCTTAAAGCAGTGTGTACCTGTAAAAAACTGCAAGCTATGTTAGTTTGTCAGACCAGATGATTTTTCAGCCATGTTTTAAAGTTTGTGTATGAGGGTAAGTCACACTGTGAAATAACAGAAGGAAGGATTTTTTTTTTTACTTTAACTAGAAAATTGAAGCAGAAATGTTTCAGGTAAAATTAAATATTTACTCTGTGAAATACTGCTGATTTATTTTTTACAACTATTTTCTCTGTGGACACAATTAGTCTCTGACAATCTGTTTGCAAAATCAGTTTTAATCATGTTGCACACTTACTAAAACTTCAAAATGTACCTTACATGAGCAGTTAATGAGTAATGATATTCAAATAGATTTTTTTATAATAATACTTTCTCATAAGAGACAAAAAAATTACAATTATGAAGTACTAAGCTTGGATATATGTCTAATATTTATCCTTTAAACTCTTGTCTGTTACACTTCAAGTGTAACTGAACGTGAAAACTGCTTTACTCACCATCTCAAGACTAGTTGTAATTTTGTTAGTGTGGCGTAAATCAAAAGTGTAAAAAATTCCACTTTTTTTTTTTTTTTTTTTAAATTTTTAAGTGAAGTCTTCTTGTGAAAATCAGTTGAACCAACACAGGTTTTAAAATGACTGAGATGCCAGTAGAGGAATTCACATTTTACTGGATCAGGGTCTCAGCACTTTTTTTCTCTCTTTCTTTTTACTGCCTGTACTGATCAATCTTCCTGCATCAATTTCTCAGTTTCTGCCTCGTTTCCTCTCTCCCTCTGTTCCAAGCCCTGACTCCTACTACTGTATCACTTCTTGAGAAATGGAAACGTCTCTACAACTTCTCCCCATTTTTTCCCAAATAAAACTAACGTGAACTTTGGTCAATAAATATTTGTTGTTGTGATAAGAAAGTTAATTAACTTTTATTTTTTACTACTGTATTTAATAGTATTAAATTAAATACTACAGCATTTAATACTGTAGTAGTTGTGATATATGTTGATTTTTAGATTCATGCTATATGTAACTCTTGGGAAACATTACAGGGAGACAAATTTCATAATGTAATCTAATAGGTCCTAATTTGCAACAGTTGTCAAAAAGATATTGAAACAAAAAGCAGAACTCCATGTACTACATTTTTTGTCAACATTAAAGATACTCATATATATGTATATATCTGTTCCTATCTGCCTATCCACAGATATATATTTCCTGAGCTCTGTATTTTTCTAACTTTCCTATTATTTTTCTTATTTTGCTTGCAGCATCTGGTTTTCTCATGCATCCTCATTTCTGTCCATGCTGCACTTGACTTTTTTCTGGAACTTGCAATTGCAATGCTCTTGTCTTGCACCAGTTTTCATGCCTGAGCTTCTCTGGGTATATCATTTTACAGAGCATTTCACATATTTTCAGGAATGCTAGGAATGTATAATCTGTATTCAATCCTGACCTGTGCTTTAGCATTTCAATGCAGTTTCAGTATTTTACAAAAACAGGATCACTTTGGTTTTGTAGCAGTTGTGCTTAACTTTATATCATAAATGAAATATTTGAACTTGGATAAGTTTTGTTTTATTAAAAAGTAAAGAACTAGAAGCTGTTTTGCAATAAATATTACCCCAGTGGATAACATACAATATGAAGTAAATTTTGCTGTAAGCTGTCCTCTTGCATGAAAAATATGGAAAGGCATGGATAGATGAGAGTTTTTTTGACAACAGCTGGATAAGCATCTTCATGCAGGGATCCTGTCAAACACCTCCTTCAGGAAAGGATTGATCACTTCTGTGACTTCTGTTATAAAAGTGCTGTTCATGTGCCTGTGCTTTGGGAGCATCTGAAAATAGAAATTAGCTTGTGGTATGTAATTTGGGAAAGGTTGTCCCCTCCTTACAGACCTCACCTTGCAGGTGTAGCTGATGTGCTGTGCTGATTCTTGGGGTGCCAGCAGCCTTGCTGAGAAGTCAGGAGCAGGGAAGAATGCAGACAGAACACAGAATCACAGAATGGTCAGGATTGGAAGGGACCTCTGGAGATCATTTAGTCCAAACCCCTGCTAAAGCAGGTCCATCTAAAGCAGGCTTCTCAGAATCATGCCCAAGTGAGTTTTGAATGTCTGCAGAGAAGAAGACTCCACAACCTCTCTGGGCAACCTGTTCTAGTGATGTCACCCTTAGTAAACAATTCCTTCCTTACAATCAGAAGGAACTTCTTCTGTTGCAGTTTGTACCGATTGCCCCTTGTCCTGTTGCTGGACACCACTGGAAAGAGCCTGGCCCGATCCTCCTGACACTCACCCTTAATATATTTGTATGCATTGGTCAGATCCCCTCTCAGTCTGCTCTTCCCCAGGCTGCACAGGCCCAGCTCTCCCAGCCTTGCCTTGTAAGGGAGACGCTTCAGCCCCCTCATCTCCCTGTTACTCCTCCGCTGGCCCCTCTCCAGTCGCTCCCTGTCTCTCCTGAACTGGGGAGCCCAGCGCTGGGCACAGCACTCCAGGTGCGGCCTCACCAGGGCAGAGCAGAGGGGCAGGACACCCCCCTCCACCCGCTGGCCACGCTCCTCCTGATGCAGCCCACGCTGGCAGCGGCCTCCTTGCCCACCGGGGCACACTGCCGGCCCACGGGCCACTCGGTGTCCTCCAGGCCTCCCAGGTCCTTCCCCGCAGAGCTGCCTGCCAGCAGGTCAGCCCCAGCCTGTGCTGGTGCGTGGGGTCGCTGCCCCCCGGCGCAGGACCCTACCCCCGCCTTTGCTGAGCTTCATGACGCCCCCCCCGCCCCACTGCCCAGCCTGCCCGGGCCCCGCTGAACGGCAGCGCAGCCTCCGGGGTATCAGCCGCCCTCCCAGCGCTGCACCACCAGCAAACTGGCTGCGGGCACGCTCTGCCCCTTCACCCAGGGCGCTGGTGGGTGGGCTGAGCAGGACGGGACCCGGTGCTGAGCCCCGGGGCACAGCGCTGGCTGCGGGCCCCCAGCTGGGCTGCGCCGCTGGTCACAGCCCTCTGGGCTCTGCCATCAGCCAGGTCTCAGCCCACCGCCCTGCCCACGCGCCCAGCCCACCCGGCCTGCGCTCACCTGGGGCGGCTGTGGGAGACAGGGTTGAAAGCCTTGCTGAGTCAAGGTAGACAACATCCACCACTGTCCTCTCATCTACCCAGCCAGTCATTCCATCATAGAAGGCCATTAGGATGGTCAGTGTAGTGATTTGGCTATAGCTGAATGCTGGGTGCCCACCAAAACTGTTCTATCACTCCCCTCCTCAACTGGACTGGGAGAGAATACATAACCAAAAGCTCATGGGTAGGGATAAGGACAGGGAGATCACTCAGCAGTTACCATTATGGGGAAAACAGACTTGACGTGGGGAAAATCAGATTAACTTAAAAACCCAACACCTTCCCACCCGGCCCCTTCTTCCCAGGCTTAATTCCCGATTTCTGTATGTCCTGTCCTCCCTCTGAGTGGTGCTGAGGATCCTGGCAGCAAACTTTCTTCAGTGCTGGTTTCCCACAGGTCACAGCCTCCTTCAAACACCCATCTGCTCATGGGCTGCAGGTGGGTATCTGCTCCAGTATGGACCTCCACTGTCTGCAGAGGGACAGCCTGCCTCACCATGATGTTCACCACAGGCTGCAAGGGAATCTCTGCTCTGGTGCCTGAAGCACCTCCTGCCCCTCCTTCACTGACCTTGGTGTCCGCAGAGTTGTTGCTCTCACATAGTCTCACTTCTCTCTTCTGCTGGTGCAGACTTTTTATCTTTTTTTTTCTCCGTAATCCATTATCACAGAGGCACTACCAGTGTCACTGATTAGCTCAGCCTTGGCCAGTGGTGGGCATGCCTTGGACCAGGCTGGCATAGGCTTCATTGAGCATGGAGGAAGCTTCTGGCATCTCCTGACAGAAGCCACCCCTTTAGCCCCTCTGTTACCAAAACCTTGCCATACAAACCCACTACAGAAAGGCATGATTTCATCTTGGTGTTGACTACTCCTGATAACCTTCCTTTCCTCCACAGGCTTTGAGATGACCTCTAGGATGAGCTGTTCCATCACCTCTCCAGGCATGCAGGTGGGGCTGACCAGCCTCTAGTTGCCTGGGTCCTCCTTCTTGCCCTTTTTGAAGGCTGGAGTGACATTGGCTTTCCTCCAGTCCTCAGGCACATCTCCTGTCCTCCATGACTTCTGAAAGATGATGGAAAGTGGCTTAGTGATAACATCTGCCAGCTGCCTCAACACTCCCATCGGGGCCCATGGATTTGTGGATGTCAGGTTTGCCTAAATTGTCTAATGTGTTCCTTCTTGACCAACGGGAACTTTTCCTTTCTCCATACTTCATCTCTTGCCTCCAGAGTCTGGGAAACCAGAGGACCAGACTTGGCAGTAAAGACTGAAACAAAGGTGGCATTCAGTAATGCTGCCTTCTCTGTGTCCTTTGTCACCAGGGCACCCACCTCATTCAGCAGTGGGCCCATGTTTTCCCTAATCATCCTTTTTTTGTGTACTTGATGTACTTGAAGAAGCCCTTCTTTTTGTCTTTGACATCCTTTGTCAGATTTAATTCCAAACTGACCTTAGCCTTCCTTGTTGCGTCCCTACATGTTCTGACAACATTTCTGTATTCCCCCCAGGTGGTCTGTCCCTTTTCCCAAATTCTGTAAGCTTCCTTCTGTTTGAGTTTTGCCAGAATCCCCTTGCTCATCCATGCAGGCCTCCTGCCCTCTTTGCTTGATTTCTTGCTCATAGGGATCCACCTGTCTTGAGCTTGGAGGAAATGAAGCTTGAATAATAGACAGCTGTTTTGGAGCTGCTACCTTCTAGAGCACTAACCCATGGGATTCCTCCAGGAAGGTCCCTAAAAGAGACCAAATTTACCTCTCCTCAAGTCCAGGGTTGCAATCCTACTTGTTGCCCTGCTTCCTCCATGTGGGATCCTGAACTCCACCGTTTCATGGTAGCTGCAGCCAAGGTTGCCCCCAGTCTTCATATCCCCAACAGTCCTTTGTGAGTACAAGGTCCAGAGGCACACCTCCCCTCATTGGTTCCTCCACCACCTGTGTCAAAAAGTGCTATGCAGGAACCTGCTGGACTGTGTGAGCCTGGCTGTGTGCCTTTTCAACAGATATCAGGGTGGTTGAAGTTCCCCATGAGAACCATGGCCTGTGGCTATGAGGCTATCTCCGGCTGGCTGTAAAGGGTCTCATCAACTTCCTTATCAGTGGCCTGTAGCAAACACCCACAACAGCCTCACTCATGTTGGCATGGCCCTTGATCTTTACCTGTAAGTTCTCAACTTAGTTTTTATCTGCCCCTAGGAAAGGGTTGAGGCATTCTAGTTGCTTGCTGACATATTGAGGAACTCCACCACCTCTCCTTGCTGGCGTGTCTTTGCTAAGAAGTACGTGGCCATCCATGACAGCATTCCATTCATGCCAGCTATCCCACCACGTCTCTGTAATAGCAATGAGGTCATGGCCCTGCAACTGCACACAGATCTCTAATTCTTCCTGCTTATTCCCCGTGCTGTGTGCGTTGGTGTGCGGGCATTTCAGAGAGGTAATGGAGCATACAGGTTCCCCAGTAGCGAACAGGTAGTTCCCTTGTACAGTGGATCCACCATAGATAGCCACGCATACCCTTGAGGTGGTTGGCCTTCCAATACCCATCTTGGGAGGCAGCTAAGGAACAGGTAGCACTGCTCTGGTTGGCCTGGCTTATTCCCCGGTTGGATGCGATGGTGTGAGCATTGCCACTTTAGACCCCTCCTCCTGAGTCCCTCAGTTTAAAGCCTGCCTCACCAAGCTGGCCAGCCTGCTGCCGAAGACTCCCTTGACTCTTCTAGGCAGATGGATCCCATCCCTCCCTAATGGGCTATAGTCAAAGAACGTTATGTTAGATTTCCTCCTGATGATACTTAACAGAAATAGAAGTTACTTCCTTTCCTGCATGGATAGTGAGTGTAACGCTGTAATTTTGTTGCTGCAATCTCTTATTGTTTGCTGCTGTTTCTAGGTGCTTCACGTAGGTGCAAATTTGCTTGCTCTGCTTTGAGGGCTTTTTTTAGATACCTTGTGGTTATTTCTTTACATCTTAGCCCAGAAGCGTCCAGCCACACATCTTCCGATGCATTGCTCTGGCACCCGCTTCAGTGCAAAACCAGCCAGCTGCTTCAGTTAGAGATTGGATTAGGTTTAAAAGAGTAAAAAATATTAATAGTCTTTCCAAAATCTTATTAATTATATTAACCAGACCAAAGGAAGATATCAGCTTCTTTGTGAGAAGAGGAATGCAAGCCCATTAGGAGAAAGGCCCCTGATAGCGAGCAATTGGCAGTAGCAGAACAAACTGAACCCACCTTTGCAGGCATAATTTACACTTATGATCTGAGATCCTGTGGATGGAAGGGATTTGCTGTTAAATACAGCAAAGGTGGGTTTTGGACAACACTTAGGCTTTTTTGGTTTTGTTTTGTTTTGTTTTGTTTTTAAATTGTATTGTGGAAAGCTGTCTTGTCTACCCATTCTCCTCAACTGAGAAGCTTTGGGATGAAGCAAATATATGAAAAGGCAGTTCTTGAGAGGAGATTGTTTCAGCGTCTGCTCTTGTGTGTGCATGTGGCTGTATGTTTTTTAGGATAAGAGAGTGATAAAATGGGATTGCTTCTTTTGAGATAAGGAAGGTGCTGTGAGTAGTCAAGGCTGTTGCACTCCTGAACTGAAACAGTAACAGAGTTTCTGTGAAAGGTGGACCAGTAGACCACAATAGATGGAGCTAGGAGAACAGAAGGGTTGAAATGACATCTGGAAAACCAGGCAAAAAAAAAGTAACCTTGGCTAGCCTTCCCACAGTCAGGCATGTTTGTGGGACTCAGAGATGCGTCCTGGGATGGCAATTCTGCCCTCTGTGGACAGATTGTTTTATTCAAATCAATACATTGTGTTCATTCTCTTCCTTTTAATTATTTTTTTTTTTTAAGTTGAGCTTCCTTAACTCTGTCATTGAGAGGGGAAGAGCTACTCCCTACATTACATTGCCTGTGGTGTAATTTGCACACTGGGAAACATCTCATTTTCTGTGGTGGTGGCTTTACCCACTGGTACGTACATAATTAAATAAGGACCCCTCAAGCTGACTCTAATCCTTGTTGCTGCCAGATAGTGCTTGGCAGAAGGCCTACATTTACAGTACTGGTTATTTGTGATGTTCAAATGACTATCTAATCCCTTTTCATTCATTTCATTAGCGTTTAATTTTTTGTCCTTTGCAACCTGCTGTGTCAATAATATTCAACAGCTAATTACAGGTCATGTTTTAAAGGTATTTCTTTTAAATGGCTTTGTGAGCCATTGATTTCAATATAAGAGTATAATAAGCTTTATCACAGTGTCATGCCACATAGACTGACATTGCATTTAGCTTTGCTTTTTTTGTTTGGGTTTTTTTTTTTTGTTTTGTTTTTTTTTTTTTTTTTTTTTTTGTTTTTTTTTTTTGATTGCTGCTGGAATGCTGAGGAAAAGTTTTCATTATGCTGCCCACAGAGATGGCAAAGTGAGTTGATAAGGTATATGAATAGGGTTTTTTTTCTCGTCTAGTGTTCATAATTCATACATGTCAATAGCAAATTTCCATTGCTATTCTTTTGCCCATTCACCTAACTTGGGTAAGGCTGTCCCTGAAGTTCCTCATGGCATATTTTTGTGATGAATCTAAATTGCTTTTCCTTATGTGCAGTTTCGAAGAAAACTCATCTCTTTCTGTTTCCAGATCCCTGAAAACGTAGCATCTCACATGAGCCATGAGGGCAGTGTACTCTTAACCTTCTACCATTTAAATAATTGACATTTTATTCCTCGTTTTGTCTTCTTCTTTGATTCACGATAACAAAATATTATATCTCATAACCAAGAGGCTGTAATTTTTTTTCATACATCTTGTGTGGAATTTGGACCAGAGATGCTTCTGAAATCGGAATAATTTGTTGACCTGCCCTTCTTTGTGCTAACATCTGTTAATAATTACAAAAGATCCAAGGGAAAGTTTGAGGGTTTGAGAGAAGTTTCTTTAAAAGCTTGTGTTTCTGTCAGCCCCTTCAATGTGGATATGAGTCTCTGGTAATAATACAGCACCTCCATGAGCTTTGTGATACAGCTGGTATCACATGTGAAAGACACTTTGGATTGATTTCTGACAGGTTAATAAAAGGTTAACTATTTATGTTACTTCTGTCCAGATGAATGGCAGGTGAGAAACTAATGGTGATCTCCCAGTTCCTCTTGCATCAGCTTGCTGACACCATTGGACTGGTAGGAAAGCCACTGAGGAAGATCACTTTGTTTTAATACTGGCAGAGTGTATTTTTTTTTAAATTTTATTAATTTGTAGCAGAAAAATAATAATGAACTTCTTAATGCTTTAAAATACATGAAATTAAAACTCAGAGTAGGACCATTAAAGTGGTGAAAGTGTGATGTGCGAGAAGAAACATTCAAGTTGATAACACGGTATGAATTGCAGAAAAACGGGAGAAAAACACCAATCAGTGGATAAATAAAATCTTTCAGCTATGAGGCCAGAACAGGAGATATCTACAGTGAAAGCACAAAGAAGAAGTGATGTTAAGATGAAGTTTAAAAATATAGTGTTAATGAGAGACTGTTATTTTCTGAGACAGAAGTGATTCTTATCACAACAGGTCAGGGGTTATATGCAGGCAGAAGAACAAAAGCATAGCTGGGAGCCATGAGAAGGTAATTGAAGACTGCATTCTCATTGAGAAGCAGAAGTCTGCCTTTGTGCATGCAGAAATGTACTGACATGTACGTGGGAATGTAAGACAGCTGTTTTCCAGGACACTGGATTTAGAAACTGCAAGCCCTTGTAACAGAAAAAAGGTAGAAATTACCTTTTCAGTCAGGGATGGAGTAATTGCATTCAAACTTAATGAAGCAAAAGGGGTAGTAAGCAGGGTTACATACGTTTTTTCGGTGGGTATGGGAATACAATGGACATTAACAGGAAGACCATGCATAGTTCAAGATGCTGGAATTTGGAGGAGAATTGCCACTCTTGCCTGAAAAAAAATGCTTTAAGAGAGTAATCTGAGAGATAGGAACAGACTACAGGCTTAATTCTTTTGGTGGCAACATTCTTCCTTTTTAAAAATGCTTCAGATGTACTTGTTGTATATAACAACCCTTTCTATACCCTGGTGCATAGCAATGCAAAGTGTAATTGTATTGGTTTGGTGCCAGCTGGGACTAGATGTGGGAATGTGATGTACTTCTTTGAGATAGATGTAAGACAACATTTGTCTCTTCCCAGACTTAATGACAGGTCATCTGTTCAGTTTGCAAGGCTCCAGTTACCCTTACTACTCTTGCTTCTCCTAATGGCTGAACCTTTTCCAGTTTGGCCTGATCAATTAATCCAGTCTAAACATTCTAGTGTAAATGACGGCTAATTGGGCTGCTGGACAACCACACAGAAATTGTGAAGTATTAGTATGATTTCAGCATTGTTTAATTTTGTACAAAATGTACTCATAAAGAATTGAAGGAGGCTTAATTTAAGATAAATCTAATAATGACTGAGGACAGAGAGCATTATATATCCATTTTCTTCTGAGAGGATGATTTTAATAACCAAAGATATCTAAATGCCAGATAAAGCAGATTTTAATTTATCTTCTGACTTTTTTTGTTAATATGCTTGGGTGAGGTAAAAAAAAGAACAACAACAAAGTAAAAATAGACCCCAAAAGCAACAGCTGCTGAAATATTTTGGTATCCAAATTTTTGGCATGCACCTGCACGTGCTCCTATGCAGTTTAATCTCCTTAATCCATTAATTTCTTCTATTTGGGTTATTAGTGGTTCACAAAGACATCCTCTTTGTTGTTTAAAAATAGAGTTGGGCAGAAAATTTCAGCAATTAAACCTTTTTCCCAGAGTTACAGGTCCCTTGCAACTCCCAAGGGGTTCTTTGAATAGCATGCCACTGAGCAATTAAAAACAGATACTTTCTTTAAGCGCATTTCAAACCAATGGAATTGCTTATTTGTAGGCATCAGAGCTTTATAATATCACTCCTAAAAAGGTGGATTTCTTATTTGCCCAAGACATAGTTTTAAGTCACTTTGAAGATGTGCTTGCATCATTTTTCAAATGAAAAAAACCTCACCTCAAAAAAGTGACATCCACCCCACTCCCCCACCCCCACCCCCCCAGTCCAGTGTATTTGTTAGGAATCTGGGACTAAAATTGATAAAAGAGATGACTGCTATACGTTTGACAAGGATACTGTCCCCATTTTCTTCAGTTGTCTGTGTATCTTCTAATTAGAACAAAGATGGGAATGCCAAACACGGCTTCTTAGAAGACTGTCCCAAATACTACATCATGCAATATTTTTGTGGGGCATGTCTTGCTCGCCAAATGTTTTGTGTTACCTAAAATATTCATTGCAATGGAAGGAAATGTGTTTGTCTTCTTGTGCCCATTCCCTATTTCGTTAATAGGAAGGATGTTCAGGTTGCAGTTTTTCTACTAACGCATAGATATTCATGCAAGCTCCAGCAAAGATGTGAGGTGTTCTCCCATCTTACTGCCTTCTGATCACCAAGCAAAGGGATATATCTGAATCCACACCTCAGATATTGGTTCTACAACCATTTTGTGACTGGAAGTAAAAACTTTCTATGTCTAGCTTTTCAAGTGTTTGTTTCCTTTATTTTGTTTTAAATTATTGCCTTCTTCAGCTTCAAGCTTCTTTTTCTGCCAGCAAGGAAGAGAAAGAAAAAAATTGTTTTGAGCGCCAAACAATATTTTTTTCAGTGTAGCTTCAGACATGAAGAATAGTCCTGTCTGTAATCTTTTGACTGTTATCTCTCTTTTTGTATCACTGTGTTTGTCAGTTATTCAGTTATCTAGTAAAACAAAAAGTATGAGGGTCTGAAAAAAATTTGCAATGGTTGCAGATAGTAAATAAAGGACTGTCAATGCCTGTAGTGGTTGCAGCACACTGGAATTTCTAGTAATATGTGAACATACTGTGAGTGTGATATCCCCAAGGCAATCAAGCATAACATTTTTGGCTCAAAAAGCTTAAAGTAAGTGAACTTGGAGTAAAAACATAGCTACACTTTAAAATCATTTATTTTAACAAGTGCCATGGTACTCAGTGGGGCAGAATATTACACCGTGAATTATTAGAATTGACACCTGCCAAATAGCATTTAAGGATATGTTTTCTAAGTGCAGAAAAATGGCACTCACTTGAACTGAGCTGGCTGGTCAGGCATTCACTGAAATGCACGTTTGGAGTTCTTGTCTTTCCTCAGTAAGTGTGGCATAGTGTGCAAGCACAAAAGCACATTTTGCTTTCATGTAGAGTGGTCAGGGAAGGACATAACATGTCTGTAAAATAATATGTTGTTTGTGATGCTCTATGGCCATCTTCCTCAGTGGTCTGTTTATTCAGCTGAGTGGTCTTAATTTTCATTTAATTTATTCTAACAAGTGAAATTAAAATGGCATTATTTGAAACCAACATAAATAAAATCACTATTTTATGTGGAGTAGTTAGCCTTTCTCAAATTTTTTAAAGGTTTACATTAGGTAAACTTACATCCTGGCTTACTTTAGGAAAACTAGAGATCTTGGTATCAGTCAATTTCAATAGTTGTTCAGACACTCATTTCTATAATGACTACTGCATATTAGAGATGGAGAAATTTAGTGACTAATCCAGTTTGCCAAAATACATGACGCAGAACGCCTTATTTCAAGTTTGGAGTTGTAGCCAATAGTTCTCCAGGTTTTCAAGCAGGGAAGATTAGAGAGAATCAATGGACACAGGAGAATACAGCTATGCTTATATGAATTCTTCAGAACAGGTTGTCACAGAAAATATTAAAAAAAAATTGGCTGTGCCCTCAGAATCTGATAATCTTTTTGTAAAAATGACTACTTTTATCACATGGTTAAAAAAAAAAAAAAGCACTTCTTGTAACTAATATGGAAGATACTTTAAAAAAAAATAAATAAAAAAATTGCTGAAACAGTAATCTCTAGACATTAGCACTTCAGTTATTGCCATCAAAAAATAATTTAGAGGTCTTCTGGCAGCTGTTTACCAAGAGACTGCTCTTAGACAAAGCTGGGCCAGAAGAGGTTTTGCTCATCATGCAGTCAGTGTAATTAGTTTAAGAATAACCTCTCCCTTGTGTACCTGAAACAGTGCTATCAGGTAATAGGTCCAGCTAAATAGGCACCACCAGCCAATTAGAGCCGGATGGGTCAGCAAGGTAAGGCATTTGGTTGATGAAGTAGATTATTTTAAGATGCTAATCAGTATGTTACAGATGATTATGCTAAATCTTTGTAGAGCTAAAAAATGAGGTGTTTGTTTTCATGTATTTGCTAATGATGCTATATAAAAAGCTACAGTGATTTTTTGCCCCATAGTAGTTTATCTTTTTGTTCTGTGGTAAAGATAAATTGTTATCATGGGTTTTTTTTACTTCTTTCTGTGCAGTCGTTAAAGGGAAAAGCTATGAAACAGGCCAAATTACCTGAATGGAAACATCCCTGATCTTGACATGAGATTTCTGTTCCTTCATTTTGCATTTTATATTTGTCATTGTGTGGACTTTTTTTGCCTTTTCCTGTCTTAAGAAAGTGCCACTAGGTGGAGCAAGTGTTTAATAAAAGGAAAAAAAAAAAAAAAAAAAAAGAAAAAAAAAAGAGACAACCCCAAATTGAGAATACCAAAGCCCTCTACCAAAGTCTAAGAAGGCTAAATACACAGATCATTTAGAACTGCAACATCTTTGTTATTAAAAGTTATGTCCTCAGCTATGGAAGCTTAATGTAGTTGAAAGCTGTTTAATCAAGAAAAATCTTCCCTTTTTGCAAATATCTTAATAAAAATTATGCTTAAAGGAAGACTATTATAAGGGGTTGGTGGAAAGAAATGACAACCTGAAAAAGCAATGATTTAAAACTCCTTGTAGAATCTATTGCATATCTAAGATAATTGGGATGCCATCATTAAATATTTTTAGATCATGAGAAGCAGAATATGCTTGTTAAAATATTTCTCGCTGTATTAAGCGTTTTATCAATTGCTTTAAGCTTAAGCACAGAAATTAAGGTTGGCCTTGGAGTGTGACTCTTGCCTTCAGGATACAGGAGTGGTGGACTCACTTTAGGGTGGTGGGGGTCTTTGCATTGTCGAAGAGCTGCTCCAGAGCAGCATCTCCTCTCTAGCTGGTGAATGTCAACAGAGGCTCAGGAGGTGAATGTTACAGCTTTTGTTAGTCAGAGCTGACATTAATTTGGTAGAGTCTTGTGTTGATATATTTGAAAATCTCAAAGAGCATCTGATCTCACTGTGGCTTAGCAAAGCCTGGACTATTTTTTTTTCCAGTTCTCTCAAACAGATTTATTTTAGTGGGCTGCATTTGATGTAGAATGGAGGATTGCAATATTTCTTAAGATGGTTGTCTTTACCTGAAGTTAGAAGAAGTTGGGAAAAAGAATCCATAAAAATTCTCTGGATTTTATTATAAAGCAGTTTACTAGCAGAGTTTTGCAATCTCCTGTAGATGACAACCCAGTGTTTAAAAGACAATGAAATTTGCATCCTTGTAGCTGATCTGTTCCCATTTAAATTGCAGTTTCAGGGACTTAAAGGATAACAGGGGTTTGCAGATCTTTTGATTGAACTAAACTTCAGTGACTTGACTGGTATCTCCTAATCATGCATTGGAGAGTTTTCTTCCCATGCCTGTCTGTCATCTCTGACTTAATACACCACACTAATCTAGTCTTTGGCTTCTCTTGATTTGCAGCGAAGTGATTGGTGACTTTTTAGGGTATACACACAGTATTTAATGTTTCTAAATTTTGTGCTCTCAAAAACTCCTGCATTTTTCCTCTTTCAGAACAACTTAAAGTGATTAGGGCACGCTAATTTTCAGTGCAATACACAGATGCTCTTTAAAAAATTTGTGTAAGACAGAAACAGATGTAAAACAGGCAATGGCGATGCAAGCCTGCCCATGCAGTTCAATTGATAAATAGCAACACTGACCAGAAAGACTTTGTCTAGGGACAAGGATTAATTAGTAGCTATGCTTGACTAAGCCATGGTCTCTTTGCTCAGGCTGCCAGTAAGGGCACCAATTAGTGTCAGTTGTGATGGTAATTTTTTTTGATATCTTGACCACTAGGAAAATTCTGTAGTGTATCTACCTAGTTATGCTGAGCACAAAAAATTGGACTTTTTTAGTGTGTTAAGTTTGTTTAAGGAGAAGCAATAGAGGTTTGGGGACTATTGTATAATGACATTAAAGATTTTTGCTACATGTAGTGTCTATTTCATTAAAACAAGTAATTTATGGTCTGTCACCTCAAACTTTCACCATGCTTTCCATAGAGGTCCTTAATTTTTGCTTTAGTCAATTTTTCTGTTATGAACATTAGTTTTTTTCTGTTATGAACATATGAACCAAATGTAGGAAGATGTAATGAAAATATCAGAGCTACTAAAGGCTGCGGATTTCTTGTATACATGCTGTAAATAGTAGAAGGAAATTTTAAAATTGTGAGATGACTTTGGTTTTAAACTATCATGGATAATAATAGAAATTATATGGTTATGAAGGTTTTCAAGGAACCTATTTTAGAATGAGATTATTTGTTCTCAGGATGGATAAATAAATTATAATCTTTGACCCAGGAGTTAAATGCAGGTTAGTGTAAGAATGAGTGGGCAGATGAAGGAACAGATTGAAGACTGGATTTGTTGAGCTAACATTGGTCCAGTTACTACTTTTTCTAAAGCTTTTAGGGAGCTCGATTCTTACACTGGGTATATGTGACTTAAGTATTAGCTACTGCAATGTCTACTGTACGGTTTTGAGGTTTTAGTTGGAAGAAGTTCTTTTCCCCAGCCTGCCTTACTGTGTCATGGCTCTGTTAGATACAGGGGAGCGTGTTCATGGGAGGTTACCAAACTTCCGTGGAAAAGGATGGTCACATCAGGATTAAATCTTTGTACTATGTTGATGGAAGAGAAGGGACCTTTTTAGGTTAAGCTTCAAATCAAGCAAGTAAGATATTTAGTAATTGCACTAGAACAAATCAACATCCTGTATGATTTACATAACCTAAAAATCCTTAAGTCTGCCTTCTTTTCCCATCCACATAAAAAAGTCCCTCAGAGACTGAGAGTGGAAACTCTTCTCATGTTACGTGTGATGTAAACTGATGTAAACCATTTCGTGAGGATTTTATCACTTATGTATTGCCTAAAACTTCCTTTTCTGCTGGAGCTCCAGTGACCTAGCTCTTTGGGGAAGCTTAAAGACAGTCTACAAAATTGTGTAAGAACTCAAGCATGTGTTGCTGCCTCCTGAAATATGTTGATTTTTGTTTTCCTCCATCCATGAGTGATCATCTGCTCTTATGCTGCTTCTAATTTTCCATTAGAATAGCTGATATTTAATACAAGGAGGTCTATGGTTGAGAGATGTTTCTGGGCACATTGGCATGCCATTAGAGATGGAAAAGGAGAGGGTGCTATAAATGCATATGAGGGATTTTTTCCTTTATTCTCAGGATATAGAAGTAGCCAAAATACCAGCTTCCCTGTTAGCTACACTTATACCTTGGATGCAGTTCTGGCATGGGTGATTCACGTGTTTGTCACTTTCATATTGGACAATTGCAATGCATCCTACTACCTGCCATTCACCTGGAAGGCAAGTCCAAAATAGATGCAATAGCCTTCCTTTTTAGAAGGACTGAGATATGAGTCCACAGTAAGATGGTCATATATCCATTATCAGTTCAGTTATGGATCCATTGAACTTTCTTTTAATTGTCACCATTAGAGTCTTTGTGAGAAATGGCTGTTTCCTGAAAGGGAGATATCATATTTATGTTCTTATTCTTTAGCAAAGGGATGTATATCCAAACCTGATGCTGTGGAATAGCTGAAATGTACATACAGTGTGTTAACCAGCCAGGTAACTGTCTGTGGTAAATGCTGGGTAGTTCAGCTGCAGAAATTTGCTTTCATTGACTATGATGCTCTTTCTATGCCATCCAGGAGTGTTTCTCTGAAAATGGCAAGTAGACAAGGGTTAGTGCAGAAAAAGTAAGTTTGGTCTGCTCTAAGGGGCTACCTGTATGCCATGGTTTGGAACAGGATTATGATCATTTGTCAAAACCAAAAAGTGATTACAAACAGGTGACTTTCAAAGACACCAAGAGAGATGACTGACAAACTACAAGAATGGAGCCTCAATATATCGTAACTTTACTGTGTACCTCCTGGTAGTCAGTTCCATTTGGATATCTATTCTGGCTCGGTAGCCTTTTATAGGAAGTTTTCTTTCACTTTGTAAAGCAGCAGTCAGTCAAGGGTTTGCTTCTTGCTACCTGAAGAAATACTGAGCTCATAGAAACATAATCTTAAAGACAACATGTGAAACGTAGTCCTTCGTTATCCCCCTTTCCCATTCAGAAACCCAGAAACATTATGAAAAGACTTGTAGTATTAGACAGGTCTTCTGCAATGGCCCAGTAACTGTGATTGGAGGACAGCCTCCTTTCTCAGCACTGAATGGAGAGATGAATGTGGAGGGATCTTCCATCTGTATTTGTCAATTGTGCTGGTGGGTTGATGGGTACAGTTGTAGACCCAGCTCATATTTCTTAAGAATTGCAGTGTTATACAGGGCTTAGATCTAGCTTCATTTCTGTTGACAGGTCCATCTACTGTTTCATATTTGTAACGTTATGAAACAAATCACGTAAAGTAGTGCCTAGTTCTGAGTTCACCTCAGGACATCCTGCTGAAATATTACCAGCCACATTCCTGAAACTAGACACGTTCTTGCAATGCTGTTAAGTAAGCTGAGTACTGAAGCTCACACCTACTGTATAAAATCAAGTGAGGAACAGGTGAAAACAGCTAGCCTTGTATCTTAAAACACAATAGACCCAGAAATGGCCTTCTGTTCTGAAAGATGTGGCACCAGATGTGACCTAAGGTTCAGACTTGTGCCCTTTGTTTCTGAGGAAGAAAAATGGTTATATAAATAATTAACCTCTGTGACAAAGCAATGCACAATCTTACTGCACAGCAAGGCTTCCAGTTAGCTTTATCACCAAGCCTTTGAGAGAAACTTCCAGTACAGTAATCTTTCCTTTTAGTAAGAAGGAATCTAAAAGCAGCTTTGAGTATAATGACTCATCCCATCTTCTCATTTACCATAACAGTTTTTCTTTGATATTATAAAGCCTTTTTACCGTTTTATGCGTAGCACCTTGTCTAGAGATGTTTTCCCTGCTAAGGGGGTTCTTCAGTACTTGCTTCTCTGGTTTGATGAAAGCTGATTCAGCCTACATTGTTTTCTCTCCTTTTTCCTTTCCTGTACAGTCTAGCTCTATGTGTGGAAAACTTTCTATGGCATCTTTGCCTTCTTTTCCTATAAGCATGTCAAAGGCATTTTTATTTCTGTAAATTTTCTTTCTATTTTCTTTTTTCATTCTCAAATAATGTATTTTTCTACTCCTATATTCCTGTCTACTCATTTACTTCTCATTCTGCTTCTGTCTGTACCTCAATATTTCTTTCCTGCTCCCCCACCCTTTGCCCCATTGGAGCATCTCTACTTCCCTTGACAAGATTTCTGGTTTTTTAAGTCACTTGATGGCTGTCTTATAAACCAAAGACACTGCTGTTACAAGATTCACCTATTTTTTCTCTATGTGGTTGCTGTCTGAATGAGCATAAACACTAGAAAACCAAGCTGTTTTCTTAGTGTTGGTATGCCTGGACTAGAAAGGTAACCTGTATACTGCTTCACCTCTGCATAGTTCCTTGACCTGTCTTTTGTTGTTGCAAATGGAAAATTCCACAGTTAAAAATTAGAAAAGAAATCCTGTCTAAGTGCACTGTGGTTTGACTAAAACCCAAAATTGGAATTAGTGAGAATTTTTCCATTAACTTTAGTGTGCTTTGGATCACATCCCAAATGAGCTTTTTAGGTATTTGTTTTTCTTTAATACTGTGAGTACTCAATTATGCCTCTCCTAATGCTGAGCCATGCTAAGAAGGGGAAGGATTTACACTGCTGGAGGTCTGGTTCCTGGCAACTATACGTCTTTCACAGGCAATGATCCTCCAGGGGGACTGATGGAAAGATTCCCTCTGCTACACCTGTTTAATTACAAGAGGAAATGTCTTTCCACTGCAGTCCTTCCAGCATCTAGGAGCAGTGCTATAGTCTTCTCTGGTGCAGTCAGCATTGCCAGAAATTATGGAAACCTTCCCCTTTGCCTTCCTGATCCAAGACTCCCACCTCCCATGCAGCTGTTACTTATTGCAATGTACTCTAACTGAGGGTGCTCAGGACAGTAAGGATTCCCATATGGCATTTGCAGCAGCCTGGAAACTAGAAAGAACCTTCTTGGCTATTTCTCTTTATTATAAATATCTTCGGTTAAGGAGTGCTGGGTTTTACTTACTCATTGGTTGTTTGTGGAAGGTATACAGGCTGACTTTATACACACACACACACAATGTTTATATATATATACACACACATATAAATATAATTACAAGTCCTTGTCATTTTCTTTTCAACTTAATACCAATAAAGGTAGAATTTCTAAAGGAGCTATTTACTTTTGTACCTGCCTAAGTTGCTCTGCCTTTCATGTGTTTTAGTCATCCTGAAGCACAGATACCTCAAATCCTGTTTTGACAACTGGAAAAACCATTTAATACAAGCAGGCTATTGCCTGTAGCAAGGCTGTCAAAACCCAAGTTTCAGATGAAAGCCTAAACTGGGAACTAAGCACAGTAAATATGAGAGGAGTCATTCCACAAGTCTATCCTTTTCTTGCACACCTGAGCAGGCAATTTCTGTTCATAATTTTCATTGGGGTAATATAATAATGATATTTCCCACTCCCCAGCCCCTCCCCTTCCCCTCCCCCCCCCCGCCCAGTATTCTGATGTCATGGGGAAAAACTCTGTGCTCCCTGCCCCACCCCCCACCCCAGTTTAGAATTCTTAGTTTCATTAAAAATGCTTGAATATCTGTTTAACTGCCTTTAGATCCTAGGCTGGAAAAATAATGAGTATTTTAATTCTAGGAAATACTAGAAGATTGGGTTACCTAAACATAGTACAATGTTTGCAGGTATCCCATATAACAGATGCAGGAAGCAATGTGGTGAGTGTTCAAGAAGTCTAGGAAATGCTTTTCTGGAAATCCTGGAGGCATGGTCTTTGTACACATTACACTGTCTCTGGGCATGGTGCCAGCGTGCTCTCCTTGGACAGGTACTTATCACAGTATCTAGATTTGGTGAAGGCTCCTCAGCTCACAGCCAGTGCTCACAGAGGGCTTTGGAGAGTGGCTTTTGTGTGCACACCTAAAAGGCGGGGTAAGGTCATCTCTGCACCTACTGCACAGCCTGCCAGGGTGGCTCGCTGAATATACCTTCTGGAATTAATGTGTTGTGTCAAAGTCAGAAAACCGGTTTTAGTCAGACAGTGAATCTGAAATACAGCAGCAGCTGCTTGTACAATCAGAGGAAGAGGAATCTGTTTTCAGACAAAGCAAAAACAAAGCCTCTCTTGACATTGTGAGTTTGTCCAAATGCCTCAGTCTCAGGTACCAAAAGTATAAAAGAATGCTGATCTCTTCTGCAAGTGAATTTCAAGCACTAAAAAAGCACCATGTTGCTTTAGCTTGTCAGTGCTAGGGTTCTTTTCAAGACCACAAAAGGGCCTAGTCAGCTAGTGAAGTCCGGTGATAAACACCCCATCTTGAATTATTTCCTAAGGAAAGGTATTGAAAAGAACTACTGGCTGCACTACTTCTTTGATGGATCCATTTTTGGTTGCTGTCAGAACAAGATATTCCCAGTATATGAAGTAGAATAAGGAAGATATTAGTGGAAGCAAGAAAAAAAATCTTAAAAATTTTCCACCTTTCTAATCTTTGGCCCAATCCAGATTTGAATCTGCCTAGGCAAAATTCGGAGTATCTTGTCACTGCTGCTTTAAAATAAAGCAAAAAGAGCAGACCCTGAGAGGCTGCAAGTGTTACACAGTTGCATGTGGGAGAGTAGTCTAATATGCAGAGTGGAAGCCACATACATTGGTTGGAAATTACTTCAGAGCTCCTTTATGTTGGAGACATACCAGTGTGTCCTCATGAAGCATTACTTGTATTTTGGTGGGGTTTTTTTGTCCCTTGGGCAATCGAATAAAGTGGAGCAAGGTGTCAGGAACTAGCTCAGCGATTAATTTCCAGCACAGAATTCAGCTGGGAAAATACAGGCATGAGGTAACTCCAAGAGCATTCCTCATGCTTAATCGTTCATGATAATAAATTCACAATAAAAATGCCATAGAAATTTTCCCTCATAGATGGTGATTTATCACTCAATAATATTCAAAAATTATAACTGATGAACCTGTTAGAGAGCTGCACAGTAATAAAAGTTATCTTTCTCAATGTCTTCTGTGGTAAAAGGTATTTGGCACTTTATACATTTCATAAACTTAATTGCAATTTTACTCATGCTAGTATCATCTCTATTACAGACATTATTAGTTGCCCTAAAACACAACATCTAATGTGCCATCCTACTAAGCATGCTCGCCAACTGTGGGTGGAACATGAAAAATAATTGTCAGCTTTCAGATAACTGGTTGGTGAAAAATTTGAGGCTACTGAGTGGTTGTGTGACCATATTACCAAGGGAGGAGGAGTGCATGTGGCACAGAGGCAAAGCAAAAAACTTCATTCCTCATTTCATGACCCACACAAAATGTATGTGGTCCCAGTGAGTCTGGGACACAGCAGGTGCTTTCACATGAGAGTATGGGACCTTTAGCCCCCCCATGCATTTGTCCATCAACAGCTGTAGCAGGTTGGAGTATTTGTGAACAAATGAAGTGTGGACATATCCCTGGAGCAGAGGAGGGGCATTCTCAGCTATAGTGTGTCCATACTTACCTGGAAGATATTCACTGTCCTGTACATTTTCCTTTACAGGAATATTTGCTCTTTATTGTTAGAATATAGCAGTTGAGGCATCTCATACAAAATGTGTCACTATAGGCTCCTGTGGGCTGGAGCAACTGATAGCTTAAGATGCTTATGGCAGAGGAGTCTGTGAAGAAATCAGCTGTTTACAGGCAAGGAGGCTCATTGTAGCATAGTCTAGCTTGCTGAGGAAGATTATTGTGGCACGTGAGGCATAATTCACTGTTTGAATTAATCCTCTAAAGGCTTTATGAAGATAGAAGATCAGTTGGGTTAGAGAAGGGATAGGGTCCTTGTTTCACTGGGAATCGTGATTTTCCTGCTGTTTTCTTTTATGGGCTGATTTTGTTTAGTCATACTGGCTCCAAAGATGGGCCAGATTTTAACAGAATAGTCTGAGAGGTTGTGGAGTATGAGTGCAGAATCTGTATACAAACAGACTTACCTGTTCAGCCCTTCCCAGGCTCAGTTTTGTCTTTTTTTTGTTGTTTTACTCCTGAGGTTTTCTGGATTATATGTGAACTCAAACTGGTAGAGTTAAAAATGCAGAGACACCTCTTTTTTAATGAAGGCAACTGTGTAAAGAAGGGTTCTGTTCATTGTACTGGTGTAAGAGCACTTTTATTTTCAATGAATTAGTTCAAATAATTTTCTTGATGTGCAATTTGTCCTGTGACTGGTGCTAGGACAAAGTTTTTAGTAGGAGGTTTTATTTTGGTCTTGACTCATTGCAATTGTTTTTAATCTTAGAAAAGGATAGCTAGACATTTTAGTGGGTTTTTTTACAAAGGTGTTATGTTTGATGCACTGAAATCTGGGAAAAGGTTTTGAAGTCTGAACAGTCTAATGAGTATCACAAATGTGTGCAATGCCTGAGATAGCACATCTCAGTTTTGTTATGGTTGGAAGTGCTCCCATTTGAAAAATCTTTTATTCAGGAAACTTATTGACTTAGTCACACAATTTAATTGGGAAAGAATGAAAACAAACAACATATATTCAAAAAATCATTCATTCTAAATTCTTCTAAAGCCATAAATTATGGTTCAGTCAGGTTCCATCCAGAAAGAAGCAATTCTAGACAAAGGAACACTTGCAAGAAAAACTAAACAGAGACCTTGTGGCAGTGGGAGGGGGGAGAGAGAGTAATTTCTAGTTGTGGCTCTGGTCTTTCCTTCAGATGACCCTTCTTTCTTTTGAAAGTTCTCTGTCTGAAATTATTTTGAATTGAGCTTTTCTGGCTACACTGTTGCACACAGTCAGGAAAAGAAAAATTGAGAGACTGGGCTGTTATGCCTGCTCAGTCTCCATTTGTGCTTGCACCTCATTTCCTCTTCCCCTCATCCTGGACACTTCAAGTAACTTCAGTTATATCTGCCTTCAGAGGTATTGCTGCTGCTTTTATTGGACAGGAATCCAAATGAGTAGCTGCTCCAGGCAGAGATCATTGCATACAGTTGAACTTTCATTAAAAACAAACAAACAAGCCAAAAGCCAAACAAAACCAATGTCCAATGCTTGTTCAACAGGATTCTTAGGTATGTACAATAGGCAGGAACCAGAGTAATTCCTTGATATCTCTCTTTTCCCTGACTATGATATTTTTTTCTGACGGAATCTTTGAAGCATGTTTCCTGGGATTGTTTTTCAAGTTTGGGAGAGATAAGCAGTTGCTACAGTGAGAAAGCATTTTCGATCTGCCAGTTAAATGCTTTCATGTGTTAGTATGACTACAAATAGATAAAGGTGAGAGGCTGGTGGGTGCATAATCCCAAGTCTTTGACCCATTCCCCTTTCATAAATGTGTGCAACCCCAAAGAAAGGAATTCTTTCTCTCCCAGAGCCTAGGAAAAGTCTTTTTTCCCCTGCCTATTACTCTGCAAGACTTAGGATTGCTAAAGCTCTTGCTTCCTTTATTTGAAGTCTGTTAAAGTAAGACAATCAGTATTATGCCCTTAGTACTATATTGGTCAAGACCTGAGGCTAATAGTTAACCTAAATATATTGTTTCAGGTAAAAGACTTTGCAATCTTACTGGCTACCTTCTTTTAGGCAGGTTCTTTATTGAAATGTGTATGTTCAGCACTATTTTGTGCATAGAAATAATTTTTCTCCGTGATTTAAAGTGAATATTGATTTTTTCATATAAAGGAAATGGTTTAAGCTTCAAGAACCAAACTTGACCTACTTTGGGTCATAAAAATTGCATAGGAAATTCCTGCTGATTCCAAATAATATATCCTTCATATATTGTAACTCTAAATATACATCAGTGATAGACATAAAGCAATAGGAGGCTGCCTTTCTAAATTTACAGGTTAAGTTTTGTATTCCCTTCTCACCTATTCTGAAATGATTGATAAAAGAAAAAAATGTTATCAAACCCTGTTGTTGGACATAAAAAGTGATTATTCAAATTCATACTGGTAAAACTGTTCCATGAATCTAATAGGATAGATTTATAGATTATATAGAGGATAAATAAGCAGTTGCATTTAAGATGTATTTTGAGTGTGAAATACCTCATTTTGTCTCCCTGATCAAGGTCATCACATTCACTATTTTCAGGCTGGGTAAATACAATCACATTTATTTTTAAGGCCTCTTAAAAACAAAACCAAAACCAAACCCTCTCCAAAAATTCCTTAAAGTTTTAAAAAAAGAATCTTAAAAAAAGATTTTTTAAAAGACATATTTCCCCCAAAATAAGCCCACTATCTGGTTTGTTTTAAGGTGACATAAATATGAGTTTTGCTGCATATGTACATGGAATATAGATAGTCTTTTGTGTATCTTTTTTTAGCGCTGAGGTAATGATTATTGTTACTTCTGTTGATATAAGGTAATAACTGAATTTAAGACTCCTTTTGGGAAAGATTATGTTAGTCTCAGATTCATTTCAAGTGTAAAGATGACAAAAAAGAATTGTAAGGGATAGAGTAGGATTTAGAAATACCTGCAAACTTATGTGGTGGCATAAAAAAAAAAAAAAGGTAAATGCAAGACTGGAAAACAGTCTCTGGCTACATTCTAGAGTAGAAGCCAAGCATATCAAAAATTGCTTGAAATGTTACTGTGATTTTGCAGCAATTAGTTTTATATCTCCATTTCTTCTTCTCTTAGGGCATTCTGTATGTTTATATACATTTCCACTTCATGCACTTAACATTTGACAAGATAAATACACTTTATGTAACCTCATGTTTATTTTTGCTTGCTAAACAATGAGAAAGGAAAGAAAAATGTATTTCAAAGTTAGGGGTTTTTTTTGTTTGTTTGTTTGTTTTTTGAGCAAGTGTGCTCTCTGGCATATTAAAGAGCTTCAGAGAAGAGGCAGACCAAAGAATTGCTGGCTGCATTGCAAAAAAATCTCCAATATCTGCAGATATTACATCTGACAACCAACTAAAGCAGTGAATGCATCATTACATCTACACAGATCACTACTGTGTCTAGAAGGCTTGCAAATGTGTGAAAGTTGTTCACTTTAGCTTAAGGAGAGGATCTTGGTTTGAAAAGCCATCACTTGCTAAAAAATACTGGAAAATATATTTTTCAAATCTATTTATCAGTTTGCTTTTCCTTTTTTAAAAATTTTATCTAAACTTCTTAGTTGATTATGTATTATTATTTGTTTAACTTCTTTGTCTATCCTCTAAATTCATCTGGGTCAGGGACTGTGACCCAGCCACTGTGACAAAATCCCCACAAAGTCAAGTAATGCATTGGGAACTTTCCTAGCACGTCCTTAGCTTTCCAAGTAATACAAAAGGGCAGTTTGTCTATTCACGAAATTGCTATTCAAACCAAGTAATTGTCCTGCTGTTTGACTGGAGGATTATGTTACTCTGTGATGGAACACTGAGATGACTTCCCAATGACTCCTTCAAAGCTACAGAAACATTCAAAATCCAGACATAAATAAAGGTTAGAAAGAGGCAACTCCTTAGAAAACATGCCGGGGGAATGGAGGCCATGATACAACATGCAAACTGTTTATACACCCTTGATGGTAATGGACGCTATACACAAAAGTATGTGTCTAAATAATTTTGTTAATTGAAACCTCTTATTCTGAAGTTTTATACTTATTTCATCTGGTCAAAATATATAATGCTGTGTACAGAAAGGGTTCATCTTCAAGCATTTTTGTTCTATTCTCTATAGAATAAACAGTTCTAACAAATTTCAAGAAAAAAAGTAGTATATTTATTTTATGTGTTAGTGTGAAAGTCTGTGACGTAGTGGAGCTCCAGATTGACCAGCAGACTACCTAAGTCTGTGATGATCCATATAGTGTCAATACCTTCTTTCTAGTATTTTTCATGGTTAGTCTTCATGTCTAAAACAGGTTTTGCTTCTCCTTTTTTATGTATCTTTCAAAGGGAAAAAAAAATCAGATTAATAAAAACTCCCTGGATGTCAACACAGAAGGAGAAAATTTTGTGGAGTTGGAGAGCAAACGTAAGCTTGATATTAGGTCAGAGGATTGATATAATTCTTGGTGGCTGTGGATATTCATGAAAAATCTTTGCCTTACAAAATTAAGCAGAGTTAGCAAACTTTTTATTGGAAGCCTTTTAGTCAAATTGGTAGATAGAAAAACGTGGAAATCAAGCATGTGAAAAGGAAGGATTGACTCTCAGTGACTTGAGCTTTGTGTTTAGATATGGTTATTTCTGTATTTGAATGCAGCTGTTGCTGCAAAGGCCATTCACAATGCTGCATGATGAAACATAGTCTGTTGGAAGACAGTGAAGAAGGCGTTATGATGGAATTTATCACTATAAGCTGCATGGTAATGACAGTGGTTATCACCATTGCATGGAAATAGTATTATGGCTGTATAACTTAGCAGCAATATTCTATTAAAAGATATTTTAGCATTAGTATTGAAATTAGCTTGTGCCCTTCCAGAATTAACTTGAGCTATAATATCCAGTTCTAATGCATCAACAAGGTTGTTTGAATGGCAGCTGACTAGATGGAGAAATGATCCAAAACCTGCCTGTTTTAAACATGAGAGAAGCTGTCCTAACTTGGTCATACGAGGATTCCTTCAGTGTTGTGCTACGCTCTTTAAACAGCTAGACATATTTCTAAGTCATAGTGGTAATCACCTAAATCAACTAACCCAAGACTTCCCAAGTCCCAGTAACACATTGCATGGTGTGTGTTATAGAGTCCTGTGGAATAAAACAGTAGTAAACCACAAGGAGATGAAGAGATTAAAAAAAAAAAAAAAATCATTAATTATGACAACTGCCCAGTGAGCTGTGGATTTTAAAATATTTAGCTTTTGATGTTGTGCCAATAAGAAGCTTCAGAAGAATTTTATGTGTTGTTCCATTACAAAAGAAAAGAGGAAGAGAAGAATTACTTACCAAGAAAAAAGGGCTACAACCATTTCTGACTACTTTTGCACAGCAGCTGAGCAAAATGTTTATCAAAGGACTTCAAAACATGCAGTGCACAGGACATAAAAAGCAGTTCAATTTATGCTTTGATGAATTATTTAGCCTGTTTCTTGCTGAAGCGAATGGTGCAATTTCTTTGAAAGATCTCTTATGTAGTAGTTTAGAAGTGCATATACTGTAACCATGGCTTTATAATACGCTATGAATAATTGCATTTCATATACTTTCCATGCTATTTTGTGTTATGTATGTTACTAAATACATGTTTGACTGAGATTTTTCATTAGGATTTGCTGGCATCACTTCTCTTCCTTGACATCCTTTATTAGCTTGGCATCATCTGATTTGGCACAATAAAGTTACTTTCATCTAATATCAGTAAATGAAATTCAAAATACTGCCATACTGTGGCCCAGCTATGGAAATTTCCCTTGTGACCTTTCCTCACCAGGCAGGATATTATTATCAGCATAAAATTGACTACATTTATTTGTGTGATTGTTAGCAATGAATTTGATTACTTACTTTATAATAGTTTACACTTGTTGAGTGCCTAAGTGAATGGAGAGCATCGCTGCTTGCTATGAAGCTGTTATAAGCCAGAAGTAGTACTGTTAGGAACTTAGAAATAACACACTTATCTCAAAGGAAACAAGTGAAAAATACTTTATGTAGAATACTTCATGCAGGTATACATAAAAACACTTTGATAAAGGATGAGTCATTCATCCTTCTGTCTGTTACTGCACAGCTAACCTAGATATTATGGAACCAGAAACTTAATTATTGCAAATTTTAGAGTGTTCTTCAAGCCTCCTGGTTAATATAAATAAGGCCAAACATAAATATTGTATACAATTGGATTTTAGGCTTGAATTCAGATGTAAGTCTTTTGATTAGTTTCAAAATATTCTCCCATGATGAGCCTGATAGTTGTTATTTTTCCAGCCCACTTGAATCATAAAAGAAACACAGAAGTGAGAACAGTGATCTGTCTAGTCAAGCAGTCTCCCTTGTATACCGTCCTTATGTGTTTTGAAAATAATGAAACTGTTGAATTTCTTACTGAAATATGGGCCATGGTAGCAATGTTAATTCATGATATGCATGTTCACTGTCTAGCACGGCTGAGTTCTCCCCTGTGTCAATGGCCACCACACTTGAATATGGTGACTTACAAATAATATATAATTTTTGCCAGATTCTATTGGAAGAAAACAGAAGTCACTTAGAAAGCCAATGTTAACAGCTTAAGAAAAACCCCAAACTCTAATAGAATAGAAACTTCCTGGAAGCTGACATGAGACATTTTGTTTGAAACTTCTGTCTTAAAGATGAAGGTTCATTGTATCAAATATAAGCAGGTCAGCTAAATAAGGATATGCTTTTGACTGTCACTGTAGTAAATATATATTTGATTTCTTTTTCCCATGACCATTGGACAGTTTATTATTAGACAGCATCACATTGCATTGGAATTGATGGATGCTTTTCTATCTTTGTAATTTTCAGTTTCTTGAATGTTTTGCTCTGAGATTTCAGGAAGTTCAAGGGCGAAACAGAACATCTGCACATGAATGCCAAAACCTTCTAAGTTTTCCTGTAGTAAATGGATGCATTCTTATTCTAGGAAATACTTAAAGCATACTGTCCTTTTTTTTTTAAAAAAAAAAAAATGATCAAAATTTTTAGGAAACCAGATTACTCTATATATGTGCATATGTATATATTTACTTGTTTTATATAGTTCACTTACTGTTGGTTTCGTTTTATACCTGCTACAATTTTGCAGAGGCAAACCTAACTTTTACCACTGACTGTATCTGCATGTTTTCTACTGTACACAGATTCTGTTCTTTGACATGTTTATTTTTACTAAGCAAGACCATATTTTAAGACGCCAAAAAGGTAAAGACAAAGTGCATGGTGATTCTATGTAATATTTTATGTAATATTTATAAAGGCTAACAAGAAACTCTAAAATCAGTAGTCAGTTACGTAATCCCTGAGGGACACCAGTAAGTGTTCATTCTGAAGTATACAAATAATGATTTCCTTGTATCAGTTCTGTTCCAGTATGGCTCCAGCATCACACCTTGCAGAAATCCTTACAGCAACTGGTAATAAACAGATAAAGAGAATATGGAGAATTTGCTGGTGCAGGCAAACTCTTATGTTATATGGAACATACCTATATGTATACATCAATATCTATATATCTTGTGCTGGTTTTGGCAGGGGTAGAGTTAATTTTCTTCACAGTAACTAGTATGGGGCTATGCTTTGGATTTGTGCTGGAAACAGTGTTGATAATTCAGGGATATTTTTGTTATCACTGAGCAGTGCTTACCCAGAGCCAGGGCCTTTGCTGTTTCTCACCCCTCCCCACCAGCCAGCAAGCTGGGAGTGGACAAGAAGAGAGGGCACACAGCCAGGACAGCTGACCCCAACTGATCAAAGGGATGTTCCATACCATGTGACATCATGCTCAGGATATAAAGCTGGGGGAAAAAGAAGGAAGGGGGCAGATTTTGAGGGTTATGGTGTTTGCCTTCCTAAGAAACCATTATGTGTGACTGAGTCCAGCTTCCCAGGCGGTATTTGAACACCTGCTTGCTGATGGGAAGTGGTGAATGAATTCCTTGTCTTGCTTTGCTTGTGTGTGTGGCTTTTTCTTTGTTTATTAAACAGTCTTTATCTCAGTCTGTGAGTTTTCTCACTTTTGCTCTTATGATTCTCTCCCCATCCCACCAGGGTGAGAGAGTGAGTGGCTGCGTGGTGCTCAGTTGCCAGCTGGGGTTAAACCACAACAATCTATATATCCGTATATCTATATCTCTACTGTGTAGGGAAAGTATACATTCTGTCCTTAGCAGTTCAACAGAAAAATATTTAGCAGAATAAAAAAACTCCCCACAACTGAAGAATATTATTTCTGGTTGGCTGAAGTGAAAGATCTAGATGTAAATCCACAACATTCTAGTTTCTGAACGAGAAGTTATCATATTGATTATTGCTGCAAGGAGGATAGGGCAGTTGAGCTGTTGAAGACATTCCTGAGGAAAGCAGTCTTCCTAAATGATGGGCTGCAGAGCTGGCTGTAGTCATTTGGGATGTTAGGTTGACAAATCATGATATATTACTATGATTGATTTGTTTCAATACTTTACATGAGAAGAAGCTACTGAACAAGTATTTGCCTTCAATAACACTTCCCGGAAGAAGGAAAAAGACAGTATTTGTGCTGCTACAAACATTAAAGTGTACCATATGGTTGGTTAAACAACTGAGAGAATTAGAAATAGTGGAAATATTTGTACACAAATACCAGCACTCAGGCCAACTACAGTTGATAGTGACATTAGAGGTAGAACCACAGTATGGTCATACACTAATGATGGTGGGAATACATGCACTGAGGTAGATAGACATTTGCCAGGAAATAGAGCACTAAGTTAATGTTTCAGGTAATAGGACTCATTGGAAGTTTGTGTTTTGATAGACTGCAAATAAATGAACATAGATGGAGCAGAGGAAACAGTTTTGGTCAAGACTGTGGAAGGATGGCAAGGCTATCTATGGTGAATGATGTTTTGTAGTGCTGTAGATCTCAGAATGAGATATTGATGATGACATGCAATATCACCCGGAATAAATGTTACTGGTTGTTATATTAGCGTTATTTCTTCCCAGAAAGAAGTTTGTAAGAACATACTACTTTGATGTCAGTAGTTCTTGAAATTCCTGTGTGAGATTCATCAAATAATTGCTGAACTAGTAAAAGGTGTTATGACTCCAGGTTCAGCTGTTGGTATGAAATTTAAGGTGTTAGAGAAGAATGAACTTTGGATAATGGATTTAGAGGAAGTCATGACAGATGGATTCATTTTAAATGAAATTGTAAGAAATAGTGAAAGTATTCTTATTAAAACTGGTCACTCAGATAAAGGAACTATTTGGAAAAGATGCATTAGATTAGGAGTTCGGGAACTGGAAAGCAAAAACAACCCCAGTGAAATTCTGTAAGATTAAGTGCTGAAACTCTCAGGAATCTTATTCTAAGAAAGGAACAAAAAGCTTGTAGGAAAGGACTTACCAAAATCTGATAAAACAGCTTTCTCAGGAAGTGTGTAAAATGCTGAAATAGAAAAAAAACCCCTCAGTGTACATAAATAAAGACAATATTCATCACCAAAAAGCATTTATAGATATCTGAAACATAGGGATAAGTCCTGAAATAGGGAGCTGTATAGGTCAATGGAATTAGACCTTGTAGACTATTAAAACCAGTACCAGAAAGTTCTTTAGCTCTAGAAACAAAAAGTAAACAAATGAAGAAAGAAGATAATCATGCATCAAGAATGGAATAGAAACTTAAGACAATGTTCAAAGTTAAGTGATTTATACCCTATTTTCAGTAAGGGTAATTATTTTTTCACAGGAGAGAATGGTAGCATATGATATCAAACACAGTGATTGCATTTAAGAGACTGGGTAAAGAATCAATTGGATGACAACAAAGCTGGGAACGTCATCAGTAGTATGCAACACTTGATAATAAATGTTGAAGGAAATCATCATTCCAGACATAGAATGTTAATAAAGAGAGAATAGATTTAAAATGCAATGTGAATTTACTAAAAATGGGCTGACTACACCTGAATTTGTTAGTATGCAAGTCAAGGCATGGGATACATGGTTGATCTTGCCTAGCTAATACTTTATAAACATATGTAATTCCATACGGAAAACTGTTAATGAAGATGGTGAATTGTAGAAATACCATGCAAGGAAGTGAAAAGGAAAAGAGCATGAGTAACTCTGAAACTGAAGAAATAAATAGGGAAGAAGTCAAATGCAGAATTTTTCATGAACTGGTGTCTGGGCTGATCTATTTTAATGTCTTCATTAATCATTTTAAGAAAAACAGAAAAATAGCATGATTTCTGATGACAAAACTGGAAAAAATCAGCAGTACAGCAAAGCATTAAGAAACAACTAAATGATGAGGAAAAGTGCCATAAGCAGATAAGGCATACAATGCAACAGTGCAAAATTACGGCCTGACAGCCTAATCACAGTTGTTTCAGGCATAACCAGATGAGTTAGAAATGATAGCTGCAGAGAATAACCTGAGTGACTAGCTGGTTCAGACTCATCTCTGGACTGTCAGCGTGACGAGACCGTAAAACCTGTAATGCACCCTTGGAATGAGTCAGGAAAGGTATTTCTTGAAGAGATGAAATAAAGTCGATGTTTTTGTATAAGGCATTGGCGAGACTTAAATCTGGAGTACTGTATGCCGTTTGGGTCACATTCAGGAAAGATGGATTTCAGCCTGGAACATTACTCGAGAAGGACTATAAGAAAGATAAGGGGAATGGAGAGCTTGCTCATGACAGGAGATTAAAGAGGTTGGTTTGTATAGTATTGTAAATTAAAGGTTGAGAGGGATATGACAGATACACATAAATATGTCAGATGGTAAGCACAAAAGAGGAAGGAGAGCTTTAGTGGCAAAAGGGTAACATTAGCAGAAGACCAAGTGGTCTAAAATAAAAGTGGCCTGGAAATTCATGATAGTTAGAAAAACAAAGAAACAGAAGCATTAGGAGCAAAAAGCTACATACCTTAAAGATGTAGTTCATTAAGTCTGAAAATCTATGATATGATGGGCCACATTCAACATATCAGCAGGGCCTGTAAGATGATATGAGGATGTTCCTGTTGGGAGGATAAATTGATAATATTTTTCACAGCATAATTTATTCAAATAAGGAAGATGTATTTCCTTAAGCCCAAATAAGAACAAAATACCAAGCTTTTTGTCCCTGTTCCTAACTCATTTTTTCTTGCTTTTGGCCATATTACTGGCTTGGGGTGCATTCCCAGCACTGATAACTCTACACTTCTTTTGCTGCTTTTCTTCTCTGAGGCATGCTAACATCTCTGACCAGCAATATCAGGTTTTTGCACCCACTTTTGTTCAAGAGTTGTGCTTATCACCTTCCACCATGTTTGCCCTAAGTCCAATACCCTAGTAGTGCAGAACAGTTCCAGACCAACACACAGTCCTGAAAGCAAAAGCAATGCACTCGTTCCTGTTGATCTGTGACAAATTACTGAACCATACATGGTTCACATACTCATGCTGTGTATAAACAATATGTTTCTAGCTTGTATATCCCTCCTTCACATTGCTTTAAGTAGAAATGGTACACTAGGGAGCTAAAAGGATCCCTTGTCTCTGACAGAAGATATTTATTTTCCAGTCACAATACCCTCTCATTGTCATCAAATACAAAAGAAACATGGAGGGGAAAAGCAATTTATTGTGCTGTTGTTTTAATATATAGGCTGCTGTGTGATGTTTAAGCAACTGCATTCAGCATATTTCTTCCTATCAAAGGGTCCCAGTTCTAGCTGAAGGGACCTAAGTAAGAATGATAGCCTAATTATTTATTTCTCTTCAGGAGGAGCTGGTATACTCAACCTGTGCAATGAAGCTTCTACCAAATAAGGGATGACGGGAGGAAGCGCTTGAGACTGCAGTTCGCCCTGGATTTCACTTGTAAGTGTGGATGACACTGGAGTAAAAAGCTGGGCTAGAGTGAGGTTCAGGATGGTTACAGGAGTTTATATCTGTAGAATACATTTCCTTAGCTAGGGCCTATCATAGTGACTTCATATCAAATGTGACAAAACTCCCATGTTAGGATGCACTCTGTTTTGTTACACAGATCATAATTTTGTTCAACTGTTCTAGCAGTGCTCAAGAAATGTGAATGCCCTCTCTTTTTACTGATCCTGTAGGACCTCAAATGCAAAAATCCACGGGATCAAGCCTATGATTACAGTCGGCCAATTTGCTTTTATGAAGTATGTTGCTTGGTATTTACCCTTATACTGGACCTTTCTCAACAGTGGTGATTAATCCACTTATATGAAAGTGGTCACATTTAATTTTGTGTCTTCAGTATATTTCTCTCCAAAATAAGGTTTAAAATCATTGGCCAGATCTTTTCTAAGTGTCAATCCAACTAAACTCAAAGGGATAGATTTGCTGGCAAATAGGTCCCAAGGCACCTCTCCTTGTTTCCAGGCTATGACAAAAATCTTAGCAGGCTCGGCAAGTCCTATGCACTCTTCCAAGCAGCTCATGGGAAAAATACAGTAGGCTTGGGTATGGTTGTGTATGAATGCTTTCCTTACCAACCCATCAGGTAAAAGCCTAACTAGTGGAAAGAGGCTTTACATGAGATTTTGAAAATGTCCTTCTAATGCAAAATACTGGTTTTCTTGGGTTTTTTTTTTGTTTTGTTTTGTTTTTGTTTTTGTTTTTTTTTTTTTTTAGTGACAGGCGATAGCTCAGGCTTTTAAAGATTGCATGATGCAGGGCCAGACAGTAGGTCAACTCTACGTGCAGAGAAGTATGAGCCATTTTTCTACCAAATTGCTCCATATTGTTCCTGGATGCCTTTTAAGCTTGGTGAGTCAGGTGCTTGCTGAAAACTATCAGTATTCAAAGGCACTCAGAAAAGCAAAAAGTTTGAAATGTTAATCCGTAGTACATCAATATGTTGCCATTGCTGGAGTCCTCTCTGTTTTTCAGTGGGAGTAATTATCATGGCATAAACATGGAAGAGCAGAGAACATCTGACTGAATGCCAAGTGAATTTGCTGTGATTACTGATTTCACAAAGGAGAACCTGTGAATTCAGAGTGCTAGAGAGCTGTCTGCTGGGCTACGCAGAAGGGCAGTGCAATACCTAGGACAGACTACTGTGTTTCTAAATGGTGTTTGAAGTGAGGATGGTATTTTTTGTACTATGTAAATTTTGCCTTTTCTCAGAAGGCTCCTTTGAAGTTACTGAATTAACAAAAGGTAAGCAGCTTTTAATAGATTTGTAAGCATTCAATTAATTATAGCAGAATGCTAATTAAATAATGAATACAGGCTTCTTAAAATGGGAAGACATTAAATAATTAAACAAAATCCTTTTGCAGTGAGTAATACCTGTTAGCAGCTGTGATTTTGTGCCAGCCTTGTGATGAAGAAAACAATCAAAGAAACAAAAAAAACCCAAAGGTAAAAGCATATCTTTGTAACATATCTGTGAGACTGTGTGGGCATTCTGCATGAAAAATATCAGCAGAAAAATGTGGATGTTTTTCAAAGCGAATTAAATTGAAGTGTGTTATTTCTCATGATGAGTAGCTAATTACAGAACAGCAGCACTGGATAGATAAAAAGTACTCAGTGCTGTAAGGACAATCAATACAGCTGAAACAATTTCAGTACTAGTCCTGGATCCTAAGATACATTTAAATAAATAATAAGATTCTGGATAGGGAAACATAAATTACCACTGTTACATTCAGATTGGTATTCACTTATAGCCATATAATACTCAGACTGCTGATTCAGTGTAGGAATCTCTGGGTATGGATGAGTGGTGGGCAGCTTTTGACTTTTAACATTTTGAAGATCTGATAAATATTTCAGCAATGACAGTTCATGTTTCAGAAGGCCAAAATATTACCGTTTCCTAGAAAATAAACTCTTGTCTTCACAAAAAGACATGGTTTTGCAGTACAGAGCCACAGTTCTGAACTGATTTTTTAAAATATCATGAAATCTCATGGGAGTTTACATACAAAAGAGTAGAGTTAGGCCCAGAATAAATCCATTACTTTTTAGAGTAAACATTATTGATTTTTTTTTGCATACTAGTCAATATTTCATATACCTTCTACAACTACCACATCGATACAGTTGTGTGGGAGGACATGTAGCTGGCCAAGCAAATGGGTGTGCCATGACAAGGACACACCATCCCTTGAACAGCAAGGGATGGGATGGGATTTTAAACGCTTTCACAATCCCTTTATTATTATTTCATGATAACCTACACTCTGTTCTGCAGGAGAAAGCATCTTTGACTAAATGCATCCAATATTGAGAGCTGTGACTACAGGAATTTCAGTTGTAGTCTTTACAGATTATCAGCATAAAAACTAATAGGAAAATAATCCAACCTATAACACCAATGATGCTAGTGTTGCATTAATGACATATGTAATATTATTGAAAAGAGATGGAATAGAGAGAGGATTTGAAGAAATGCTTGGGAAGCATCAGATATGTTCATAAGTCGGTGGAAGTTTAGTATCATACTATTATATTGAAATGGTGAATACAAATGAAAACGATAGTAACCCTATAGAGACACATTATCATGTTTATATTTACTTTGTAGAGCATCATTCCACTGTGATGATGGATCCCACTTTTTCTTCCAGACCTACTGAGTTTAACACAGTCTGGACACTCCTTTCAAGTGCAGTCTTTCAGGAGCAACTGGGAGTGCATTTTCCTTAGTTGGTATTCCTTCTCTGGCATATGAAAAGTTATGCTAGCTGCTCAGGATTAATACTGAGTCTTCCTAAGCATGCTTAATATGTTACACTTACTTTTTGTAGAGCTCTGCTCTTGGTAACAGTCTGTCACGCAGCTGCCTTTGGAAACATATGGCAGATCATGTGAAGGATACAGAAGCCTCTTTTTGGAAACAAATGTGTTGCAGGCAGGCATGCCCACATCCACGGTTTCCCTTTTGGCACATTGTGAAAACAGTAAACATCTGTGTACTCTGTCTTCTAGCAGCTCTGAATCTTAGGCGTAGGCTATATGAGAGATGAAATTTTTCTCTGATTTTCTTTCTCTTGCAACTCATCTATTTCACCAGTTGAGACAGAGAAGAGTATGGAAACACAAGCATCCTTTAGGCTTTCACTTAAGCAGAAGACATTAAAAACTAATTTTTCTTTCATTGAAAGTCAGGCACTTAACAATACAGGTACAATCCAATATGCTGGTTACAATTTGTTCTGAAGGATGTAGTCAAGTACATACTTAAAATAGAGGCTGAAATATAACACACTTCTCACAAAATAGTGACTAGAGTGCCAGTCCTACCTACATTTCATGCAATTTTCAGGCATTTTAGAAATATTTAATGATTACAGATAAACAGTTATTAGTAGTAATTTGTTATGTTCAAAGAGGTTTGAATTCTAGCAGTCTCGATTTAAAATAGATTGATTGTGCTTTATTGTTACACATCCTGAAATATTGTATTGGAAAAAAAAGAGACTGAAACAACCTGACACCTAGCTGCTGAGCTGTTAGCTTTGTCTGAGAGTCTGTACACATGCCCTTCACACAATGAAGTGTCTTATATTGTTTTCTGTTGAAATTGCAGTGATCTGGAAAATGATAGCTCATGTGTCTCAGTTAATGAATAGTAACTTGTCAAGCCCTGGGGACTCTGTTGTTTGCAATCATTGATCCATAGCCTAGTTTATAGTTTCCGGTTATGGGAAGTAGGTACTAAGACCTGTTGAGACTAACTAGATGCTGGTTGCAGAAAAAACTTTAAATACCTCACAACCCCCAAAGAAAACACTAAGGTGCTACACAGTTTGTCTGTTCTTTAGATAGCTAGGGCTATGTGGAAGTGGCGATTTACAGGTGGGTTTAAGCACCAGAATTTTTATGTGTCTAAGAAGTGTTGTGGATCTGGCTTTTATCCTCTCAGTCTGAGTTCTAATGTTGGGATCATGATGCTTCATATATTAAAAAAAAATAACATTGTGGAGTATTCAGAGCTGTAATAATTTTGCCCACCTAACAAACAGAAATGATCTCCAAAGATAAATATCAAACATAGATTAGATTTTGTGAGTTGGAAAAAATATGAATTGTCAGTTAAACCCCCCACATTGTAATTATATGTGATAAACCAGTTGTGGGTACCTGTTACCACATGGTTTAGGCAAATTTGTTTCATATATGACTGTCATTCACACATTATCAAGACATATAAACTATATATCTTTCCCTAATAATGCATGTCCTTCACACCTTGTAAGCCTTCCCTTTTGTGTTAATTATTAGGTGATTGTCACATTTAGCCTCTGATAGAAAAAATCTCAAAAAATTTTGTCAGTTCATACTCAGCTAGGTAGTATCATAGTATGTTAAACCTTACAATGATGTTATTTCACAGTACTATCACTTGTGAAAGGCTATCATTTAAAAGAGAAACACTTTCATGAGGAACTATGTTATAAATGAATCAGCTAACACCAGCTATACTAACTGAATAAGCAATTTGATCCATTTGCCATTTTATTCTTTACTTTCATATTTTACTTTTCCTTGAATGGAAAACTTAAGTCTCTTTGTACTTTTCCTGCAAAAGAAAAAATATAGAGGGATGAAAACTACATGACAAAAAATAGAATACCAGAGAAATCAGAGTAGCTCTGCTATCTAGTCACTGACTGCATTGCCTGTTTTATAACGTATGTCCTTATGAGTAACAGAAGAGAAGCTGGCAGTTGCCTGCATTTACTGAAGAGCTACCTAGAATTTGTTCTAGGTGAGTTTGAATTGAGTGAGTTACAAAACTGAATGTCATAAAATGTTCTTGGGAAGTCACTAATAGCAGGTCATATTAATTCTTTCTAACATTAACATCAGAACATAGCTACCTACCTCAATAAATGTCTTCTGGAGAAACTTATTTCCTTTAATTGGCATATAGGGAAACTAACTCATAAATATTGGCTGTCAAGTTAGATGCCAATTTTTCAACAAAATGTAAATATAGGAAAGTATAAGTAGAAGTGTAGATGGGGGTAACATAACATACATTGTGGCGTGTTGTATATTTTCTTCTATTGCATCTAGAGCAGAGCTTCTACACCACATCTTTTTCAAGCACCTAGCTATGGATTTGATATGTTTTACAAATCCTATTTAACCACTTTCTGCATGTTGCTATACACTGATTTGCTTAGCAAACAGAATAGAACCCTAAAGTGAAATAATTAATCAATCTGTCTAATATGACCTACTTCTAAACACATTAACTACAAACAACAGATCTAATATATGTGTTATAAAGTTCTGCTGTATAAAACACATATAGGAATGCATTTAAATGATAAAGGTATTGAAATACATAATTTTTCTTTTGTAATTAGCTTTAAAAAACATCTTATGGTGTAATAATAAAATTTTATTTTTATGGCTAGCTTTTTGTCATTAATACAAAATAAACTTTTAAAATACAGAAATTACTATAAAGAAACATTTAATAGTCTCCATAGATATAAAACACTTGATCATGTTTGGACTTTGATTTCACCTCCACTACGCAAAGTAGTTACATATAAAGTTTTCAAGTGTTTTTACAGAGAGAAAGGTGTGCAATCTTTTTAGGATGCCTTGCAGGACAGAAGCTTGGAGAACAGCTGATATCTCCATTAGCAAAGTCTCTATTAAAAGGGCAAAATATTTGTTTCCTATTGTGACATGAAGAGAAATTGAAATTGACTTGAATCCATGAATTTCTGAATGGAATGAGAGTGGAATTTAAAGCAGGGGCTTACATTCTGAATTTATGGAACAATTTTATATCATATGCACATTCCTATCAATATCATAGACAGTTTGTAGACTTGTGCTTATTAATTGCAACATCAGTTTTATCTATCTATCTATCTATCTATCTATCTATCTATCTATCTATCTATCTATCTATCTTTTCCCTAATTATCTGTTTAACGTACAACAGTGTGTTGTAAACCCAGTTAAAGGTGAAGATTTATCATGTTTAGGTCTGGCCATACTTTAAAGAAGTTATAATTTTAAATGAAAGACTGGAGGAAACAAAAAGAAAGAGAAAATACAGTATAAAATAACAGCAGCTATCACTTGCAATTGATTAGCAGTGAAGTAATAAAATCAATGAAAGTACTTAAAAAGAAAAAAAAAAAAAGGAAAACTACAGGTATATCAAACATTTAAGAGATTACATGAAAACTCTAAATCCACAGTGGTGGAACAGCATAGCAACTTCTAGTCAGAAAGCACAACTTAACGTCTAAACCTACATATTATAATGCACTTGCAAAATTTTCAGTCACATAATCATATATTTAATATATTCCTACTATATTCCTCTGCAAAAATTGCTTACTGCTAACAGTCTTTGTTGTGGTTTGTGTCCTTAAAAAAGAAAATGTATAGAAAACTCATAGTTCTTTCATGACTTCAAATGTAGATGTATTTCCGTTAATGAAACAGATCTTTTAACCTGCATGGTACTTTTTGTGATGTGGTGAGCCTCGTGGCCGTGGCTGGGGACTAGCTTTCATAGATTTCTGGCAGAGGAATTGGTTCCCCAGCTCTGCTGCAGCAAGGTGTGGGGCACCAGGCCAAGTTTCAGGGCTGAACCTCTGGATTGATGTGATGGGGTAGGCTTGGGGCCCAGGCTGATTTCCTACTTGGGAAAATGCAGATCACAAGATGTCATTGTTCCTCAAAAAGAATTAAGGCTGCATATAGCTATCCAAGAAAATTACATAAATATATACGTGATCTTTTCCTTTAGAAACTTAAAGCAGCTTGCTTATTGATTGGCTTTGCGTAATAGGAAACAATATAATCATCTCTTACTGTAAAGTCTCCTTATAATCTGATTTTAATCCAAACCCTAGTATTATCTTATTGTTCATCGTATTGGTTTTTGTTACGTCCTGCTATTTGTGAGGCTTTCATTTCTGATGAATATTATCGAAACACAGGAAGGATTTAGTTACCGAATTATTATAACGTCTCTTCCAGTCCTAGCTTTCTAGTCTTGGTGACACTGAAGGCTGTAGCAGTAGGCTACTACCTGATGTCTGAGAACTGTTTTAAATTGTTAATGACTTCTGTTACACATGATGTTAAGGGTTATAGTCTGTTCCTTTTTTTTAAACTGATCTCTACAAAACCAAATTCTTCTGACTTGCTTAACGATATCCCTTGTAAGAACATTACTTACATCCTGTGTACTGTTACTATGAGCATTTAAGAAAATACAAATAAAGCTATTAAAGGTTGTACATCTCCCAACAGCAGTGATTTGTCTTTTCTCTTGTGTATCCCCAGTACCATTTTCTATATTCTATGATATACTTTCAAGTACAGTGTTCAATAGGTTATTACTGCTTTTTAGGAAACGTAAATTTGAACCGCAAGAAATCAGTTTATTTAATCTCACAACTGTGAGGAAACTGCTTTTTAAAATAAAGATGGAACAGTGATTAAATGCAAATTGATAAAGTTGCATCATTATTTTATACAGTGACTGAGAAAGAATAACGATATCAAATGTGAAGAAGGCCAAAGCAGACAGAGCAGAGAGATGGAAAAGCAGAGAAGAAATAGAATAGTAATTCAGTCTCAGTGAACTTTGGCATAACTTGATTTGTACAGAGCACAAGCTGTAGACTCAGCCATTTCTGTTTCTGTTTTCTTCAGAGCAGTGCACTGTTTCTCTGACTTGGTACAGCCTTGTCCCCACCTGCATTCACCTTCCACTGAGGACATTTCTGATGCCAGGCTGGACCTGTCAAGCCTTGGAGGATCTCTCATCACTCAGACTGGACTTCTGAGCCAGATGGATTTACACAACAAATACCAGGTAATTTGAGGCTGTTTCTTCATGATTTGCATTATTTTCAGATTTTATTGTTACTATCTCATCTTTTTAGTTTAAGTTTTTAACACTATTTTCCCTTTACTTCTCTGCACACTGAATAATGACAATTCTTGCCCAAGGGTTCCCAAGTTGTATTGCAGTAAAAACAACATATAACAATAAAGGGGCAGAGCTACAGGATGCAGCTAGAAAAGTAAATTCTTCTGTCTTATTTTCTTAGGTTACTTGTTGAGTGTTTTATTATTTTGATTAACTCTCATTTAAAATCTTGAGTGGTTTTCTTACAGTGTCAGAGGGAAAAGGAGACCCAAGGGTGCCCACAGTGATATTGGTGACCTTCTGTATGTATTTATGTGGGCAAAGTTTCTGAACAGAACTTTCAAAGCTGCTTAAAAACCTTGCCTGTAACAGCTTTACAACAACACTTAATAAGTCTAAGCTGATTTTTTTTTTCTTAGGCACTTGAATTGCAAATCACTGATCCAAGGTCTTACAGCCTTGAAGTTCAAGTCATATTATTTGCAAATATTAGAACACACACATGTGAGGCGGCCTTTACAAGCTTTAAGATCAAAGAGTCATTGTGCAACCTTCAGAATAATATCATTCTGTCATTCAAGGAAGCATAAGAAAGCTGGGAAAGTTCAGACTTGCAAGTAAACTTTAGAACTGCTTTTATGTAAAGCAATTTTGACCATAGAAAGCTTGCATGCAGTAAAGCAAGTTCTTACCTTCAAAAAATATATTACTCTTCTTTTTAATGTAACAGAAAAAAAATCCCCAAATTTACAATTATACTTGCTGGATATATTATAAAGTTAAAATATCTCTTGATATGTCTGCTTTTAGACTTATTATGCTTAGGTTCCCTTGCCTCCAGCCTCTTAGCAATCGTGCTTTGCACTATCTCTTTTCTAATGTGGAAATGTGGTATACTTTATTTTTTAAAAATATAATATCCGCAAGTTTTGAATTCCTTACATCTGCTCCAATAAATTGTTCACAGGTCCAGTGGAGTCCATGAGATTACTTGTGTGTTTAATATACAACAGGTAATAAATACTTTGGAAGGTCAAGGTTGTAGAGTTCAACACCTTTCAGCACCTCAGTATCATGGCTATGCTGCTTATTTTTTTGAAGATTTTTACTGCAGTTGAAGCAATTTGGTCTAGACATAGGTTTTGAATGGAGAGTGGTTCATATATTTCCTTTCAGAGTTGTCTGATTTTGTTGCATTAATTATCCATTAATTTATTAACTAATTATCTTTCTATACAAGAAAGAATCTTTATTAATTTTTATCTTACTGTTCTTAACTGGCAATTTTACTGCTAAACTTTCATCTGTTTTCTCATTTGTTGGCTTCTTGCAGGTAGGGTCTTTGCTTTTCAGACTTAAACCAAAAGTGAGTTGGCTGGCATTATTGCAGCATCATAGCAGGTGATGACATAGGCACTCAAAGGTTAAAGAACTTGTTCAGTCCTGCAGAGGCTGCCAGTGACAGAGGAGAATACAACATTCCTGCATGCTAGTTGTTATAGTTCTGACCAGTAGATAACTGTCTTGTCATATGTATTAACTTTCTTTCTTTTTTAAATCAGTTTTCCATTTGAACCATTTCCACTGACAAAGAACAACCTTTGGCTTAACTGTGCTTAATTTCCAGTTCCTTTTCTAGATCTTCTCCAGTTCAAATCATGGAACTGGATAGGGATTAGTTGGAAAAGAGCAATGGAATAAAGAACATACTATTCCCAAATGGTGTTTATTCATAATGTGTACCTATATTTTCATTCTCTTTGAAATGTTAAAATGCATTCTGATTCTTAAATTTTGAACTATCCAAATTAGTAAAATCTGGAGTCTCCTATGAGTCTTCTGTCAACACCCTACTGTAATTTTTTGTGTCCACAGTGATTGTTCTTTTTCTATACAGCTGTGAAAGAAAAGAGCACCAGGTCACTTATTCCTTACAGCTTATTAGAAATGTGTTAAACATATATCACAGCTGATGAAGGAAAAGATTTTCCCTGGTAGGGGAAAGATAATGGATTTGTACAGTACTTTCAGGAGTACAGGCACACTAGGCTTCTAACATCTTTGTACCTTGAATTGCCTCTGAAAGCTCAGGGTACTGAAGGTACCTGCAAGTACCTTGCAGGGTACCGAAGGATCTTGCAAGTTGGTGCAGGATCAGAGTTTGAATCAATGTTAGACAGTGGAGAAAGAATGTCATGCACTGATACCTCAAATGTCAAAGAGTAGAAACTGAAGTATTTGGTAATTTATATTGATGTTATGGACTCAGTATTTGGGGTTTTAAGTAACATTCCATTGCCATTTAAGCTATAACACCAAAGATTTTATTTCTTACAGAATCTGCTGCTTTCAAATCTTTTTACATAAGAAAAGGAGTTTGGACATTTGTGGATTCTCTTAAAGCAATGGGATACCACAGCAAGCAATAACTTAACACAATAAATGAGGAACATGCCTGTGGTTTCTATAGCCAAAGTAGGGATAAATTATTCTGCACCACATTTTAGTAATTGCTGATCTACTGTCTCTAGGACTCTCTTATGGCTACTGAGTAGTCAGAATTTGTGCTAGTGGCTGGCTGAGATTCTAATAACAATTACTTAATTAGAAGATATTTTTGGATGTATTTCTACCGATAATAATATTCAAGGAGACTTATTGGTATCATTATCCCCTTTCACTGATCTCTTCATCTTTTCTTCAGAGTAGTTTCTGGAGTATAAAGCTGCAATGCACTTGTAATGCCAATGCACACACAGCCATTTCATCCTCTCTCCTTTGTTAGCTTTGAGAACAGCAGTAAAACAAATCATAATGTTTGTAAGGTCATTATAATTTTTTTCAAAACTTTGACTCAAACAATGACAGATATAATTTTCTGTTGAGTTACTTATGCTGTCAATATTGCACTTTTCTGTGATGAGCTGAATACATACATTTTTTAAACCTCCAAAAAAAAATTATGTTGGTTGTGTCCATTTCACAAGTAGACTTTAAAGACTATTTTCAAAAATGTTTTACTACATTCTAGTCTGTAATTGATAACTGGCTGTTTATTAGGAGTTACACAAAGCTGCTGATGGAGAAGGGTTCTCCTTTTTACCAGGAGAAGGCATAATGATATTCCCATCTTTTATTCCTTCCTTGTTCCTTGCTTATGAAATATTCTTTTTCTGTTACATCTTTCAAAAACTAACCAGACTGAGAGGAAATTTAAAGTTGAAAATGTACTTTGTCTCTGTTTAGATGTTCTTATCCGATGCACTTAGATTCTTTTGACATTATTTAAAGGAAACACAAAGTCAGGCAAAGGAGCACCAGCTTCAGCGGCTGCTGCAGAGAGTGCTTGAAATTTGATCAGGTAGAGGCCACATTCAGTGTAAGGCAGAGCTGCACAGGCAGCCAGTCGTCTAGGTTCATTGTCTGCATGGAAAAGGGAGCAGTCTTCTTTTTCCATCTCCTTTCTATCTCCAAAATCCAATTTCATACTAATCCAGCTATCACTTCCAGTTCAGTTTGGAATAATAAAGAAAAAAAATATCCTTATTCTGGGCCAGATAAATATTCTATCCCAAAAGGTGGTTACATGCTATAGGAAAAGAATCACTTGTCCTAAGTTTCCCTCAATAGGTTTTCCCCAAGTAAAAATACATTGTGCAAAGTTATGTGATTATTTTGCATATATATCAAGAGCTTATGAGTGTTCACATGATATCTTACTACTCTAGAATCCATTTTTTCCTCTTGATTATGATCAGAGTTACTAACTTGAATCTCAATATAGATACTTAAATAAATATATATTTATTCATATGGATAGTTTTGGATGAAATTGATTCTTGCTTTTGATCAGGGTTGTGTAAGACTTCTGGTCTCAGAGTGTGTGGTGTGATCCTGTGAGATAAGGATCCAGTCTTCCCACTAAATCAAAATGTGTCTGGGTTTCTCAGCAACCTTTTGCATCAGTATCTTGAAATGCATCAGGAAAAAAAAAGAAGTGTATGCATCCATGCAATACATTGAGCCTTTAGTGTTTGTTGGAAAAATATGCAGCTTCTCTTTGTATAGCAAGGGTATACTTTACTTAGCTGAACTTGCTTTTTTAGACTTTGGCTTTCAAAGATAGCTTGGCAAGGGATGCAGAATGGCTCTATAAGCAAGCATCTGTATCAGTAAAAGTACTGGCTAGGAGTCTGCAAGGAATAAATTATAAGTATATACTTGCATACTGAGATATGGACCAAATCTAGCTTGAGAACTTTGAGAAAGAGATCCACTATTAAAATCAAACACCACTATGCTTAGATCCAAAACTTTATTATAGCCAACACATATTTTTAGTAGGTTGTTTGAGGAGGAGGAAGGGGAGCAGCAACATGGCAGACTTGGAGAACAGCTTTTTCTTGTTTTTGGTATTTTTAAAAAGAAGGCACTTACAAAGATATGCAACTATGCCTCTCTCTACACCTATCAGAACTGCACCTCCACTTCTGCTCTTATGGAATGATTGAATAGTTAGTATTAGGCTGTCTTTCTGTCTGTTTGCTTCGACTGTGTTGTAGTCATAATCTGATGTGGTCTGTACTCCTGAGATGGTACATGGATTTGGGTGCTAAAACACTAACATATATTGCGGCACTCAAGTTATGCTTCTCACCTAAGAATATTTGATGACATATGGAACTATATTTTCCAGGTATGCTGACATAAGTTATAGAACAAATAATAAAGCAACAAGAAATCCATAGAAGATAAAAACAAATGAAGAAGAGAATAAAAATGGATTAGCTCTACTTAAGCAGGGGAAATGCTACAGAATGACTTTTTTTCTATGGTAGTTCTGCTTTTACTAATTCCACCTGGATTTACATTCTGTTGAAATAATAACATGCTGAATTATTGGAATATGTTTTGAATTTTGTGATGATTCAAATATTCTGTCATTTATGACTGACCTGTCTTGTGCTGGGGAACGGAACTGTAAGTAGGAGGAAATGCAGTGGAAGTTGTATGTTTTTCTCTATGTTCTTGCTTGAAATTAGGACAGTTGTCAGAAATGTGGCATTTACACTGACTTAGTTTTGGAAGTAATCAGAAAAAGGTTATTATTTCTAACAGGCATATCTTTCTTTTGTATTACCACAGGATGAAAGAGAAGCTTAGCTGTTAGGTGTTTAGAGAAAACTGGAATAAGATTTAGATATTTCATGGTTGCAGATATTTAATTTTTGTTAGTTGTGGTCTGAAACCATGCCAACTCAGAGTCAATTAATTAGAGCTGAGGAAATAAAAGGGTGACCCATTGAGATACTAAGGGGAAAACCAAGGAAGTGTAATAAAATAACATTATATTTTGCAACACTGAAGCATAAACACTGTCTGACAGAGGAAAAGTTTACTGTAGTTGCACATAATGGTCATAGTTTAAGGAAGGAAGGGTAATCTAGTGCATTTTTACCTGGTTTCCTGCTTGAACTATCATATATCTGGCAAGTTGCTATTATCAAATTTTAAAGTCCTTGTGAAGTTCAGCAACTGAGATACATACGTGCATTTTAAAGGCACCATATTAGCGCTCCTGCGTGCCTTTGAAAAGTCTGACCTGAAATCTTTCCTTACAAAGTTGTGATCTGAGGGTAATGTAATACTTTGTTACTTAAGCAGGAGAATTGCAGGCCCCATTTTAAAGTTGGTGAGTTGACCAAATTCTGTTGTGACGGAGACCGTGTAAGTACTGTGGACACAGACAACTCTTGACACTGTACTGTCTCAGGTTCTTGAAGAAAAATTAGTTATTTCCTTGGGGTGTGTGTTAGGGAAGGAACAAAGCCTAAGATGTAATGGAACCAGAATTCTGGGTAGAAATAATGAATGACTTTTTTTCATCTTCGTTAGTTTTAGAAGCAAAAATGTGCTGATACTGTCAAAAAAGTCAGCTGTTGACAAGCTGTGAAACAATGTGAATGTGTTGCTTCCTGCCTGCTCATTTATTTATATTTTACTTTTTTATGTACAGTGTTAGAATGTAATGTGTTTGATATTCTTTTCTTCCCACTCATACCAGCAGAGGCTTCTTGATCTTATTTTTATACAGGTTTTGATGGAACTTTTTGCAAGTGCTAAGCACACTATTCCTGCTGCTCTAAAAAATTGTGTGTAAATGTTAACAGATGAAAGTACTGACATGTCTCTATGCAATAAACTAAGTTGATGATGGACAAAAATAATTGCTTCCTTGCTCTAAGCAGAGAGGAGAAACCCATCATATACCTGCCTTGCAAATAGGCACAGGAATTACTAGTCCATGCACAAAAACGTGTAATTGCCACTTCATCATTTTGATTGAAAAAAAAAAAAGAAAACATTAACATTTTACTTGTTTCAGTCTCCTTTTGGATGAACTGATGAATGCATTATTTCATATACTACACTCTACTTAATTTGTCCTATGGGCTTCTGTCATCAAAGGAATAATTAGGGGTTAAGGTTTTTCTTTTAGTCGCTGGAGGCTGCAGAGGGCGATATATACTCTAATTTTCACTGTGGCACAGCTATAATAAGACGTCCATGCGCCCTACTGTTAAAAAAAAAAAAAGAAAATAATTTCTAGGTTCGACAGTAATTGTCCTGACAACTGTGGCTTATGGTTGTGATATCCTGTAAGAGAGTATTTAGAAGACTATCATCTGCATGACCCAGTGGCAATAAGGACAAGCGAATGAATCTTGCATATATGTGTTCTAGAGGTATGAATGTATGTAAGTTTTTGAAAAACAGTGCAATCGTTTAAGCTGGTAAGAGCCTTTCCCTCCCTCCCTCTCTGTGTGCTTACCTATGCATGGGTGCCTTTCAGTGCCCTCTAATTTGAGCAACCCTGCAGCCTAGCTGTAATCTGAGGTCAAGTGATTAAATTCACAAAATAAAATTCTAGGATTTCAGTCACTGTTTTTCTGAGCTACCTGATTATCAGGATTATTTTTTGCACTCTGAAGCTATTTTCAAGCCCTGGCAGGCAATTATGACTAATACCATTTTGTATACTATTCATGATTACTTTTTCCGTTCGTTTTTTGAATATGACAAGGGGAAGTCAATATGTAGGATCCATCTGAAATGGGATGCAGCAGCATGGTGCTGCATCCTCTCAGTGTGGGCAAAGTCTATGCTGGATCAGCCAACAGGTTACAGCTGCTTATTCACAACAAGCTGAGAACTGTCTAGAATATCTGATTCTTCTAGTTCCTTCCAGACATTTCTGTATGTTAGAAACAAAGCTGGTATATGACATGATTGTTTAAATGCTTTCATAAACATCAAAAAAGGAGAATTCCTGCCCCCCATCCCAACCCATCCATCCCCCGGAAAACTGTGGTCAGTCAAAATTTGTCACGTTCAACATATTAATTTTTGGCCTGCTCTAATGAGAACCTGCTTGCATCCAGTAGATGCTGAGTGCTCATAATTCCCACTAACCTCAGTAGGGTTTGAGGGTTTTTAGCTTTTTGCACAGGAAAAAGCACTAACAGAACTCAGGCACTAATCACATACATTTTCAGGGGACCAAAGCGACTGCATCTGCCATTGACTTTGCTTGGATTTTAGAGTGCTCTGAGCCTCTGAAAAATATGACTGACTTACTGATGCTTCCTAGTAACAGCTGGAGATGGGGAGCTGAAGATCAAGAACATGCAGAAAAGGCTATTTAAAAAATATTTTGCTCAGAGAGCTACATTAAAATGACTTCATTAGGGTGGAAAACTATTAAAACTTAGCAAGTGTCAGAGTTAAGGGTAGTTTTAAGAAGCTTAATCCAACATGTATGTTATTACACAGTGTTTCATTTCCTGCTATTTTTTCCATTGGAGCCTCTGCCTAGTAAGCACACAGAATGTTCCTATAATGAGCGGTTATCCATTATATTACTTTATCACTGTTTACCCTATTTAACTGCATATTATTCAAAATTTTATTTTCTGTGAGGTCTTTCCTTTCATGCTCATTACTACAGTAGCCAAACAGGATTAAATAAATATAAGGTCGGTCATATTCTGGTAAAGTGCATACATTTTTTATATATAATCACTTGCATTGCTTATTGATGTCACTGGATCCATCACACTGGAATGTACCTTTAGAGCTGGTACAGCAGCTGATGACAGCAGCCACTTGTAATTCTGCCAGTATGTTTTCTATGTTTGCTGATGATAGAATCATAATGAAATTAAAAAAAAATTCCCCTTCAATTCCTGTATCTGATATAATGTGCTACCATAAATACTTCTGTTCTTTTGTCTTCTCCTGTTCCAGTCATCTTCTTTCCCAACCTGATTTCTTTCTCCCAGTCCTACTGCCTTTATCTTGTCTCAGTTTCTGTTCTGCAGGCTAGATCTTCACTGCATCCATACCCATCTTATCTGTTGTCTTTTCTTACTCAATAGGTTCTTTTTCTTCCCATTTTAATTTCTATATCCTTGATAAGCCAACACAGTTCCCTTCATCTATACCTGCTTTTTTTTCTTAATATTCTTGTTCATCCAATCAAACTTACTTCTGGCTCTTTATTGGACCTTTCTGTCATTTCCAATGGAGACTTGAAATTCTCCCTGTCAGAATCCATTTAGTCACCACCTACCCAACATTGTTCCAATCTGTTTGCCTAACTAGTCACAGTCCTGGCAACCTTCTTGTTAAACAAGTGCTAGACGTTTGTCTTAACCTATCCTTTCAGCATCCACCACATATGTGTGTCCAGTCCAACCTCTTTCCTCCAAAACTAGTTGCAGTTTTTCATCCTCAGGGGTCCCAGTTCTAGTAGCTCAAACACTCCTATAGCCACAAGCCTTTCTTCCCTTACATTCTCCCTTCCCTCAGTTCCAGGTTAGACCAGCTTGGTTTGGGACCACTAGATCCACTCCCAGTCTTTTGCTTCTTGTGATAATCTGTCATCCAGTTAATCATTACAATCGATCTACTCTGTTTCAGTCTTACCAGACACCTTTCCAAACAACTATTCTGTGTTACTAAAGGAAAGGGGAGTTCTCATGTGTAGTCCTGAAGGCCAGTTAAACTGGGTTTTGTGAAACAGTCATAAGAAGGAAGTCTTATTTGGATTTGCATTAGAGCATGTTCAGTTGTCCAGTTCTGTTGTGAACAGGATCTTAGTGGCTATACCAAAGCAAAAGAAAGCACAGTTAGCAAGGGTGAAAGTGAAATACTTAGCTACAGAATATGACGAAAAGCTGTGAGTTTTTAAGTAACTTATTGACTTGATTAAATATGAGTTCCTTTTCCTAAAAATGATTAAAAGCATAAATTCCTTCCACTAAGGCTAACACACTGTCAAGTTCCACATCCATCCTCCAAAGTACTAGACTGATTGAGAAAAGAACCACCATGATTTTTAAAGTGAGTAAAACATAATGTTTATTTACAGAAATAAAAGTAAATATTTTTTGCTGAAGTTGTCTAGAAAACAGACAAGAATTGAGCTGCCACTCAAAGTTTCAGCTCAATTCATTTCAATTTGGCAAGGACAAGTTGCTATAAACAACTAAGAGATTTTTCTTATGAAGACTGGGCTAATCTTTCTTCCAGATCATACTTTCTCTGACTTTGTTTCTTGTTTGTTGCTTTTAGAGGCCAGGACACTTTCCTCAGTTTACTGTACTGTGAGCTGAAAATAGAGACCATAGTGGGAAGATTAGAGGGACACAACTCCAAAAATCAGATAAATGAAATGTCAAAGAGATAGTGTATTTTTTCCGTATTAAAAATATTTTTTTAAAAAATGAGTGCATTTAACTATGCTGCTCGAACAGTTACTTTCAACTCCAATCCATTAATTTCTTTTAAAAGTCATTGTTACCATATTTTAGAACTGTGCCAGCTTTCATCTGTGCACCTTTTTGAAGGTCAAAGCTTAAAATAACTGTCAAGCTTCTCTAAACGAGTAATCATTTTCTGCCTTGAGGTAGTTCCTTCTGCAGTCAATGCCACAAAATGCACAATTACAAATGTTTGACTTTTCTTGGTTTGTTTTTTGTGTTACCTAAGATGCTGGATATATCACATAGTTCATTTTTATATAAGAAGGCTACAGTTCTGCAGCATATTAAATTGAATTGCAACACATGCAGAAACTGCAGACACTGCTTTTGCAGAAACAGCCAACTAATTAAAATGTATTTTTTAAAACAGATTTTGATTTTTTTTTATGCCATTCTAAGGTGAATATTTTTTATCCAGTTTGGAGTAAACAACTTCTCTTTAAAACACTGGGTGTGCCACTGGAACTTTCATATAGCAGCAAAAAGACAGATCAGGAACTTTGAAACATGATTTTAAGGGGATCAGTAAAACCTCTTTGGCAGATAAATATTCTACAGTTGAAGACAAGAAAAGTTACAAATAATGACTTAATTTCTTCTTTCTGCCTTACGTGGTGCTTTTCTATCCATTTGTTTTTCTGTGTTGCATTAATAGTGATAGTAGCAGCAGCAGCTATATTACAACATCTGTGTTACTGCCTACCAGTTTAATAGATATTGTTTACACAGTGCCATAGCTGGGTTCAAGGCACAAGACAAGCAGAGTAAATTTTCCTCTGAAAGAAAGAAAGAAAGAATAAGGAGAAATAGTGGGGGAGAAGGGGAGAGAGAATGCAAAGAGATGTAAACTGGAGACAGATCCGGGAAAAAAGAATTATCAACTGAAATATCTCATCAGAAAACAAAATGAAGTTCCTTTTCTGAAAAGCAGTCTCGTTGTCTAATCCTGCCTAACACAGTGATCCTCCATGCCACACGGGGAGGAAGTAAGTTTATTACTCTTCTTGGAAGCTCAAGAATATGAACAGAAATGCCTTGAAGAGGAATGTGGTCGATATATATTGCTGAAGTTGTATTTCTGGCCAAAAGATCCTGGTCACTCTGTGGGCAGCCAGGGATGGAGGCCAGGAATGAAGCTGCTTCACAGGAAAGAAACATGTGGCTAGAAGGAAGTTGCCAAAGTGAAAAGGCACTTTGCAGGGGCCTGTGAGAGCATCAACAGGTTCCTGTGCTCAGGCTTTGCAGGCAAGGGGCAGGCTGGTGGAATTGGATGTGACTGGAGAAGCAACGAATGAACTTATCTTTAGGAATGAACTTCCATGAGTCCAGGTACTGGCAGTTGTTCAGGGAATCCCAGACTCATTGCTCCCTACCACATCTCAAAGTTGGGCTTTGGGAAAGGCAGATTAGTGTAAGTTGCAGTAGCAACCTTTGCTACTGGTATGCCTTTGTATCTCCTCTGCTTAGGGTTTATTTTGTTTCCCTCACGCTACAGTTACACTTGAAGTCCCAGTCAGTTTAAGCTTGTGATACTACTCGGTATCTGCATCTCTGCTGAACATCCTTAACTGAACAAAGCTTCTATACTAATTTACAAAGAATGAGATCCAAAGAACGGTAAAAAAGTGGGATTTTTTTCTAGCAAATCATGGGAATTGTTCATCCAATCAAACTTCTTACTGCTGTCTATTGCACCTTTCTATCATTTCCAATGAAGACCTGAAATTCTGCAAATTCTCCAATCACATTGAAAAATAAAAACTAGATCTGCTTTTAAGCCCCTGACTAGAAATCATGACCAGAGTTGGTTATCTGAACTTGAATCAAAGTTTCAGGTTTTAAAAACCATTCATGGAAATGTTTTCTCTTAGAAAGACTGTTTTTTATTTAAATGTAATCCATTTTTTTTTATAAATCAGAGATGCTAAACACACACAAAACTGTGCTGTGTTCGTGAATGAAGAGTTTTGTTTTGCTTGTGTTGCAGAAGACATTTATGCTAATGGAAATTGCACAGCTGTATTAGTACCATGCACTTCAGCCTGTTTTGATCAAGATCATGTCAGCAATTCTACTTAAAATGCACTTAAGATGTTATAATTTAGCAGAAAATAAAAGTTTGCTTTAGCTTCAAACCTGACACTATGCCTTGGACTGATATTTTAAACCAAATTCATAACGATGCCATTGACTGCATTGTCTACATCAATTCATGCTGGAAGCTTAGTTTACTTACACACTAGACCTACAATATTACTAGACAGTACACTAAGTTCTCAATGGAAAGTAATTACTACTTTCCAATCAGCTGTGGCTCTGCTTGTTCCTGTTTCTGTTTCAGTCAACAAGAATTTTGCAATCATTTTGAACAGAGGAGAATGACCCTGTGCTTTACGAAATAACCACTATATGTGTGGTTATTTAGGTGTTAGCCAGGTATGAATGTTTTAAGAATAACATACCCTATTATGTTAAGTGTTGGGAAATAAGTAAATCAATGTGTATCATGGTTCTCTCAACCTTGAAAGATTTGTTTGAAATTGGATTGGATTAAATTTGGGAATATTCATAGGCTAATATCTATTAGAGGTTTTTGTGGTTCTCTCACAAATCTTGGAATCTATACCTAGTAGGGACAAAAGCCCATTATTTTCACATGACACAGAGCACTGAAGAAGTACAAATTCACTCTCCTTACTCAAATTTATTAAAAAAATGTTTTAAGTGGTAACTTTGTTCCAGAAGACTTTATTCAGGATCATGTACTGTTCTTCTCCAACATAAATGAAACAAAACTACTCAATTGTGTGGCCTGGCTAATTTGGGGAAAAAAATCTCATCATGTGCTTTCATCCCACCTGGGTAGGATTTGTACTTCCAAGCAATGAGGTATACACAAATCTGTTGATGACTGGAGTATTACAGTCCTATATCCCTGAATAAGGCATGTTGTATCTTTTCATTGTTCCTTACTTTCTGTTGCATATGAAGTATAATCCATGAGCCTGCCTTTAACATTCTTCGTCAACAAAGTTATCTTGAATACTTCTAAATGGATAGAAGTTATGTGCATGCTTAAAACAATGGAAGTTCAGAGGTTAAGAGACTCTTTATTTTCTTTGTCTTTTAGAAGTCCCTACCAGACCTTTGGGAGTGACAAAGTAATGGGAAACTAAATTAGCTAATAAAAGTATCTTAAATCACTGTAAAATGTAGCATGAATTAAAGAAGAATCCTCTGGCTTTGAGGCGCATAGGAAAAATTGTACTATATACGATGCTACTTTATACATAAAATTTATATGTACTGTATGAAGATAGAAATATTAACTACACCTAGCATGTTAATTTTATAATCACAGAGGGCAATAATAGTAATACCTAGTTTCACTGCATTAGTTCAGTTTCCTTGGTGAAAAGAAATCACAGATCCTGAACCTGGAAGAAAGCAAACCCACAATTTTAACTATGATCCAGTTAAGGACAAAAGGGGAAAATATGTGTCTCTCACGGTTTCTTTTTCAGTGTCTATACTGCAAGAGAAACATAGATGAATAGGACTTAAGTATGTCATGATGCATTGACCTGTTCAATAACATGGTTAGCTGGCACTGAAGTTCTTTATCCGTTTACAGCTTCACTGAAATATTAGGCAGGAGTATAATGACCAGTTAACCAAAAGGCAGAGTGAAAAGGCCAAGGAAGTTTCCTATTACTACATTCTGTTGTGCTTGACATGATATTGCTGAAAATCATATTTTTAATGCTTCCTATACTGGACAAAGACAGTGAAGAGAACAGGAAATGACACTTGACTCATCTATTGTCCTAGCAGTCTGTAATGAGCATGGGTTATAGTACAACCATTCTTCTTATGGCTTCAAAACTGTAATCTACTGATCCTCCCTGCTTGTCACATCCAATTTGTTCCAAGGCACGTTTTACACAAGACCGCATTTCTATTCAGTGGTAGGCTGAAGTTGACAGGGATTATGGTTTAATTCCTTTTCTAATGACTGTGTAGAACTAGAAATATCCTGTCATATTGTCATTCTAGAGGCTATACAGTTAGTAGAGGAAAGAAAATTAATTGATGGAACAATTATGTATTTTTTATTTTCAAGCTTTTTTCAAGAGCATTCAGATGAACTTGAGACTATTATTTGGAATTAGAAAAAGAAGCGAGAAGAAGAAAATAGAGATACAATTAAGCAATAGTCCTCAGAGCTGTTATTTTATTTCAGCAGCAGGTGTAAGAGGAATGTGTACTTTCAAGATGCATTCAGAAAAAAATTATCAAAATGTTAGCCACCTCAAAACTCTTCTGAAATCGAAACACTTTATGGGAGTTGTACCTACTTACTGAGCAAAAAAAAAGAAAAAGCAAGAGCTAGCAATGTTTGAAAAACTGAAACATATTTTCAAATCAAAACACATTTCTAACTTGATGTTTTGTATTGTTGTTGTGTAACCACACTAAAAATAAAGAGTAACAGCAGATAAATGAGCAAAAAAATAAATACTTTAGCAAGAAAACATCTTATCCTCCTTTTCCTTCACCCTGAATTGTTTCATTCTTATATGAAACTAAGCTGGGTTTTAGAGGTCCACTCGTCAGTAGAATTACCAGTTGGGAGAGCTGTAGGAGGAAGCAGATAGGCAAAGGACAATCTGGTTTGTGCTTAGAAATGCATGAATGAAAATTAACCAGCCAGAGAAACAATCAGGGATTTGCCATAAAGCTCTCAACAGTTTTTCCAGTCCATGGTCAAGATTTAAGCAGTGGCAGCAGCAACCTGTAAAAAATCACATGGCTTGGGAAGAGTAATGGGCTTCTTCAGCTGCAAAGTAAATCTTAAGGGTTGTTCACACCTCATAAAAGAGGAAAAATATTTTTGTACATTGGCTTCATAATCTGTTGAGGACAGTTTGGAACTTGATCAATGGAGTACAGCAACAAAAGAGCAAAAGAAAGGTAAACCAAATCATCTGCACAACAGTAAAGAAAATCAGTAGGATAGAGTTCCTCATAGCAGGACAAAAGGAGAGAGAAAGTGAAGAGCAGCAGGTCAATAACAAACACATCTGTGCCTAGGTACTAACTGAGGGACCACTGGAAATAGACACAGTCAAATACTTGTTTTATTAAAATAAGTGAAGAAACCTACTATGGACTGCCATGGTAGACAGAGACGTTTTGAAATGGACAAAACAATTCGGAGCTTAGAGGTTAGTGGGACTTCACCCTTGTCTGTAACAGCAGAAGGAGCGCAGCAGGGCGTGAAATATCCAAAACATATTGAGAGTGTCCTGCTGAAGATTTAATACTTGTTAGAGAAATCAAGTGATGCATGAAGTGGAGGGTAAGGGATTCTTTTAGATTTGATTCGGATAAAATATTAAGAGGGAAAGTAATTGCTTGAGAGTGAATGATGAAAAAAAATCAAAATTTTGCAGTAAGATTATGAATTTTTGAAAGGAAAATGTCAATAAAGTCAGAGAATCAGTACAAAAGACTTAGGAGAACTAGTTCAAGATAAGGAAAAGTGCTATCCTGTAAAGAAAGGTAGATGTATGAGCAATGCCAAATTTGGGGAAAGACAAGTAGTGTGATAACAGGTCAATATGACTAACTCATGGACTCTTTCACCTTATTCAAATTCATTTACCTTAAACACACACAAAAAAACAACTCCTTGGAGTTAAACTTCAATATTTTAGTGAATTATCTGATGATGTCAGAGAGACAGTATTTTTACTTAATTTATAGACAATGCTTAGCAGAGGCAACTGAGATATATTTGATGTCAGGGATGGAAATAAGAATGGTTCTGGGAAGGTTCAGAAAGAAGTAGATGTTATTACTTGGGGTCTCTGGCAGTGTAACTTGGCAGGGGAATAACAGTGTAGGTAACAATGGGTGTGGTTACACTGATTTACATCTTTTGTTTTATTGGGGCAAAATGGGGCATGCTTCCTGCCTAAGCAGTGTCACAGAGGATTAAAAGGCAAGGGTGTGCTCAATTCTAAAATCTTCATACCTGTCAGATCTTATGATACATAAGCCTGTGCAATTATACACAGAATGATAGAATCACAGAATGGTCAGGATTGGAAGGGACCTCTGGAGATCATCTAGTCCAATCCCCTGCTAAAGCAGGGTCACCAAGAGCAGGTTGCTCAGAATCATGTCCAGGTGGGTTTTGAGTGTCTGCAGAGAAGGAGACTCCACAACCCCTCTGGGCAACCTGCTCCAGTGCTCTCTCAGCCTCAAAGTGAAGATGTTTTTCCTCACATTCAGGTGGAACTGCCTGTGTTGCAGTTTGTGCCCGTTGCCCCTTGTCCTGTTGCTGGGAACCACTGAAAAGTGCCTGGCCCTGTTATCTTCACATCTGCCCTTGAGATCTTTGTAGACATTGACAAAATCCCCTCTCAGTCTTTTCTCCAGGCAAAACAGGCTTTTCTCTCAGCCTTTCCTTATCAGGGAGATGCTCCAGTTCCCTCCTCACTGTTGTAGCCCTCCTCTGGACCCTCTCCAGTAGTTCCTTGTCTTTCTTGAACTGGGGGAGCCCAGCGCTGGGCACAGCACTCCAGATGGGGCCTCACCAGGGCAGAGTAGAGGGAGAGGATCACCCCCCTCCACCCGCTGGCCACACTCCTCTTGATGCACCCCAGGGTGACATTGGCCTTCTTGCCCACACGGTCACACTGCTGGCTCATGGTCCACTTGCTGTCCTCCAGGACTCCCAGGTCCTTCTCTGCAGAGCTGCCTTCCAGCAGGTCACCCTCAGCCTGTGCTGGTGTGTGGGGTCGTTCCCCTCAGGTGCAGGACCCTACACTTGCCTTTGTTGAACTTCGTTAGGTCCCTTTCCACCCAATTCTCCAGCTTGTCTGGGTCAGAAATGCGGTTAAACCTATTTCTGTTTCCATTAAACTCAAAAATGTGGAAGGTATAGCTGTGGCATAAGATTTCTTGGTTGACTCAGCTCCATTAAAACTGTGCAATGTTGCCACATGACTTGTGCAGATGCACTGTACTTGCTGGTGATCTTTATTCTATTTTTTGTCAGCTCGTCCCACTTTTTCTAAGACATGCTCCTGTGTCTCCCAAAGAATATAAAGGAAAAAGTTCAACTCCTGTTTCCTTTTAAATCCTGACAGCACTATAATTTTTCTCTTTTCATTGATAGTATTGAATCTTTGTATGATATGGGTTGATTTTTTAACTTTCCCATGTTCTGGTTTAGAGTATGTGTCTAAAGTATTTAAGTAAAGGCTAGCTAGGGAAGATACTTGGTGATCTATGTTGCTCTACTTACTGGCTGCGCCAGAGAAAGATTGACTGTTGGGAGTAATAAAGTGGAATTTAACATGTTTTAGATAGGGCTGGAAACATTGCTGCAAGGCAACATAAACAAGTTGCTTTTACTCATGTGACTCCTAAGTGCGATAAACATGTAATTCTAAAATAAGTCTGTTCTCTTTTTAGTTCAAGAATAACTCAGCACTGCACCCATTAACATGGGTGGAAGAGCTATGGTTTGTACAGGAACTGAACTAATTTACTGTATCATAGTATGTTAGGGTGTCACTTTTGAATAATGGAGTTCCAAAGCAACATTGAAGTTTCCATGTCTGCTGCTTAAACTTAAACGTGGGTGCGAAGACAACGGGGTATTGATGGAAAAGGATAGAAATAGCTATCCCTTTCTCTGCTTTGTTGCAGTCCTAATATGGGACGACACATACATACTTTGAAGTTCTACATAGTCATCTGGTCTCATTATGTTATCTTGAATGCTAGAAAGCTGAGATGACTTTTCATATATGCAGTGCCAGGCTTGGGAAGTATAGAAGCCATTACTGCTGGCAAGGTAGAACTTCAGTGTAAAGTAAACATCGCAGGGTTAGTTGGGAATTAAAATAAACTTTAGTTTGGAGACTGCATACACTTTGGAGCTTCCCCTTTTCCTCGATTATACTGCAGCCAAAACTACCAGCATCAATCATCTGACAGGAGTTAGTAAGTGCCTCTGCCTCATGCCTTGACTTTTAGCTTGAACGTGGGGGCTGTCATAACCTATCCATACAAATGTGTAGGAGAAAAGGAAGTGCGTAAGGCTTCACAGTGTTCCCTAAAGAAAGCTCATCAGAAACTATTCACAGACATAACAACTCCTTTGTTATGGAGCTAGAAATTATGAGCGAGAATCAGAGCCACCATTGCAACCTGCATGTCACCATAGCAACTGCTATTAGGACAACTCAGATAGAAGCCCAGATTTTCTGTTCAGTGATGAAAACTTGGTCTTCCAACAAAGTGCTTTCCTCTGTCATGAATCTTTCTGCTCAGTAGAATAAGGGGGGAGGAAATTAATCGGGGGTGGGGTGGGGGTGGGGTGGGGGTGGGGTGGGTGGGGGTGGGGGTGGGGAGGGGAAAAGGTACACAGGGAGAAGACCAAGAAAAAGCAGAAAATAAGGTGACAGAACCAAAAGTTGCATGTCTTGTCACCGGTTCCTGAGAATACAATTGTTAAACTGTCTCTGTGTCATTCCCATTGTATTACTCTAGGCTGCAGGATCATCAAATTTGAGCCACCTCTTCAACAGAAGCTGGCTGTAGATGACTTCGTCATCTACAAGTGTTGTAGGTGTACACCACAAAGAAGTAACTAGTGAAAATAGGAGGGAGAGCAAGCTGATCCCCCATAATTCCATTACTATAATAACTGCTCTTTCAATATTACTCATTGCACTTAGCCAGTTTATTAACTATGTGTCCTGGTTTCAGTTGGGATAGAGTTAATTTTCTTAGTAGCTGGTGCAGTGCTGTGTTTTGGATTTGGTGTGAGAATGATGTTGATGGCACATGGGTGGTTTTAGTTGTTGCTAAGTAGTGTTTACTCTAAGTCAAGGACTTTTCAGTTTCTCAGGCCCTGCCAGCGAGAGGGCTGGAGGGGCACGGGACATTGGGAGGAGACACAGCCAGGGCAGGTGACTGGAACTAGCCAAAGGGATATTCCATACCATATGACATCACACTGAGTATGTAAGCTGGGGGAAGAAGGAAGGGAGGGACGTTCAGAGCGATGACGTCTGTCGTCTCAAGTAACCTTTACGCTTGATGGAGCCCGGCTTTCCCGGACAGAAACACAGGTTGAACACCTGCCTGTCAATGGGAAGTGGTGAACAAATTCCTTGTTTTGCTTTGCTTGTGAGCACTGTTTGCTTTATCTATTAAACTGTCTTTACCTCAGCTCATGAGTTTTCTCACTTTTACTTTTCCGGTTCTCTCCCTCTCACACTGTCGGGGGTGAGCGAGCAGCTGTGCTGCTTAGTCACCAGCCAGGGTTAAACCATGACAATACCCGTGGTGGGTGGACCTTGGCGGGATGCTAGTCTCCCACCAGACACACTCTTATTCTACATCCTCAGCAGGTGTCGTGATTTAACACCTGTCGACAACTAAGCCCTACAAAGCCGCTCACTCACTTCCCCTGCGGGATAGGGGGGAGAATCAGAAGAGTAAAAGTGAGAAAACTCGAGGACTGAGATAAAAACAGTTTAATGGGACAGAAAGGAAGATAATAAAAAAGAAAGATGAAAAAATTAGAATATGCAGAACAAGTGATACACAACGCAATTGCCCACCACCTACTGAACAATGACCAGCCAATCCCTGAGCAGCAGCCTCTGGCCAGTTTTCCCCCCGCCCTCCCCCAGTGTATATACTGAGCATGATGTTGTATGGTATGGAATATCCCTTTGGCCAGTTTCGGTCAGCTGTCCTGTGCATGTCACCTCCAGGTTTCTTGTGCCCCTCCAGCCTTATTGCTGGCGGGGCCTGAGAACCTAAGTCCTTGACTTAGTACAAATACTACTTAGCACAAATAAAAACATCCTTGTGTTATCAACATTATTCTCATACTAAATCTGAAACACAGCACTGTACCAACAACTAGGAAGAAAATTAGCTCTATCCCAGCTGAAACCAGGACAACAGGAAAGGGGAAAAAATAAGATGGAAAAGCTTGTGTGTTGAGATAAAGACAGAGACTTCACATCATCAAAAATGGAGAATAAAACAAATTCATCACAGACAGAACAGACTTGACTTGAAGAAATTAATTGAATTTATTGCCAATTAAAAATAGAGAAGCACGGTGAGAAAAAAAGACAAAACATAAAACAACTCTTCTGCTTATTCTTGGGCTGAATTTCATTTCTTCATTCTCACTCCTCTATCCCCCATGCTGAGCACTACAGGGGAAAGGGCAATGGAATCCTTAATAGCTCCTCTGCCACACCTCCTTACACCTTTCCCCTGCTCCAGCATGGGTCTCCCATGGGTCACACTTCCTACCAGAAAATCTACCCTAGTATGGGCTCTGCCCGGGCTGCAGTTTCCCTCAAGGCATGTCCACATGCTGCAGTGTGGGGTCCTCCACTGGCTGCAGGGTGGATATCCGATCCACCATGGCCCTCCATGGACAGGATGATTTGCTATGCCATGTCTTCTCTGTGGGCTGCAGGTGCCTGGAGCACCTCCACCCCTTCCTTCTTCACTGGTCTTGGTCTGCAGGGCTGTTTCTCTCACAGTTTTTTCCTCACTCCTCTCTCTCACACAGCTGTTGTGCAGTGGTTTTACTCTTTCTTAAATATGTTTTCCCACAGGTGTGATCACCCTGGCTGAAGACTCAGCTGTGTCCTGTAGTGGATCTGTTGGAGCCAGGTGAACTGGCTTGAATGGGCTGTATGTGTCAGGAGGCAGCTCCAGCCTCCCCTTACAGAGGCCACCCCTGCAGACCTCAGCTGCCAATAACCTTGCCAAGGACACCTAAGACATCATCTCATGGGTTTTGCATTAATTCCTGCTTTCCTCACCTTAGAGGATAAATTCTCCTGAGGCGCTGAATTAAATGAACTGCTTAAATCTAGCTAGATAACATTTACTGCATTTCTCTTGATTAAGAAGTGATCTTATAAGAAGGAGATATTAGGTTATTCTGACATTGCAAAGTCTGACATTTGATAAGAAGTGTTGTATTCTTTACCATTTTCCATTTTTCTCCATGACTAGTGTCTCCTTCAGAAACTGTGGTAAGACCATGCACAGATCTGAGTTCAATCATAGATCTGTAGTTGCCTACACCTCTTTATTCTGGTTTTGTGAATAAGTGCCATGTTTGTCATTTTACAGTTCTTGGATGCCTGCTCCAGAAGAGACTGATACAAAGCTGTTTCTTTTGTAATACCACAAGCTGTTTCTTTAGCAACCATTGTTTTGGAATACTGGTTATCTGCTCCTCTTTCCTGTTCCCCTGCCTCATTCCCTCAAGAGCAGAGTATAAATTATTTCCACCTCAGCTGTGGACATTTTTGTTTTCAAATTTCCTACTAGGGGAATAATTACTGTCATATCTTACCTTCTTAATGAAAATTGTCATTAATTATTGCGCTCGCATTAGTGTGGAGTGGTTCCTCTTTTTTCCTTTTTTTTTTTTTTTCTTTCCTACATGAAGAAAATAATAAAATTGTCCTTAGAAAGACCTAGTTGGAATGTTTTTTTTTTTTTTAATATGTAGTTGTCTTGCTGTCAGACACTGTCAACAGCCTCTGTTTCTTCTTACTATTGTTTTTAAAAAGATAATTCATCTAGGTAACACCTCTTTGCATACCAGTCTCTTTCCTTTCCTTAGGAGACAGGCTCCAATATTGAATATATGTATGTGCTTCTTTATCTTCAAAACTCTTGAACTTTCCAGTTCAAGATTAAACTTTGCAATGTAGTAATTCTAAAAAGTTGATTTACATAATTTTTATACATATATATAATTTTACAGGCATTTACAGAAATAAGAACTAAACCTTATTTATAACTCCATGTTTGTCTGTCTTGTTACTTTAGATAAATTCAATCAATTCAAGATGTCGTGATCTGAGAGCATTTTTCAAGCAAAACTTTTGCAAGTTTTTTCCTAATTACCAGAATATATCCAATATATCATCCAGGTGAGTATTTGGTGGAGGAATCTAATAGTTATCATTCCTGAAACACTGCTGCATTGCATAATATTTCCATTACCACTGCTTTCTATCATCAGTTACTAGAGTTCTGAATTGCTATCCTAATCTGAACCTATGAAAATGAAAGTGATGGGGATATGACTACTTTTATGAATGCATTAAAGTACTGTGGCAACATTACGTGGCTCAGGATTAGGAGACATTTTCTAACTATCAGAGCAGTGAAGTTCTAAAATGGCTTTTAAAATAGAATAATAAGGATCCTAAACTATCTCAAGGTAAAGATAATAAATTCATGGGAGCATTGTAGAGAAAGGTAAGGAAGAAACTGTGATGAGAAATAAAATTTGGGAATTTATTTTTACCATATTTGATACATTTGGAGACACTGAAAAGTATCTTGAAGTACTTAAAAAGGTCTGAAAGTACCACTGATCACAGTATGTGGTTCCTTTGAATGAAGCTTGCATTTTAGAATATTCTCTACTTCTTAAAAAAAAAAAAAAAGAAAAAAAAAAAAAAGCTACTAGGAATATATCCTTTAAATTAAATTATGAAAATTTTAGATTTTATTCTCAGTCTTTCTTTTTTTTTTGCAGCAATTCTCTTCTGTAAGATAATATTGGCATTAACTTTGTTAAATAAATCTTTTCCTTATCCTCTACATTTTACCATTTAGTAAAATGATTCAGGGAAGTACTAAATAGTTATACAAAATAAAAGTGTGTCTGAGAGAACACCTCTGCAACACTTCAGTAATCCTGTCCACAGGTATAGTGATCACAATGTACAGTGAAAAATGAATGTGGGAAGCTCTTACTGACCTCTGCACAGCTAACAGAAAGAGCTTAGTTTTGCCTGGGAGGAGTCTGAGGCTATAACATGACCTAATACTATAGAAAGACAGGTGAAAACTGGCAAAAGAGATTCAAGACCAAAAGGCTACTGATTGTTCAAGTGAGGTGTCTCTTCAACTCCACATATCTAGAGCAAATTAAAGTTTAAATATGGGTGTATTAAATTCTGTTTTTCTCCAGTGATATTTAAAAAGAAGAAAACCCCAGCAACTCCAGAACTGAAGATAGAAACTATAGGGGATAGATGGCCAATAGCAAAAAAAAAAAAAAAGAAAAAAAAAAAAAAAGACGTTGAATTACGCTATACAATTGCAATAAAGCAAAGAAAAAACCAGGTTCAGTCACAGAGGCAGGAAAATGGGAAAAGACTAGTTACAGGAAGAAATGTTAATAATGAAGACTCTGATATTTTAAGCATGTTAATGTCTCTCTAAAGCTGTAAAAGCCCTAAATTCTATGTGGATAGGATCTTTTAAATTGAATTACAGTTATAACAAAGTTTGGTTTAAAATGATTATTTCTGAAATTGTCAATCCACAGAATATTAATAACATTTTTTTTCCTCTTGTAGTTAAACTAATTGTGAATGTGACCTACATCCTTACAGGTTCACCATAAAGAGTTAAAGGACTAAACTCTGTGTGACGAAGTTTACCCTGAATTTTCTTCCTGATAAAAATATATTTTTGCCTTATTAAAAAGGGTTTTATGATCTTGGTGTTGTCTGACCGTCACAGCTGCAATGTTAAAAGTATCTATCAATTTACCATAGTTTTTTTTTTAGTATTATACTGAGAGGACTCAGCATTCATTCCTTGCACATCAAACTTACATAGGGCGTGTGGGAAGAATGGCAGGGACTCTTTATCAGGGACTGTAGTGACAGGAAAAGGGGTAATAGTTTTAAACTGGAAGAGGGTAGATTTAGATTAGATATAAGGATGAAATTCATTACTGTGAGGGTGGTGAGACACTGGCACAGGTTGCCCAGAGAAATTGTGGATGCCCCATCCCTGGAAGTGCTCAAGGCCAGGCTGGTTGGGGCTTTGAGCAGCCTGGGCTAGTAGAAGGTGTCCCTGCCCATGGCAGGGCGGTTGGGCTAGAAGACCTTTAAAGATCCCTTCCAAACCAAACCATTCTATGATTCTGATTCTAATCCCCTTCTCCCTTGTTCTTTCTTCCTTCCCCCCAGGTAATTAATCCATCTTGTAGTAATAATGGTAATGGTAATGATAATGATGATAATAATAACAACAAGAACAATAATAACAACAACAACAATAATAACGATAATAATGACAATGATGATGATGATAATAATAATAATAATAAAAATAATTCAGGTTGAAGTTTATCCATTAGATTGGCAAGAGGGAACCCTTCATATAAATACAATCTCTGTGAACAAGAAAAGTAAACCATCAGTGTGTTCTAGAACTACTGAAACATCTTCAGAAAAATAACAAGGGATTTACATTGAATTTAATGGGAGCTGTGAAAAGCAGTGCTTTTGCCTGCTTCACTCTTCAGTGGACAGCAATTGTCATTTATTTCTGTTTGCCTAAAGTTGTGAAATAGAGTTGAAAAGCAAAACAACTGATTAAATTTCCCTATATAAGGAAATTTCACAGTGTTGGTTTTTTGGTTTTTTTTTGTTTTGTTTTGTTTTTTTAGGCTTTATTTCTTCACTGCACATGAATATGAATGATTGAGCAGTCTTCATACAGGTGGATATGCAAAACAGAGAAAATGTAAATGCCTGCATCCGACGTGGATTTATAAAGACTGATTGAAATTGCTGTTGCATAAGCAAGTCATATTAACAGTTATTACTGTAGGATCTCATTTGCACTTTCTCTGTTCATAGGGAACATTTTTTCCTTGAATGGATCTGATGCCTTGCTAAACCATTAACATTTGTCAGATGGTGAGATTAGACTCCTAACAGCTTGCAGATGACATTCAGCCATAAGCAAACCCTCTTCGGTTGTTGACAGTGTGTCTAATAAGTGTGTATACTGCTGACATTTAGGCAAGAACATGTCTGTGAAATGTGTATTCTTACAGAACGTAACTGAAGATGATATTAAACTTTCTGAGGCTTGGGTTTTGGTGGGTTCTTTGTGTGTACATACATATTCCTTGTAGTTTACTTGCAAACTTACACAAACAGGAAGATTTTGCTCTATCCAGTCTCTCAAAAATACAAAAACTGTTGATATGTAATTTAAAAACTGAATTATCAGAAGAATGTAACGAATTATTCATACTGACTGTTTTGCCTTATATTCTGTTTGCAAATTGTGTTTGCAAAGTTATTGTTCTAATAATATTATCCAACTTCTTAATGTCATTTCTGAAATAACTCCTCATAAACAATTAATTTGAAACTTTTTACATGCATGAAATTTAAACCTGTTTGATTGGAAAGATTTCACACATTTCCATGTTGGGATGGTTCTAAATCAAGAGGTTACAGCATATGTTTAAAATCCATTATTTTGAAATATATTTTGGCTAACAACTTCTTGCTTGCACATGTGAGTGGAAAAAAGTTTGCAAATAAATTGGGCTCACTTAAAAAGTCCATATAATTAAGAGAAACATTTACTCAAAATTTGCACTGACATTTATTGCAAGCAAATGTCCTCCGCTTCAAAAGTGAAATGGTGAATGTTAGGAAGAAGGATACATTTTCCTCAATTTTCAGAGATTTAATTTTTTAAATGATTATTTTTAATAATTTCTATTTTTCTTTGAATTCCACAAAAACACTTTTCTTTGGCTCAATTTTTATAAAGTGCAGATTGCCGCAAAAAATCCTAGCAATTTATTTTTCTCTACAAAAGTATGTTGATGTTCACATAAAGTAATTGACTAGTCAGACACAGATTTATTAGCTAGCAATGACCAAATATTCACTGATTAATTGTTTTGTCATTTTATCTCAAGATCCTTTGTAAATTTTTCCTATGAAAGATGCTTTTGAAATTCCACAGTGAAGTTTTTAATGATTCTTTATTGCTATGCATAAAGCTTACTTAACTTTAAATATTTAATTCTTATTTTTTAACTTTCCCTCCCTGAACTAATAATTCCAAATATCAGCTTTATCTGGTTGTATGGATGTTCAGCGTGTAATTGGTTCCCCGCCCCCCCACCCCACCCCTCCGTGTATGCAGATAATTTTTTACTTTTAGCAATATATATCTTGATTAACACAGAAATTCTAAAGCATAAGCTAGGGAACTACTTAAAAATATTGATTTTTCATTAGATGCCTTTACGGACTTCAGAAAACCTGAGTAATTCAGAGACAATTTCAGTTATGCAGGTTTCTCAAAAAAATTTTTAAATTTCTCTTCATGCTGTGTGGAATTCCTACCATCCTCCTACTTCTGCACCAAACCTGTTTGTCTTGGTGTAAAAAAATATCAGCAAATTACTTCAGGACTGAATAATGTTTTAAGAAGAAAAAGTAAGTTAAAATCGATGCTATTGTACATGTGATTATTGGCCATGCAATCCTTGATACATTTTCCTAAATTCAATACAGCCTACTGTAGAAACAAATTGCTTGAAAGAAAATGTTAACATTTGCTTTTATAAGCATGAGATGAGAAAGTGGATTTCAAGATTGTGCGTGGTTGACACTGTTTTGGCTTTTGGGCGGTTACAGAGTAGGAACATAGGGAAGGACTGGGAATCATATGACTGAAACTTGACTGACAGATTGCTTGAGGAGTGGACAAACTGTCTGCGTGGTGGGTGCCAATTATGCCACCCCCAAGGGTTAGATCCACAACACAGACAAAGAAGAACAAGGAAAAACCCTTCTGCAATCTAAAAAGAAAATTACAGCTTCAAACTACACAAATGTTTAATTTACTCTAAGGGCTTGTGATTTTTTTTGGAAATGAGTGTAGCCATTATGCACTAGCGAATGAATGAAGAGGATTTGGACTCTTTTTGACTATATTAGCAGCAAGGAAGGAACAACCTGCAAATGTATATGCATATTTCCTGTTTGAGTGACTGATTTGGTCTAGGTGGGGCTGGGATGGTATCTAAGAGGAAGGCTGGCAAAGGTCTTGCTGTTTTAAAATTTTTCATGTACAGATCTGATTGTGGCTCTAGAAACTGCTTATTAAACATGTAACAGTGACAAGATGATAGCATGAGTGTAGGGTGGGGTTTTTTGACATATGACAACAAAGTAGCAAATTAAGTACTGCAATAACGTTCACATGAGGATGTGAGGATCACACTGTAAAAGGAATAGTAACATTAATAGGCCAGCAGTAATCAAATACAACAGGTTTTGAAGGAAAGAAAACACCAGGGTAAAAAAAAAAAAAAAAAAAAAAAAAAAAGTAACTAACAGCTAGGAATAAACCAAACACTGCTGAACCACTTATGAATTATCAAGGAAATGGATACAAATAATTTGTAGGAGCTAATAACTTATCCCTCCAAAATGTTGTGATCAAATCTCCTTGTGGGTCATTCCATAGATTTTTCTCAGCTGATGTTTACTGCCATCTCCAAAATAAGCCAAAATACAAATCATGTATAAGTATTCAGGAACTTACCCTGAAGGCTGATGCTGCTTTTGTGCCCCACTTCTCTGTCACAGTGAATACAATCTTCTGGTGTTCCATACCACACAATCAAATCTGCCACAATGGAGGCCAGATAAAGGAAAGCGAAGAATGAGTTACCTATGAGGAAAGTTAGCACCATTGTTTCTATCTTTGTGGTAATGATTTGAGATTCAGGAAAGGTTTGGACTGTGTTAAAATTGCATCAAAGGACAGTATGTAGAGTTGGGTACTAGCAAAATGTAACCAGGTTTCTCAAGTGCTCTAAGCTGTAAAACATCTCTTCTGTTGGCTGAATGCCCCTAAGAGCCACTGGAAATTGTGTCTACACGTAAAGTGTTAAAAACATGAATTATTTTAATTCCTGAGAACAAATTTTTCATTTTGGAGCAGGACAACTTATTTGCAAGTGCATTGACTTGTCTCAGCAAAAACATTGGTTCATGTTCTCAAGTGTAGATCTGTTAGTGCCCCACTGGTTGCTTATGTATATACTGCAATGGGACACCCCTCTAATACTGGCTTCTTAGGTTTGAAGTCCTCTTAAAAATATGATGCAAGTTTGTCAACTATAGGAAGCACTTGAAGTGCTTGTCTGTAATTACACTGCGGTAGAATCATATCAAGCTGAATCAGTGATTTGCCACTGGAAGTATGTTATTTGCAGATAAAATGTTGCAGCACCTTTAACAAATATTTGCATAAGAAACAGGTTGCAGAAAATTGTCTAAACATGCTGAGCTGCTTTGTATGGGCGGATACAGGCCTTTCTACTCTGACTTGAAGCTCTTGCATCAGGGGAAAAATTAGTGTTTCTGCTTTACTCTGTACTCAATCCTAATCTTAGCTGAAAGTCTTGTCAAAAAACAGGTTAATGTTTGGGTGATCACTGAGGTGGCCAGCCTGCAACATAGCCTATCAGGCCCAGGCACACTCTCATTTTATTAGTCCTGTCCATCTGGACCCAGACTCCTCTAAAGTCAGCAGTGGAAATACCTGTTTTGAGACTGTTTCTAGACTCTATTCCTAGAGCATCAGCTCCTGTCTCTTCTGCATTTACCATTGAACTCAACAAAGCAGCAAATAAAATTTGAGCAACAAATACCAGCGCAGGCATGTGACCTGAACTCATGCAACTGTTAAAACATATCCTGGTACCTGCTCTGTCCCACCTGTGTCAGTGCCCCTTTCACCTCAACTTTGTCTCTAACCATGGCTTTGCTGAGCAACCCTCTTCAGTCTCTGGAGCAAAGGTAGCTTGTGCAGCCTGATGGCTCCTGCACTCCCTTTGACCTTATTCAGCTTTAGCTATTTTTCGGCTTTTCCTTCTTTAAACCATAACGTCCCTTGGTGATGCCAGTGAGCTGTTAACCTTTACACCTATAGATTAATGACTTTGCCCATAAAGCTTTTCTCACCCTCCCTATCTCCCCAGCATGTCTTTATGGGCATACCCTGGAGCCTGTCTCAGCAAGGGTTTTAGGGCCAGCAACTTTTAGCTGCTGTTCCCCTTTAGCTTCACTCCTAGTGCCTAATTGTCCCTCAGGTGCTCATGCGCTTGTCACACAACTGAAGCCTTATGTGAAAACCCCATTTCTAAACCTAACCACTGGATTCCCAGACCTAAACCATACATTGTCACTTTCGAATTCAGTCCAAACTCTTACTCTTTTGCCATATATCATCTTAGCTGGTTCCTGAATTTGGTCCAACTACTATTAATCAGCTCTATTTTTTAAAAATAGCCATTTGGTAGACTCTGATGTCAGATGCAGCACGAATGTTATTCTTCTTTATGACTGCAGTCCTATACATACTTCTGAATTCCAATACTATATATTTCATCTGTACAAATATGGACACAGAGCCAGAAGGGATTCAAACGTGTTGAAAAATGTCATGTGCACCAAACAGGACTAATAGTGTTTAGTGTTAAAGAAGGAAAAAGATGCAAGAAGTAACAATCTGAAATCACTTTGTGACAGTACAGTGGTTAAATTTTAAATTGTAATCCTAAACACACAGGGAAGTCTTAAAACCAATTTTCAATTTGTAGTACACAAATTGCAAGACACTTCACATTTGCATTGAAGCCATCTGTTCTTCAAGGGTAATTTTTAAGTGATTTTAGTTTCATCTGCCTTTACTTTAAGAAGAGACTGTAAACCATATAGCCATTAGAAATGCTTTTAAAGAAAGATTCAATTTTAAGAAAGATTCAATATGCCATTTCAGAATACTCGAGTCATGTTCATAGTGAAATAATATGTTTATTCAATGAATCTGTTGTCTGAGACTCTTACATTAGCAGGAATATACATCACTGTTGTATAGCAATGGATGATAGCCTAGAATAGCCTTCTAATAGAAAGAAGAAGGAAGTTTATGGGATGTGGAAAACAGGGACAGGCCACCTGGGAGGAATATAGAGATGTTGTCAGAACATGCAGGAGGCAATGAGGAAGGATAAGGTTGGTTTGGAATTAAATCTGACAAAGGATGTCAAGGACAAAAAGAAGGGCTTCTTCAAGTACATCAGTAGCAAAAGGATGATTAGGAAAAACATGGGCCCACTGCTGAATGAGGTGGGTGCCCTGGTGACAAAGGACACAGAGAGGGCAACATTACTGAATGCCACATTTGCTTCAGCCTTTACTGCCAAGGCTGGTCCTTCGGTTTCCCAGACCCTGGAGGCAAGAGACGAAGTATGGAGAAAGGAAATGTTCCATTTGGTCAAGAAGGAGCACATTAGAGACAATTTAGGCAAACCTGACATCCACAAATCCATGGGCCCTGATGGGAGTGTTGAGGCAGCTGGCAGATGTTATCACTAAGCCACTCTCCATCATCTTTCAGAAGTCATGGAGGACAGGAGATGTGCCTGAGGACTGGAGGAAAGCCAATGTCACTCCAGCCTTCAAAAAGGGCAAGAAGGAGGACCCAGGCAACTAGAGGCTGGTCAGCCCCACCTGCATGCCTGGAGAGGTGATGGAACAGCTCATCCTAGAGGTCATCTCAAAGCCTGTGGAGGAAAAGAAGGTTATCAGGAGTAGTCAACACCAAGGGGAAATCATGCCTGACCCGCCTCCTGTGATGGAATTACTGGCTGGGTAGATGAGGGGAGAGAAGAGGATGTTGTCTACCTTAACCTCAGCAAGGCTTTTGCACAGTTTCCCACAACATCCTCATGGGTAAACACAGGCAGTGTAGGTCAGGTGAGTGGACAGTGAGGTGGACTGAGAACTGGTTGCATGGCAGAGTTCAGAGGGCTGTGATCAGTGGCACAGAGTCTAGCTGGAGGTCTGTAGCTCACAGTGTTACCCAGGGATCAGCACTGGGTCCAGTCCTGTTCAACATTCAACAGTGACCTGGATGAAGGGGCAGAGTGTATCCTCAGCAAGTCTGTTGATGTTGCAAGACTGGGAGGAGCAGCTGATACCTCAGCAGCCTGCACTGCCATTCAGTGGGACCTGAACAGGCTGGAGAATTGGGTGGAAAGGGACCTAATGAAGTTCAACAAAGGCAAGTGTAGGGTCCTGCACCTGGGGGGAACGACCCCACACACCAGCACAGGCTGAGGGTGACCTGCTGGAAGGCAGCTCTGCAGAGAAGGACCTGGGAGTCCTGGAGGACAGCAAGTGGACCATGAGCCAGCAGTGTGACCGTGTGGGCAAGAAGGCCAATGTCACCCTGGGGTGCATCAAGAGGAGTGTGGCCAGCGGGTGGAGGGGGGTGATCCTCTCCCTCTACTCTGCCCTGGTGAGGCCCCATCTGGAGTGCTGTGCCCAGCGCTGGGCTCCCCCAGTTCAAGAAAGACAAGGAACTACTGGAGAGGGTCCAGAGGAGGGCTACAACAGTGAGGAGGGAACTGGAGCATCTCCCTGATAAGGAAAGGCTGAGAGAAAAGCCTGTTTTGCCTGGAGAAAAGACTGAGAGGGGATTTTGTCAATGTCTACAAAGATCTCAAGGGCAGATGTGAAGATAACAGGGCCAGGCACTTTTCAGTGGTTCCCAGCAACAGGACAAGGGGCAACGGGCACAAACTGCAACACAGGCAGTTCCACCTGAATGTGAGGAAAAACATCTTCACTTTGAGGCTGAGAGAGCACTGGAGCAGGTTGCCCAGAGGGGTTGTGGAGTCTCCTTCTCTGCAGACACTCAAAACCCACCTGGACATGATTCTGAGCAACCTGCTCTTGGTGACCCTGCTTTAGCAGGGGATTGGACTAGATGATCTCCAGAGGTCCCTTCCAATCCTGACCATTCTGTGACTCTGTTTTCTAGAAATTGGTGATAATGTAATGAGAACTTTTTATATTTTCTTATACCTATAATCTTGATTATGAATAATCTTTGGGTTGATATAGAATCTATTTAATTTCAGGTTACATTTATTGAATCATTCAACATCTCATAGAAAAATCACATCTATCCATTAACTAAATGAAAAACACACAGGTATAAATCAGGTCTTTAGTTTGGAGGAAAACCTTAACAGAACATAAGAATACATAAAATCTCTCAATTAAGAGAAATAGTTGTCCAACTGTATTTTTACAAATGTTTAAATGAAGTAGTTTGTAGATAAATAGAAATAGGGAAATAATTTTTAAAGCACACTTTTGTGTCAGAAATGAAACTGGAAAAATTAGTGAATTAGGTGAATTAGGTAATCGGGACACTGACTTCCAATTCTGTGTCAGTGGCCTGAATCTCCACTTTAGCAGATTTCATATATATCTCTGTGACAGAAGTGGAAATTATAATTGTGTAGTTCATATAAAAATATACTTGATAAATCTTCATTTTCATAATATTTAGGTGAAACTTGCTTCTCAAAAGGCAAGTTTATTAATAACATAATTATGTTACGCACATTTTAATTGAACCTTCTTATCCTTCTTTTCCCTTCCCAAATGCGGAAAAAAAAATCCTCACTTGTTTGCTTTTCATTTTCAGCTTTCTTGGAGTAAAGATTGCTGTTCACATTTGTGTTGTTTTCTTTGCTTCGGACTGTGAAACCACCAAAAATTATTAAGTAATATTATCTCTGTCTGTTACTTACAGAGCAGAGGAGTCTTGTTAACTTGGCAAGAGGAAAGAATTTGAAAAAATTGCAGAGACATGTCTATACATAATATGATACTTTCTTGTTTGACACAGAATTGTTCTGTATTTGGGAGATAATTGCTTGCCACCATTCTTAGGCAGTCAGTTTTGTACTCATTATTAAATGGGAATTAGGTTTAAGTTAAATACACAATTTCAACTCCAGAATGTCTTATAATTTGCATCTTGGACATTATAAATTCTTCTAAATCCACCAGGGTTAAAATTCATGCTATTTGTTCCCGGCTGTTGCTTACAAGTAATTAGAGGGTCTGAAACCTTAAAATATTTTTGTTTATTATGTTTATTGAGATATTTATTTTTTGTGTTTAGATAAGATAAACAAGATCATCATCCAATAATATTACTTACCTAAGGCACAAAATCTAACTAGTGGAGCACTTCAGACACAGATTAAGTGATTCCTTTAAAGCACACGAGATTTGTTATATCTCAGAAATTAATCCAAATTCTTCAGTCCTAGGCCCCGTAATGATTCCCATACCATTTTTTGTTTCTTTTCAGTTCTAAGAGAAGTGTTTTGAAGTAGTTATACATTTAAAATTGGGTATGTGGGAAAAATAAAAATGAGAAAGTGATACTGCTTTAATATTTTTAAGGCTCTTTACACCCTAAGTTTGCTGAAGAAGCATTGGTACCACTGGTTAAAAACTTTTCCTTTATGAAGGCATTTATTACTCTTATCTGAGCTATGTGTCTTGAATAAGAGCTGCCAGCACTAATAATCAGACACCTGTGCCTTCAAGATATGCAAAGCTGATGAATGATCAGAGATCAGACATAGCAAATGTTTGATTTAGGGTTTTCTCTAACACCTATCTAAGTAGTATCAAGAGAAAACAGGGGTTTTTTGTCCTCCAGTCTTCTGGTAAGGTTAGCTTTTCCACTGACTTTCTATCCAATATAGTAACTGCAACAGCCACAAAATTTTATTAGGATTTAAGAAGTCAATTTGTTATTGATTATGCTGAATAAAGTGTATAAATTTCATTACAATAAGTGAAAGATGGGAAAAGCCACCAGGAAATAAAATGTGGAGTAGTTGTACTATTTCACTCTAAAACTGATTTCTGGGGCTGCTGAATTTCATTTCGCTTTATACAAATCCCACAGATCTAAAAAAATTCCATTTAGCTGCCTAGGAGCAGTAGTATTTGATGCAATTATCTTAAAGGTTTCTTTGCTCCCATATTCTGAATCCAAATCACCTCCAGATCTTAGCTGTATTTGGCCTTTTCTAGTGCCAACACATTGTCATGGTTTAACCCCAGCCAGTAATTAAGCCCCACACAGGTGCTTCATTATTCTCCCCCCAACTCGGGGACGTGGGGAGGAAAATCGGAAAGGAATGTAAAACTTGAGGGTTGAGATAAGGACAGTTTAGCAATTGAGATAAAATAAAAATACAAGAACAATAGTAACAGTAACAGTTATAATGAAATGAAGGAGGAGAGGAATGAAATCCAAAGGGAAGGGAGAAATGAAAGCAAGTGACACACAGTACAACTGCTCACCACCCACTGACCAATGCCCTGCTGGTCCTGAGCAGTGACTGGCAGCCCCAGCCAAACCCTCTTGGTTTATATACCAAGCATGACAACCCATGGTGTGGAATACCCCTTTGGCTGGTTTGGGTCAGCTGTCCTGCTTGTGCTCCCTCCTAATTTCCTGGGCCCCTCCAGCCATCTCACTGGCAAGGCCTGAAAAATCAAAAAGTCCCCAACCACACTATTTCCAAAACAAATCCAAAACACAGCATTGCACTAGCCACCAAGAAAATTAACTCTATCCCAGCTGAAATCAGGACACACATATGGCAAGAAATGTCTAATGATAATGATTTGAAGCAAGACAGGACTGAGCAATTCTTTGTTGTGTGACCTCTTGTGCTTCCTTTCAGAGAATGTTCAATGCAACAGAATGTTACTGCACAAGTATGTGATTTATATTCAGACTTTGCAAAGGACAGAAGTTACAGTAAGGTGATGCCCAAAAGGAACAGGTGGTAACATGTATATGAATATATAACTGGCTGGCAGTTTACTGCTTGCCGGCTGTGAGGATGAGGCTTCTGAATGTTTCTTTCAATACGTGGTTGAAGAGTCAATGGTGCAGCAGGAAGTAAAGGAATAACAATCAATGTTAACAGGTCAGAGAGAGTTCAGAAGCTGTCAAATGGAATAAATTCAGCACTATGAAAAATATATGATTTTTAATATGGAGAGATTTCTGCCATGTTATTGAAAATAATGAGGAGCTGCTACTTGAAGACAATGTGATGTGGTTGTATTTACATGAGTGTGTAGTGCAACAGTGAAAAGGCTGTTGGCTGGTGAGAGGTGATTCTAGGACAATGCGAGAGAAGAAAACCTTTGTGAACTGACAAAACCATGATTTTTTAATACCAAAAGAAGCCAAAAAAAAAAAAAAAAAAAAGAAAAGGTTGGATGTTGTTTGCATTTAATTAAAATGAATGCTGTGCTAATCCAAAGTGTAAACATTCACAGCAAAGCATGATTTGTTACTGGAAGTAAAAATTCAGCTAGAAGACCCTTGTGTGAAGGCAATACCTGAAACAGCAAGATACCCGTGTTTGTGTAATCTGATTATTTAGAAATGAATCAAATATCAACATACTAAAACAGGGAAGAAGAGGCAAGATTGTCATTCATGCAGTAAACTTCAGACTCAGATTAAATACTCAACTAATATTTTCAAATAGTAAGGTAAGAAAGTAGAAAACCCAAGGGGTAACAGCAAAAGTTTCAGAAAACATTGCTGACTTACAAGGAACATATAGTTAAAATAATCATAAAATAAGTTCAAGATAACTTAAACAGTCCATTGTGGTTAAAAAAAGAAATACCTATTTTCCCCATTCCTTACCATGCATTTCCAAGACTGAGCTCCAGTGATAAGTGATCTAGTGATTCAAGATCAACCCCAGCGATTCTGAGGTCCTTCTGGTATTGGGTTGGTGGATTTAGTCATCCTGCTGAAGGCTGCAGCACACACCAGGGTGGCTGTAAGATATGGGTGGCTCAGGGGATGGCTGAAGGAAAGGGGGAAGGACATGAAGGGAGTAAGCGCAGTCCTTTCCCAACAGCAGCATGCTGTTTAGATGAGCTTGGCCTCTTGTGCAACTGTACATTTAGGCTAAAGTTTCCCATGACAGCTGGGCTAATCAAGCAGCTAACAGCCACAAAGAAAGACTGTCCTGCAGCAGGTGATGAGGGACTGGAAACAGGATTGTCCTTTTGGGCAGCAATTTAGCTGTTGTGTATTGCTGCTGAGTGAGAAATGCATCTTTCCTCATCAGTTATGCCCTGTATCAATTTGTACACAGACACTCATACCTGATGGGAGCTTTAAGTAAAAACTTTAGCATAAAAATGTGTGTTTCTAATTTCTGTTGCTTCATGATGTTACATGTTACAGTGTATCTGATCTAAAGTGGACCTGGGGTGACTGACATGCAGCCCTCTTTTCCTGAATACACTGTAGCAGGCATAGTAGAAGGATTTCATGCATCCTCCAAGGGCTGTGATCCTTAGCCCAGAAATCAAGTGCAATCCTGGTGATGATGTCTAGAAAAATGTATGAAGTGCCATGTTTAGTGGTTGTTGACAATCCTCACCACAGCTCCTCGGCCTATAGAGTATGGAGTTTTTGTTGTATTATTTTTTTGGCTTGGAGGAAACAAAAATGTCTACCTGTCTCTTCAATGTTTGCCAATGTAATTCTGCTGAACCCCACCTTACTGGAAGAGAGCTGTACTTTCTAGATATATGTCACTGGGTTATGTGTGAAACTGTTCTAGCAGACAAGTGTTGTCTGCCAGAATTTTCTGCATCTGCACTTGGGTCTACTGGGCAATCACACTGCGAGCAGAATTTCAGGACAGGCATAGCTTATACTCTTTTTATAGTGGTAAATGGATTTTGAAAGCTGCTGTACAAAATAGGAAGGCAAGAGGAAGTAGTGTAGGAGAAAAAGTGGCATCTCCTGATAAAACAGAGTTTTGTAGAGCTAAAGTAGTAATTTAATTGTCCTTTCTAATTAAAGCGGATATGCGTAATAAAAGAGCAGGAATTTAGCTCAGTTCCATGAATTTAGGGTGCGGGAAGCTTGGTGTGACAACATCTATTTATGCATTCCCATTCTACACCTGAAAGCTGTCATTCCTAAAAAAGTTTAGGTTTTACTTGTTTTGTATGTTTTTATTTTTCCATTGTAAACAATATTGAGTTTTTGCAGTCCTCTTATTGTTTGGATCGCTAAATTGTTTTTATTGTAAGGCTGTTACTGCTTTTCCAGCCTTTCTGGGGAAACAGAGAAAGGGTTATTCTAAGTCCCATCACAAGCTGGGTATTCAGCAATGAAATAGTCTTTAAATGATTAGCACTTGATAAGTTATATAACTGCTGTTTTCTGTATTCATACAATTTAATTTGAAATGCTGTTTACAAAATACCAAAGGACGATTTGTTCTTGCAGGCCAGCAGCGACTATCAGTAACAGTTTCTGATGTTTTATGTGGGTTTTCTTTCTAACTCTGTAGGAAAACAATCAAGTTGATGGTTTCCTGCCTTAGTTTTAATTGCTAACAAACCACTTTGCTTGCACATCATGCACTCCAGCACACATCAATTATCATCTGCTCTCTTTTTCAGGAGATAGCTAGAGATGCCTCTGCCTTAAAAAAACAATGTTCCTTTGATCTTTAAGACTGATTCTGAGGAAAGATGTACTAAGGAATCTGTCAGCACCTGGCTGTCTTGGATATTGTAGGTACACGCTGATTTCCCCTTCAGTGAAAAATGTTTTCAGCTGTGACCCTTTAATTACATGATAATGTGACCAGGAAAGTACAGCTTGAGAAAAAAGGCAAGGAAACACATTTTAAAAACAGGTTTTAGTAGAGACTGGTATAGGTTGTGCAGCTTCTATAGCCAAGAAACTCAGCAGGTTTTGTATCTCATGTGTCTTTCAGGAGGATTTAGTATTACATACCCTAAAACACTGGTACATTTAAAACAATCCTTCTTCCCCATATCTTGGGTCCTTCTTCTGCATATCCTTCTTGAAACAATTTTCAGAGTTTGTGGCTCCAAACTTATCTACAATTAAAATAAATCTTTTATACTATCTCAGTCTCCCTGGATGGCTAAGGATATTTCCCAGTGCTTTGCTGATAGATGGAGTGATTATGACTTTTAGCTCCCATTATGTCAGAACACAAACCTCAAACACACTTCAGCAGGTCATGATGTGATGATGAGGGAGAGGCTGTGGTTGTCTTTCTGACTCTCAATATACAACTTAGGATCTCTGCAATTTAGGATTTTGGGAGAAAGCTGTCTCAATTGCCCTCTAGAACACCCAGCAATTTGTGTACTTAAGTGTCTAGATTTGACACTGTTCTCACATTGGATACATATTTTTTTAAATAAAAACAATTAATTAGAAACATAATATGATTTAATAATATAATTTGCAATTATATAATTATAAATATGTTTATAATAATTTTTGATAAATGTTGCAATTTTAAAGGGGCAATATACTTAGGCATAATGAAACTGGCAAAGAAATTATGTGGACTCTTTATTTCATTTGTGCTGATTTTTTTTTTGTAGAGTGCTATTGGTTTCCCTTGCAAGACAGAATTAGAGCATTTGTTTCAAATGGTATCTGTAAGACCATCCCTTCAGAGAGGTGAGCAAGATGGTGTGTTTCTAATGTGCCCTTGTACAAGGGTTTGTTATCTGGCACTCATATCTTATGGTGCTTTGCTGAAGTGTTTGACGGTATTGTCTCAATATTTTCAGTGCACAAACTTATGACATGGTTCACTAGTAGCTGAAGTGAATACCACTGAATTATGGGTCATGAGCAAATCAGATTGGATTACCAGAAAAGTATGACAGGACAAGTCAGTAACTTGATGTTCTTCAGATAGCTTTTCATGTGCTATTGCTGGTAATAATGTACACAGCTAAGGAATCAAGTAGTAAGGGTCCCAAGTCTACTTTTTTTTTTTCCTTCCCCCCTACTGTCATGTACCTGAACAATTCTGGAAAATCATGGTTTATCAGGAAGTTGTGAACAAACTTACTGATGAGAAAGTGATGGTAGGACTTCAGAGAGAATATCAGATTTTTGCCTTTATGCTGGTGGAAGGAGACTTGGACAGACAAACTTTCTCTTAAACTGTCCTGAGCTTTATTTTCTCTCTTCTGAACCCTGGGGTATTCTCCAGGTCTTTTTTGCCCTGTCAGTATTCCGTTATTCCTGTAGTCCTTCAGTGTTGTATTTTGTCGTGGTTTAACCCTGGCTGGCAACCAAATTATGCTCTGATTGTAATCCCTCTCTCTCAAGTGACCCAGAAGCAGAATAATTTCAAGTAGGTCCATAAGCAATGACAAGCCTTTGAAGAAATTAAACAGGAGATGCAGTAGCCCTTTGTCCAATCTGGACAGGGCAAGATGTAAAGAATGTGCTCTACACTGCAGCTGGGGAGAATGGCCCTACCTGGAGCCTCTGGCAGAAAGCACGAGGGGAAACTCGAGGATGACCTTTGGGCTTTGGGAGTCAGGGATACAGAAGCTCTGAGGCACGCTATATTCCAACTGAAAAAGAGATGCTGGCAGATTATGAAGGGGTTTGAGCTGCTTCGGAAGTGATTGGTACTGAAGAGCAGCTCCTCCTGGCGCCCCGGTTACCAGTGCTGGGCTGGGTGTTTAAAGGGAGGGTTTCCTCTACACATCACACAGCTGGTGCTACATGGAGTAAGTGGGTTGCGCTGATTACACAACAAAGTCAGAGAGGAAATCCCAGTCATCCAGGAATTCTGGAAATTATTATGGACTGGCCAGAACATAAAGATTTTGGGATGTGACCAGAGGAAGAGGTGACACGTGCTGAAGAAGCCCTGTTGTACAATGAACTGCCAGAACATTAGAAGCAACATGCCTTGTTTACTGATGGGTCCTGTCACATTGTAGGAATGCACCAGAGGTGGAAGGTGGCTGTACGGAGTCCCCTGTGACAAGTCACAGAAAATGCTAAAGGAGAAAGTGGATCAAGTCAGTTTGCAGAGGTAAAAGCTATCCAGCTGGCTTTAGATGTTACTGAATGAGAAAGGTGGCCGATACTTTACCTCTATCCTGACTCATGGATGCTGCCATATGCCCTGTGGGGGTGGATGCAGCAGAGGCAGAGTGATTGTCAACACAGAGGTAAATCCATCTGGGCTGCTGCATTATGGCAAGATACTGCTGCTCAGTTGGAGAACCTGGTTGTAAAAGCACGTCATGTAGATGCTCATGTACCCAAGAGATGGGCCCCTGAGGAACATTTAAACAATCAGCAGGTAGATAAGGCATCCAAGGATGAAGTGGCTCGAGTAGATTTGGATTGATAACATAAAGGTGAATTATTTATAGCTTGGTGGGCCCATGACACTTCAGGTCATCAAGGAAGAGATGCAACATATAGATGAACCTGGGATCAAGGGGTGGACTTAACCATGGACACTATTGCACAGGTAACCTCTGAATGTGAAACATGCGCTGCAATTAAGCAAGACAAACAGTTAAAGACTTTTTGGTATGGAGGGCGATGGCTGAAATATAAATATGGTGAGGCTTGGCAGGTTGACTATGTCATACTCCCACAGACCCGCCAAGGCAAGCACTATGTTCTTACAATGGTGGAAGCAACCACTGGATGGCTGGAAACATACCCTGTGCCCCATGCCACAGCTCAAGACACTATCCTGGGCCTTGAAAGACAGGTCTTGTGGTGATATGGTACTCCAGAAAGAACTGAATCAGACAATGGAACTAATTTCAGAAACAATCTCATAGATACTTGGGCCAAAGAGCATGGCATTGAGTGGGTATATCACATTCCCCATCATGCACCAGCTTCTGGGAAAATTGAATGATGTAACAGACTGTTAAAGACTACACTGAAAGCAATGGTGGTAGAACTTTCAAACATTGGGATACACATTTAGCAAAGGCCACCTGATTGGTTATACCAGAGGATCTGCAAACCAAGCTGGTCCTACCCAGTCAAACCTTGGGGAGAGGGTAGCCGAGGCCTGTGGATCGTTGCTCAGGGAGTGGCTGGGCATCAGTCAGCGGGCGGTGAGCAGTTGTACAGTGTATCACTTGTTTTCCTTTCTCCCTTTCCCTTTGGGTTTTATCATTTCCTCACCAAAAAATATAAGGAGGCTTGCCAGATTGACTATGTCACACAAAGTGTGGACCCCACCCATAGGCGAACTCTCTGGGAAAACAAAGCCAAAGGTACAGTTATTGGCTTCCCCCTCAAGGGGCCATCTGACACACAGAGGCAACACCACCACCAGTACACAGGCCAGATTAATTTCGTAACCAACAAACCCATCATATTATAAACTAGACCTAGATAGTACAACACTATAATAACTTTACCCAGGTCCCAGTGTAAACAAACAATACAAGAGGGAATGTATACTGTAAGTAAATAAGACAATACAACCCTGGGACCATGGGCAGCAACTTCAAAGGCAGAGAAACCAGCACTGTAGCCAATGATTTTTAATCCAAGACAATGAACACTGAAAACCCTTTAATCTAACACAATCTGATTAGACCTGTTGTTACCTCAACATTCCAAGCCCCACACTGGGCACCAAAAAAGACTGTCACGGTTGAACCCTGGCTGGCAACCAAGCACCATGCAGCTGCTCGCTCACTCCCCCTCACCCAGAAGGGTAGGGAGGAGAATCAGAAAGGAATCTAAAACTCAAGGGTTGAGATAAGAACAATTTAATAAGTAAAGCAAAAGCCATGCACACAAGCAAAGCAACAGAAGGAATTCATTCACCACTTCCCATGGGCAGGTGCTCAGCCATCCCCAGGAAAGCCGGGCTCCATCGCATGTAACAGTTACTTGGGAAGACAAATGTCATAACACCGAAGGTCTCCCTTCTTTTTCCCCCATTTTATATACTCAGCAAGACACCCCATGGTATGGAATGTCCCTTTAATGAGCTCAGGTCAGCTGTCCTGGCTGTGTCCCCTCCCAATGTCCTGTGTCCCTCCAGCCCTCTGGCTGTCAGGGCCCAAGGAACTGAAAAGTCCTTGACTTAGTATAAACATCACCCAGCAACAACTGAAAACATCAGTCTGCTATCAATGTTCTCACATCAAAGCCAAAACACAGCACTGTACTAACTACTGAGAAGAAAATCAACTCCATTCCAGCCAAAACCAGGACATATTTTTATTGGTCTTGGCTGATGAGCCACTCCTTTTTTTGCCTACCTGATCACCTGATGTCTGCTTGGGAAAGATGCGACCCAGCTCATTAAGGGGCTGAAAATTTGTTTTTGCCGGTAGGATGACTAACCTGGTAAGGAGAGCTTTAAACCAGGAATGATGTGAGATGGAGACAGTTACCAGCAGACCTGTGAAAAGTGATAGACAGGGCTGATGAGCAAAGGACCTGGGATTATGGGAGAGGAAGAGCTCACAACTTCCACAATGTACCCTTGATGGAAGAGGATCATGTCAGGCAATACTGCAAACTATCTGTACTGAAATCCATGGGCCCTGATAGGATGTACCCATGAGTACTGAGGGATCTGGCTGATGCCATTGCAGGGCCACTCTTGATAATCTTTGATCTGTCATGGTGACTGGCAAGAGTGCCTGAAGACAGAAGAAAAAGTCACTCCCATCTTCAAGAAAGGAAAAAGGAGAACCAAGAAAACTACAGGCTGGTCAGCCTCATCTTGATTCCTAAGAACGTAATGCGGTAGCTGATTCTGGAAATGATTTCTTGGCATATTAAGCACAAGAAAAACATCAGGAGAAGTCAACATGGCCTCACCAAAGGGAAGTTGAGTGGATTGAAGCCTGGCTCAATGGCTGCACACAGGTGGTGGTGATCAGTGACACATATTCCAGTCAGAGGCTGGTAACTAGCAGCATACCCTAGGGGTATATCAATGAAGATGTTTAACATCTTCATTAATGATCTGGATGATAGGCCAGTGTGTACCCTTTGCAAATCTGCAGATGACACCAGACTAGAGAAGGACTGGCTGATGCACCAGAGGGTCATATTGGGTTCTAAACAAACCCTGACAGGCTAAAAAAATATGAGCCAGCAGGAACCCCATGAAGTTTGCAAGGAGAAGCTGAAAGTCCTGCACCTGGGGAGAAACAGCCCCATGCAACACTGTATGCTGGGGGCCACCCAGCTGGAAAGCCACTTGGCAGAAAAGGCTCTGGGGGTCATGGTGGACACCAAGTTGAACATAAGCCAGAAATATACTTTCGCGGCAAAGAAGACTGATGGTATCCTGGGCTGCATTGGGAGGAGTGTTAGCAGGTAGAGGGAGGTGATACTTCCCATCTACCTCAGCACTGGTGAGGCCACACGTGGAGTGCTGTGTTCAGTTCTGGGCTTCTCAGTACAAAAGAGTCAGGGACATACTAGGGAGAGTCCAGTGAAGGACCACTAAGACGGTTAGGGGACCGGAGCATTTCACTCCAGAGGAAAGGCTGAGGGAGCTGGGCCTGCTCAGCCTAGAGAAAAGGCGGCTCAGGAGGGATGTATAAATATGTACAAATACTGGAATGGAGGCTGTAAAGAAGACAGAGCCAGACTCTCTTCAGAGCTGTCCAGTGGGAGGACCAGAGGCAATGATCACAAACTGTAACATGGGATGTTCTTTATGAACATCAGGAAACACTGTTTTTACTGTGAAGATGACTGAGCACTGGCACAGGTTGCCCAAAGAGGTGGTGGACCTCCTATTCAAAGCCATTTGGATATGATCCTGGGCAACTGTCTCTAGGTGGCCCTAGCTGAACGGGGGTGTTTGGATAAGGTGACCTCCAGAGGTTTCTTCTAACCTGAACGATTCTGTGATTCTGTGACCCTAACTTCTTTCCTCTGCTCTCCTCAGGTGATGGCTTCCATGCTGACTTACTATCCTTACTTGTCCCCAAATCATATTCTGATTTCCTTTCTGTTTTTTCTTATCAAAATTTATGCATTAGCTCCCTTTACTTGTCCCATGGAAATTCAGTTTGGTCTTTTCTCATCACTAAATACATTTCTCCTTGTACACCTGGCTAATTATTCTCCCTTTCTGATCATTTTCTCTTCAGTTTCTTGTCTGCTACCACAGTAGTTCTCCTTCATAGGACCCCACAATTCCAAACCTACCCCTGGCTCCTCTTGAGAGGTCATTTCATACCTCTTTCTCCCTTACACGCTTTGTAGTATCTCAGATCTGATTTTCTTCCACAGTCCTAGACCCAGCATATGCATGCCAAACTTAGTTTATTTTCCTTTTTCTTGTTATCCAGACTGCTTGCTCTAGCCTATGATTATTCTGAACCTCGAATAACCAGCCTTTGTGTTCCCCATCCTTTTGTAGTGCTCGAACTTCAGATGAGACCACTGACCAGCACATTTTTCCTTAGTTCATGTGGTTTGATAGCAAGTCATGCATTTGTACAGTCTGTATCATGCCTGTAGCAGACAGAATCTAATTTTCTGTTAGACACTCTGTTAAGCATCTGAGAAATTTAGTTCTAAACTGATGGAAATCTGCTAATAAATTTTGAGGGCAAAAGGGATATAGACCTCTCTAACATAAAGCCTATCCGAGTGTCAATATGCCTCACCACCATAAAAAACCTTTTGAATTTTCAATGAAAGCCTTCGATTTTTTACAGAAAATGGTAAAGGTATTTCGGTTAGTATAGTTCATAATTCAGCCCCCAGTGGAGATATGATAATAATCATAGAATCACAGAGACATAGAATGGTTTGGGTTGGAAGGGATCTTTAAAGGTCTTCTAGTCCAACACCCCTGCCATGGACAGGGACACCTTCTACTAGACCAGGTTGCTCAAAGCCCCATCCAGCCTGGCCTTGAGCACTTCCACAGCTTCTCTGGGCAACCAGTTCCTGTGTCTCACCACCCTCACATTAATGAATTCCTTCCTAATATCTAATGTAAATCTACCCTCTTCCAGTTTAAAACCACTACACCTCATTCTATCGTTACAAGCCCTACTAAAAGGTCGATCCCCATCTTTTTTATAAGACTCTTTTAAGTATTGAGAAACAGTATATGAAAGTCATTATGAATAGTTTGACAAACTTATAAGCTATTGAAAATATGTTTGTTAATGGGAAGTGCTTGTAATGATTATACTGGCCATACTGCCATCCCCTTCTATAATTGCAAGTTCTACCATTATAAATGGATTAGAGCTGCCTCATGTAATATTTTTGTTTGTCAGGGCCTTCTGTAGACTGATATTTATAAATAAAACTGTTATTATGAGATGAGGTACTCCATTGTTTGCACAGATGATTGCTTATGCACACACAGTAGTAATTGCTCATGTACTAAATTGTTCATGTACTTTTACAATAATTGTCTTATTTGTGTACTTTATCTAAATAGCAGTTGTTGACAGCTGAATTATTCATTCTAAATTCATCAACAACTAATACCTTTTGTTGACAGCTACTGCTATAAAACACTGCAAGAGCCGCATGCAGGTTGGGAGCAGTATATTGTGAAGTGACCAGCAGCTATAGAAATCCCGTTTTACTATCAGCTTGTGTCTTATTATTTATATCTCCCTGAGGAGCTTGGAAATAGCTATTGCAGAAAACACCACAAAAGTTTTACCAAGAGAAGATTTCATTATCAGATATCAGCTTTTCTAATTCATTTTTTCAGTCACTTCCTCCCTCGGCTGTACACCATTTTCCTATAGGGCTTTGCGTCTTCTCCCCATAAAGTTGGAGCTTTTTCAAGCTGGGCATGCGTGTTTAAAATAGGATGACGCAAAATTTCCTGTGATGAGCAACAGCCTGCATTCATGCTAAAACACACAAGATCTTCATTCCATATATTTTAGATGTAATTTTCTTTCTCTAGATGCCTATATGAATGCTAAATTTTATCCATTTGCATTTACTTAAAGAGAGCAAAGACTGTAACATGAGATAAGAATGTAATTTTTTTGTTCTCTAATATTTACATAAAGTAGTCATGGACCCGATCTGGCTCTTGGTGAAGTTGTTGGGAAGTTGTGCTAGTAACAGAGATTATCTCATTTGTTTTAATGCTTGGGAGAGAAAGGTTGCCCATGAATATGCAATCTGCAGACATTGCAGTCAGAACACATACCCATATGTCAAAGAAACCATGCTATTGAAGTCAACAATCATGACAGCATTTTGATAGGAAATTCAGCAGAATAAAAGAAGATCCTATAAAATAATCATGCACTAAGCAATCTAGCTTTTTGCCTCCACACTCCAAAAAATTGTAAAAAGAAAGTAGGGCCCACCTTAAGATCATTTCTTTTGTTTCCATCCCCACTGCCTTCTCTCCCCACTCTCCTCACCTGATTTACTGAGGAATGGCACCACCACCCACCACCCCCTGCAGCCCCCTCAATAAATTTAAACTGATAAAGTGAAGCTGAAGTTTCACACTGGGGTGAATTTGTTAACCCATCTTCCATTCATTCATCTTTCAAGGCATTTTAAGTCAGTCCACAGCTTGTAAACAAGAGAAGTTATGTTGAATGCTGATGGAGACAAGAAAGAACTGATTGATTAAGAAGGGTACATAGACTGCTCATATGTAGAATGAGCTATGGACCTACTTACTCTTTTGTTCATTCAAAGCTTAATTTAAAGAAGCAATTTATTTGGTGCTACTTATATGATCACCATTAAATCATTAAAAAGGTTTAGGCTTGTTTTTTTTGAACAAATATAATTACTGTTACAGTTGACTAGGGAGTATTTAATGTTATAGGATGAACATTAGAAAATTTTTTCATTATTATTATTTTCCATTTTCTTTTTTTCTTTAGTAATTTTCTCTAGAGGTACAGAAAAGTCTAATGAGTAACAGAGCCATATCTAACAGATATCTTTATTATGAACACTTATTGTGTTAGTGCGAACAGTATGCTACTGACATGCATAGTGGTTAGGTAGGAATCTCTGTCCTGGAACTCATCCTTAAGTGGGGTAAGAATCACATCAGCAATGTAAAGAATGGGTGGAAACACAAAAGTGTTTTGTTTATGTGTTAGAGATGATACAGTGATATGCATATTTAGACAAGTAATTTTTTTCTAAGGTTCATACATGAACTCACACAAACAGTTTAATATTCTGATTACCTCTCCATCTCTTTCTGCTTCTGTTTGATTCTGTCCTGATAACTAGAACTCATTATTACTTTTCTTCTGGTGTAGAGATAACCTTAGAATGTTTATTATAATGTAGATTGTTTAAGTATCCAAATGTGACTGTTTTGAGAATGTTTAGTACATACATACTTCAAAAATTTCCCTCAGATAGTGAAGGAAAATTATGAATTAGTAAAATAAAATTAAAGGAAATTGCAGTCTGTAGCACAGAATTAATGATTTTCCACACTTCTCCTTCCTTCCTTCTTTGTCCCTGTTTCAGATATTCTGGTCTTTTTTTGTTGGAACAATCATGATTCAAGTTTCATCTCTTTCTGTCTCTTCAACTGGCCTTTTTAAAGACTGGCTGCCTGGTCTGAGAAGTAAATGACTAAACACTGCCAGAAGTTTCAAATCTCCTGTCTCATTTTGCTGTTACTTGTATTGTTGAGAAGGAAGAAAGGCAAGGGCATTCACTGTTTAGGTCTCTTCTCTGGAATAATTTTTAAAATTCATTTTAAAGAGATGTATATAACATAACTTCTGTGAGTAAATAGATTGTATTATATTGTTGGTGAATAAAAGAGTGTTTTATGACACATAAAATAGGGATAATGAGACAAAAAATGAAAACAAAAGGTTGTGTTTAAGTTTCTTGCTAGCTGTATATAGGAAAGGATGCATTTCCTCTAACTTCTGGCATCTACAACATAGATGTCAATATCTAGTTTGTTTTCTAGACTCTCTTTGTAAACAGTGAAGAAAACCAGGCTCTTTCAGGGTGCAATTAATCTCATTTTAGGGGTAAGAACTAAAATAAATTGTATGAATTTTGCAATTTAGAAGTACCTATTTCTCTCTATTGACTAGAAATGGAGGCAAACAAGTTAGCATAGATATCAGTGTCTAGAAGTCAGATGAGATATACTTCATTTCTGATGACTGACAAAAGAGCAGATGATGTCAAAGAATGGTCTCAGTTTTGTCAATGTGATGATATTCTACCCTATTGCTTTTGGAAGTATTATTTTGCAATAGAGAAAAGGTTATTTTTATTAAATATTGCCCTTGAAAAGTCCTGTAGAGGCTCAAAATGACTGAGATCTATTATTTCTGAGCCCTCTTCCATTCTTCAGCTGTTTTTCTTCTTTTGGTGATGGTTTAACTTACCTGACTTCCCAACTTTTCATTCCTGTTATATTTTGGTTTTCATGCACTTATGAAAAGGTAAGACTTTTGTTTTTGTCTAGATGATCATTTGCAATTTAAAATGATTTTAAGCATTTAAAATTGTGTTCTAAAGTTCTCAGTATTTTAAATTACATTCTAATAGAAGGAGGTAATAACTGTGGAAAAAAAACCCTGTTTTATTGCATTTTTACTGGTTTTCAAAAAGTTCTACTAAATGTCATAGTTACTACCTGAGTGGACAGCTCCTCCTTCAAGACCTAGCCTGTGGCAGTGTTTCCACAGGAAACTTTGCATAATGCTGAATCTTTCCTCTAAGCCGACAGGAAAGTGTTTAATTCCCTCTGAACTCAACATGGACTTCACAAGAAGAACACAGGATAGAATTGGATTTTAAGCAAAAGCTAGCTAGGAAGCAGCAAGAATCTCAGTTTGCAGAGTGCTAAGCCTATTTCTGCCACTTCATTTAAATTCTTCTTTTTGAAATAACATGCAAACAACATTTACAGTCTACAAATGAAATCAATTAAGTTATGAGTGAGACTTGTGTTGTTTACAAAACTAAGAGGCTGTGAGGTGCCAGAGAGAAGTCTAGTTGTCTGCTTGACAGCTATGCTATCACTCTTCTAACAATAAATAAATAAATTATAGAATGTCTGCAAAATGACAATTAGAGAAAGAAGAGGCAACCCATATTAAATATTAGAAGACAGTTTTGATATTCTGTTGGGATGCAGATTAATATTTATTAGTATGTTTAGATATTGAAAAGTCTTTTTAATCAAGGCGAGAGGCAATTTTCATTAGATGATCTTTAAAAATGGATAAATGCATGAAAAGATTAAATATCTGAGTCATAGCAAAATTCAAACAAGGATAAAAAAATATATTGTTTTGTAATCTACCAAAGGAAACATTGCTTTTTTCCCTTGGTTGAAGAGACTACTATTGTAATGAAGTTAAAAAAAAATGTATTAAGGAGCTAGATTTTTTCTTCATTAGAAAGGAAGAAGAAATTATTTAGGAATAACTTCATATGTTCAGTAGACCATTGCCACTGGCTTTGCACTAAGGATAAATTTGTGTGGTTATATGGGAGCATATAATAAGTTATAATAAGCAACGCATTACAATGAAGTGGTCAAGCAAAATCCTATAGCTCAAGATTTTTGTTGCATGTCATGGAAATTGTCTGATGGTTTAAGAAGAGAACTGCATCATACTCTAAACATATTTTGACATTGTCTGTTTTTCTAAATTCTGCAGTTCAAAATGACCTAGTGAAAGTTTGGAGGTTATATATTCTACATTAATTGATAGGATGATCCAGAATCCAGATTTCATACATTACACAGTAACATTATTACATTACGGTACTGCCACTCTTGAACTCTGGTGCATTTTCAGGTATGATGTTGTAGATCACCTCATTACATCTTGGTGACATAGTTTTAATGTGATATTAATTAGAGACCATACATTTTTTGATTCTCCATGTTTAGAAGGGAAAGGAAAAGAGTATAATTTTCTGACTGCAGGAGATTTGTTTAGCTGGAAGCGATAAGTTGAGATTCATTTCTAGGAAGCATGGATGAGTAAGTTTGTTTTAAGGTTAGTATGGCATCTCTGCAGCATCCTGCCTCAAGTTTCAAGGTTCTGAGTGTAACTGAAGTAGGCTAATCAAAAGCAGAAGAGACAGGGCAAACTCTGCTGTCAGATCACAAAAGCAATGTAGTAAAAAGACAAACAACTTAAGAAGAAAAATAAATAGGGAATAATAAAACTCTTTAAACTGAGGAAACTGTGGGAAAACCCCACAAACAAACCATGTGCAGGCGGCTATTTTACCACTTCTGCTAAGGGAGGCTGAGGAAGAGAGAAATAACCATGCCTTAATTGCCTACTGTTTGTTCGCAGGTGTCCATGGGATCTGAGCACAGTGGTCCCCATCTCCCTTTTGATTTTAGCTAACCACAACTACTTTAGGTTTCCCATAAGTGCTTAGTTGTCAGCTATAATAATAATAATAATAATAACAACAACAACAATAATAATAATAATTAGACTTTAATCCAGATGCTAAAAGTGAAATCATAATGAAAATTCAAAGCATTGCCTGACTGTTTACCTAACCTCTGAAATATTTTCTTATTTTCCAATCCTCCTCGCCCTACTGCTGATGTAGGACAAGTTCTGGGAGAAGGTGGGCAAAAGCATAACTGCTATAGCTGGTTCAAGCATAAAATCTTGACTGATTCAATCCCTGGATGGGCCCAGCCTCTTCTGGCTGGGACAGTGAGCAGAAATGGCTCTCAGACTCCTCCTGCAACACGTTAACTGGAGCATAGGAACCTGCTGGGGGCCCTCGTTTCTTGCCTTGCCTGGGTGCCTGCTCGTGCTGGAGAATGGTGGTGCATATCGTGCAGCTGCCTGGTAGAGCTCTAAGAAGCACTGACACTGTGACCAGGCAATAGTTCTGAAATTAATTGTGGGGAGAATGAAACGATGACTGAATGAAAGTCAGTTGGTCTTCTTGTAGCTTTTGCTGGTTTTTCTTGCTCTAAAGAGAAGCTAAGCAGTCTAGTCTTCTCTCTTCAGACCACTTGAAAATGCATTTCTCAGAAAGGATGCTGGAAGTAGAAAAATAATTGTTCATTATTGAAAGCATATTTTATCCTCCTTAGAAAACAACTGTGTGGGTTGGTTTTCTTGTTTTGCAAGTGAGTCATTTGACTTTGTATTTATCAGCAGGAGCCTTGAAATTTGTATTTTATATTAAAGAAAATAATTCTGGAACAGTCACACCTTGAAGAAAAGAGAAGGAAAGATAATTTTTGTGTTTCAGTGAGCTAAAGCCTTCACTGAGAATGTGGCCTTGTGTCTGGAGGATGAATTCTGGGGGAAAAAATAATTCCCCAGAGATTAAGATTAAGAAATGAGCTGCTTCTTTCTTTAACACCAGTACAACCATTTAATTATTTTTCAGGTTGTGATGATAAGCACATTAGCACACCATTTCTGGTGACCCAGTAGCTCAATTATAACACTACCAACATTTGTTGTCCTGTCTGTCATCCCATCCCCCCAGTCCCACTGACCCCCTGCACAAGAGCATGTCTTTATTTGCATCTGCAATTCTTGAACTTTGGCACTTATATGACATAAAATGTTAATACATACATCAAAGGTATGCATGATGCCAGCTAAAACAGTAGAATATAGCAAAGATGGGTACACTTTAAGGCTAAAATCTGTACCTAAATGATTAGGGTTTAGTATATCTTTTCTGAAACAACAGCTATGCCTGATTGTTAGGAAGTACAAGATAATCCCTGCCTTAAAAGAAACAAAGTTGTTGTAGCTGTCTGTTTAGACCTGTGTGCAAAAGCCAGTCTTTACTTGCAAATACCGGAATCTCAGTTATTGGAACGTGGACCAGATGATGGGATATCAAAACATGCAGCACCCACTTTTCCTGTCAAGTCATTTTTTGACACTGTAGATGTTACATGCCTGCATGTACCTGATGAAACTATATTGTGTCACATAACCATACATTACCTGTGAATTAAAGATTCTTATTTGAAATGTACATTGTTGGGACAATGGATGATAGATTGTTCCTAATCATCAATCCTCTTTGACACAAGATTATTAGGATACATAGGGCAGATTAAAGAATTAGGCAGTATTTAATATCTTTCAACACAGAGTGTCCTGGTAGAAATGCTGAAATAGAATCTAACCTCTTCCAAATTTGCCTTGGCACCATAAATTTCAGTCTAAATCATGGTCAGACTTCACTGTTACTGGCATGCAATATAGGACAACACAGAAGAGGAAGGCAGATCAATGCCTGAAATGTTTGTTAAGGTGATTTAATACATGCAAAGAACAATGAAAAATAAAAAGCAGAATGTGTTACAAATAATGCACTGCTCAGGGAATATAGCATAATAAGAGAAAACATGTAAATGTTACCACTGATCAAACGATCAAACCTTGTAAGATGAATGAAGAAAAACATAGACCCCACTGTTAAAAGTAGGGTGAGGAGAATTAGCAGTGTAAAGCAACTTGACCCTGAAATGAAGCTAGCTGATGATTCTGCAATATTGGTCTAGATTATTACATTATGATTAGTATTTTTTGTTTGTTTGCTTGTTTTGTTTTTTTATATCCTGCTTTATACTCTGAATCTGAAGTGACAAAGTAATGTCAAGACAAAGTGGCATGTTTTTCTTTTTTTACACCAGGAAGAGAAAACTGATAACTGAACAGTTTTTTTCTCACTACTTGAAAACTCTGGTCACAATTCTACATAGAAGGCATCTAATGATTGACTTGCATTGCTGGAAAAATGAAGTGAAGATTTGCATCCAACAGAAGTGTTCAAGACAAAATTAAATGATACTTAACCTATGGCTTGATAGACTGTTCAAGCCAGAATGAAAAGATACATAGCCTGTGGCATGACAGAAACATGTACACATTTCCTGTTGCATTCTAGTATGCATTCACATTTTAGTACAGACAAGATAACAGAAAACAGGTAGGAGAGAGGACAAAGCCCATGTTAGAGCTTATCTTGTTTGCTCTTTCTAATAGTGTCCCTTTAGTTGAACGGTCCTGAGGACAAACTTGGCTAAACCAGATCATAGTGATGCTACAATTATACGGGGTCTCTATCACTTGTGACTCAAGTATGTCTCCCAAGGAAAGGTATAGTGACTTCAATAGAATTAAGGAATATGCTTCTGTATATCTGAAGTTTGTTTATTGGACGTTTTTCTTACAGGGATTTTAATAATACTCTTGACTCTACAAAGATTGTAGGTTTGAGTCTATGAATAATAACAGTGCAGTAATAATGTGACTTTATAAAACACTTTTCAACAGCCTAGTCCAATCAAGAAGAAAAATATCCATAGTGTAGAGAAACACCAGCTTAATGTTTATTGAAACTTGGTTTGTGAGGATTGAATTCTTAGTTGTGTTTGATCTAAGGAACCTAAAAGGGAGTAGTTTAGGGTTTTTATCAGAATTTTTTTTTTTTTTTTTTTTTTGCAAATTGAAAGTTTAGGTTTTTGGGAACAGGAGATATTAGCTACTGTTCTAACAGCATGGTATATGATAATGTGTTAAATTCTTAGATAAGTCTGTCTGTGTTAGGCAGTATTGTGCAGGGTTAGTACATCACTGTTCAAAACAAATCGCTAAGATAAAGCTTAATGAGATTTAATGACAGGGAACAGAACTTCCACACCTGAGGCTCTGAGAGTCCTGTGGTCTTTACTGGGTGAGACAGCTGGCTGCAGATGACAGTTGATGGCAGGAAATGCAAGTGGGACCTGTGGAAGATAGGATCTTCAAACATCAAGGGAGCTTTCTCAAATTTTGCTTAGATTTTTCTGTAGTGTACTGACATAATAGTTGCTCCAGTTCTTTTCCTTTACCTTCATGACCCTCATACTTTCCTCGTGTCTACTCTGACATGGTCACTTACTTTACCCTTCTCTATGTGTAACCTTGTAGTATAATTTTGATTTAACATGCTTGGTGTCATTTTGTATCTTAGTCCTTAGTTTGCATATCTTGTCTATTCAGATGACCTCTGGGCTACAAGCCATCTGTTAACATTAGACCTAAACCAAAAAAAGACTGCAGGCCTATATACTAGGTACAATTGTGGTTTTGGTGCTCCATACAGACAAAACCTATTCCAGTTTATTCCTGCTAAGGTACTGGATTCTGCTTCCACCTTAACTCCCAGAGATAGAGAACAATAACCATTTCCATAAATAGCCAGATATTTTGCAGAGTAAACTGCAATAGGCAAGGCAGAACTAGCATTATCATGGAGGTGAGACATTCGTAAGTAGAAAACCACAATTATATTGATGATTGTAATGATAACTCACATTGACTACAGTTTATAAAAATCAACAACTGAAACTGAGCATGTTAAGAAAGGTGCATTTGTTTTAAAAGAGGTGGAGCTTGCTGTTTCATATGTTTTCATGAATACTGTTATCCAGCACTTAGGCATACTCTAGGCTTCTGATTGTTAACTTTTGGTTATTCTCTGATAAAATTTTCAATGCTTATTTTGCACTCTTTAAAAAAAGCTACAGTATATAGATAGAGTCCATTTTTTAAAACCATTAAAATGATTCATTTGGACAGTCTCATTGACAGTGCATACTGCAGAACTGAAGATGAACTCTTGTATCATAAATCTCATCTGAGTATGTACTTCAGCTGCTGGGCATGTGGGTATAAAATAATGTGAGTTATGTTTACAAAACATGAAACTATTTGTGTAGGCAACTTGAGGTTCTATGTCATTTGTGTTTGTTAGGAGTAAAGATAATTTCTGAGTTGTCAACTACAGGAAACATACATGGAACCTAAAAGGGAAAGGGAAATGGGGGGTTTCACTTTCTTCACTTCAGAAACTGAGATAAGTTGGTTTTAATTTTTTGTAAGAATATTTGAAGTATTCCACCTGATCTTCTTAGGCAGGTAGTGATTCATGAACGTGTTTGTTTCTGAATACTAAATCACTGGGATTATGAAGTAGTCCAGAGGCTATTGTCTTAAAACAAGGCAGACCCATTAACCTCCTTAGGACGACAGTAATTAGTGTTAGCTCTCTATTTCATTCTGTTTACCTATAAATAGTGAAAAAATGTTGGAAGAAGAAAAGAAGTAATCTTTAAATATATTTATCTTTAAAATATTCAGTATGCACTTTTACTATTATTTGTAATAGTAACATATAATTGTATTCCAGGCACCAAAAAAACCAGAGGGATAATGTAGGAGACTAAACGGCCTGTAAATTAATCCTAAACTGAAAGTACGACATATATTGTGCCAATTCTTCATATAGCATCTGACATTCAAATCTTTTTGTATTGTCAATCACAGTCCCATTTACTATTTTTTTTTTTTTTTTAAATTGATGTTTTTTGATGTGTCATTCTCTGCTCAGTATGTATTTGAATGCAAGTGCCTCTGGAATTAACTGAAATAGCTAAATTCTGATCCATCTTTGCTGTTGTAAGTCTGATGTAATTACACTGTCCTTACTTATTTGTACGCAACTGAATCAGATTTTTTGCTATAATAGGAAATGCTACTTAGATAGATTGGGGGACACACATCTATCCTATTAAAGAAAAAATGGACTTTTGTGATGGTATCAAAAACTGCTTAAATTCCTTTCAAGAACTGGATCAGTTCTAAGTACTCAGGAGTCCTGTAAAATTTAGTTAAACTAATGTTCTTGTTAGGTAGTAAGAATGTACACCGTTTTATACCTGCTGCTGATAATTACCTGATTTTTTAACTTGCAAACCTAATATTTGATATGTAACTTTCAATGCCACCATTATATACCTTGATTACCACCATTATATACCACCAAATACACCTTGATAATACCTGAGTTATACTAAACTAACCATGTTCACAGATGATCTTTTCGCTTCTGTGGGATTAGGTGGCTGGTAGTTATATCACTGAAGTTCTGTCCTTCAATATATTTTAAAATATCTCTATGAGATGAAACACCTGCTAAATAAGTAGAGTAGATCAGGAAATAAATGAATATTTTTCTATACTGTAATTGTCAGATTGTTTTATATCATCCAGATAATCTTTGAAGGATTGTTTCCTGCATTCATACAATTAGCTAATGAAGACTCTTCCTGGCTCTATTCAGAAAACTAAATACCTCAGTTGTCTTACTATGTTTCCTCTTAATGTGCATGGATATTATAGCAGAAATTGCTAATTTACTTTAAAAGATGTTTTTGATCATTTAACATTTTGCTGCTTTGCACTTGTGTTTCTTTTTTTGTAAGGGACTAGTTGTTTGATTGATGTGGGCTTTTTTCCCATTTAGGGGTTTTTTGTTGTTTGTTTGGTTGTTGTTGTTTTTTTTTCTCCCCACACATGTGCAAAGTAAACACAGGCTGAATGAAAACTGTGACTATAAAACTACATCTGCTGCATAATACTAAATGGTCTCCCTCGAAAATTTTCAACACCTTGGAGAACCTACAAGGAAATATTGCTATATATAATTACTTGTTGGAAAAAGTAACATACATACAACAAATGCACAAATTCATCTGCACTAATGGTATGTAAACTACTCATGTAGATATGAGTCATAAATCTGAATCATATCACCTTTTATCTCACCTACAGGATCTCTAACAGGTAAAGATTTAAGAAAACAAATTAGCAGTTTGCTAAACAGGAACATAAGTATCCGAGTGCTTTTTCTGAGCTAATGTACTGTTTCCAATTTATTGTGTTGTACTTATAAATAATGTATTGGAAAAATAAGTAGCTAAACAAATTGGAACTTCACAGGGTTATTTGTGAAAAACACTATAGACATTATGGTTGGATGAAAATTGCTCTGGAAGCTAATACTGTTATGGTTTTCTACCCATTTTTAAATTTACAGAAGGGAATTTCTGAACAACAAATGTCACTTAGGACTGAACGGAAGAGATAGGGCAGATTATGTAGATGAACCTTTTTTCCAACTTCAGAGATTTCACCAAGCTAGGAAATAGTATTGTAGTTTTGAAAGAAGTGCAGATAATTATTCCAGACCATGTTTTTGAATATGTATTAATATAGATTGACTTTATGTAGGTGATTCAGAGAAATAAATTTAATTGAGGAGCTGGCATCAATAAAAGACATATCTCATGTAGCAATCTGAATTCAAACCCTGAATCTGAAATTTGGCCATCATTTTGTTGAGCTGAGCTTGCAAACTGCTCCACAGAGAAAAGTTCTCCTTGAAAAGGAAACATAAGCATCTTCTTAGCAGATAAATAAGCTTCCTTCAGCCTTCACAGGAGTGATTAAGACAGAAAGAAATAATCATTTTTCTGTTCTATTAAGCTATAAACAAATACCTCATGTAAAGCTTATTTTAAGTACTAGGTAACTTAAGTCACAATACCGTATGTATCAAATGGACACCTCAGGCTTTTGTAACAGTAAAAATTATAAGCAATAAAGTGAATATATGGCTCCTGCCTTTGTGACCGTGGACACCTATCAGACAACATTTGCACTGGTGACCTATGTGCAATGGTGTATTTAATGTGTATGCCTGTTCTTAGAAAGAAACTAAAGAAACATTACATTGTTAGTGGAATACAGTCAGGGTTGCTGAATGAGTGAAATAAAGAAATCAGATTCCAACTTCTCCAAAGAATTCCACAACTACAAACGAAGCAGGGTGTCAACACATTAAATTTAACAACATAAAATTGGTACTGGAAATGTATTTTTGTTGATTGAGCAGGCCCCAGAAGAAAAACCTTCAAGGGTGTGTATACAACAATGAAACTATGAATTTAAAATAAATAGACTAGGTTGTAAAAGCAGCTGTCTAGGGATGTCTCTGCCACTGATTGCATATCTCTGCTAAAGTATCCACTGGAGCCTTGAAAAGATCTTTATGGCTTTGACAGGGAAGTATTTGGAATGAAGCTAAAAAACTAATTTTAACAGCATTAATCTTAAATGCAACCATGGAAAATATGCATGCAGTTTGAATTTTGACTGTAGTACAGGAACACTGGTTGGATCAGTCACTGAGAAATGTTGTTTTGTTATTGATCATGGTCTGTTTTCCAGGAATTTTATGTCTTTTCCCTTCCGACTTAAATTTGCTTTCCAGAAACTGAGTAACTCCATTGATTCTAATCTGAAGCTCTGATTTTGGAGTCTTTTTAAACAGGCAGGTTGCTTTAGATACTAATCACCAGAGATACCAGATTTCATGTGTTATCCAAATGTTGTGTAAAATATAGCAGATTTAATGTAACCAGTGGTACCATTAACTTACCTTGAGTAACCAACCTTGATTAGTTCCCTAAATCTTGATTACAAATAATATTTAGTGTCTAATATTGATAAATGCTCAGTTCCAGTGAAGTTAGTGGAATTATGCCATAAAATCAAGTATTTTTTTCCAAACTGTTAGCATGTTTACTGTATAAACCAAACCAATATATGCAAACTGTTAGAATTTAGGACGTCATTCAAAAAACTTGTGGGCTGGTATTGAGCTGCCTGTACACAATCTTGAGATTCATCATTGCAGTACTTCTATGTTCAAAACATTGCCTTTGAAATCATTATTCTCTACTCTTTTTGTGTTAAGCACATGTCTTCTTCTTCAGGTGATGCAGCATTTTCAGAAAAGGCAATTAATCACTGAGGACTGCTAGGCAATTCAAAGATGTCTATAGAAAGACAGTATCAAAGACACTGTGAGCTCTAAAATTACATCAAAGTTATTATATTCAAAAGAAAAGCCTGTACCTACTACTGCTTTCACAGCTGCAAACCTTTTCATTTAGAACATTTTGTGTATCTCATGGCTATGTTCTTCACAGCTTTTCTGAAAGTTTGTTTGTTTTTCTTCATGGAAGCAAGTGATTATTAACAGGAGATTTTTTTTAAAAAAGTAATTTAAGTTTGCATATCTGTTGAAGTCTGTTTGGACGTAACCCAGAAGCTGCTGGGTAATGGGTTTTTGAGCTTATGCAATAATTGTAACTCATCACCAGTATGTTATGCAAGACTGCAAATAATGGTTCCATTGAAGAATTATAGAATTATCCAATCTTGTCATCACTAAATAAAATTCTAATTCAAAATGCTACAGTGAATGGAAGCCCAGATGTGCAGGCTTACTATTGTCAATCAAATATAATCTGGGACTATTTATCAGAGCAAAAAGAGGAGAACATCAAAAATAATTTTTGTACAGTTGTCAAGTTTTATTCTTTTGATTCTTGCATATGCTGCAGTTAAACACAAGCTTTAAAAAGTTCTTTACTCAGAAAACCAAAACTGATTACAGATCTTGTGACTGTGAACACAATTTTATTGATTGCATAAAAGATTAAACCTACCCAGAAAAGATCTTTGTTTTGAAAACAATTGAAAAAACTCCAACAGTCACTTCTTCCCTTAAAAAAATGTTTTTTATGTCAACACTGCCACATAGGTAGTCTCTTTAGTTCAAATTCTCACTGTTTTGTAAATCTATAGAGACATTTTGCTTTTATACTAACATATCATCTTTAAGACAGTCTAGAAAAGTTCCTCAGTAGTTTGTGTAGAGTTGAACCATTTTCACAGCACAGTCTTTTTTGCATGTACAGAAGAGGCCCAGTAAGGTTCTCAGGGCAATAGACAATATCAATTGATTCTACTTTTGTTGTTCAGAAAGAGTCAGAGAAATGATGATACTAAATACTGAAAGAAAGGGTAGTCTGGGATTCCTCCAGAGGAATAAAAATGAGAAAAGGGTCTGGATTTGGTCGTATATTAAATACGACACAAAATTTGAGTTAAGTATTTCAGTGCTAAATGGACAAAACTTGAGCAAAATCCTGTGGGTGATTGTAGTAGATGAAAGGAAAGATTAAAACACAGAACAAAATAAAGGAGAAATCATGAAATCATTAAAGTGTCCGATTCTTAAGATTTTGATGCAAAATTCATTATAGAATACTAGTAGTTACCCCTTTTTTCATGGGAGCTGTATTCAGATCTGCATTTACCACTACATATCAGTTACTTGTACCTTCCTAGTTTTTCTTTAAACATAATTTGAAGTACTGTAGTATGTCCTTAGTGGGTTACACATGTGTTTAGAACTGATATTGATGTGAAAAATTTCTTCAAGAGTTCTTTCATTTTCAGCAAAGTATTTATGCAATATGCAAACCAAAGCCATTTCATTGAAGTTAGCAAAAGCATGCATGCTTGGAAGAGTCCTTTCAGTCACATTCACAATAATAACATTCTGTTTGGAGGCTGAAGAGAATGGCTAGCTTTGTGCTACTCTGTGTTGGGTAATTTTTTCTCCTTCTATTACTTTTGTCACAAAATATTTCTCTCGCACGTGCAAAAAAGAAATGTGGTAACTGGTTCTTTATTTTCACCATAAAATAGTCTAGTGTTTTTGATTTAAAAAAGTAATACTTGTTTGCTGTTATGATGTTCTGATAGCAAATTGCTTGCATGCTGAAGTAACAACTAAACTGGACAATCATTTCTTCTGATTGTATGCAGCTGGCACACAAACAAAAAGATTTACAAAAATCATTAGTGCAAAGCACTGTTGAATGCCACTATAGAATGATTATCTGCAGGGAAGATTTTCACAATCACTAAGGTACCCAGGAGAAGTAATTGAACTGAAAGTTAATGGCACTAAATCTCTTGGGTGGTTTTCAATGTTCAGCTTCTACATGAATATATTATAAATAATGCTGTTGGAATATGTGGAAAAATCTGTTTGTATTCCAGTTCTTCCTTTATTGCGTAATGATTATTATGGTTTACATTTGCCTTCCAAAAATGTGTACACTTTAAAAGTCATTAAAGTCAGTTTATTATTTTGCCTTGTAGCTCCTTAATCAACCTGCATGTCTAATTTTCTGGACAGATATTGAAATTATCCATACGAGATATTTCCCCCCACCCCCACTCCCCCACCCCACCCCTCCACCCCACCCCCTATCCCCCGATGAGCTTCTGAGTTCTGTTTATCTTGGCTGGATTATTTGCCATGAAGGGAGACTCTTCTTGTCAAATTTGGTATTCTTTGTGAAATGCTTCTTGAGATTAGTATCTCAAGGCTCGAGACTGTGAGAAGATTAGCCTTGGGTACAGATAGATTGTTTAACTGGGCAAGAAGTTATGTCTTTGGAGTACACTCATTTGGAGCTCTCAGCTTCCAGGAAATGTGACACTGTTGCCTGATCTGATGTTTATTAGGTTTACAGTTTTAAACATTTTATTAGTCTTTACATATTGTCAATGGCTCTGCTTGTAAAATACTCAAGCTATGTATTTGGCTTATATCAGGGAACTTCGGGGATAATAAAAATGTTGCTTGCATCCTGTTTTCATAACTTTGATGATTTTGGCCTACGATGCCATGCAGGAAGAACTGCAGTGATGTAGTTTACTTGAGTAGTGCTGTATTAATATTAGTCTGAAGTCATGCCAAGTCGCCTAAGTTTAGTGAAGAATGGTCCCCCTTGCCTTGGTTGTAATACCTAAAAGATTACTAATTTCCGCCCTTGTGGTACCTTTAGTTAATTTTTGTTGCTTCAACTAGTCTCATTGTGGTCATCACTTCTGGTTTTGGCAGGAAAATGCCACTTTGTTGAATTATGTTTATTGTTGTTGTTGTTATTATTGTTTGTTTGGTTTTGGTTTTTTGTGTGGGATGTTTTATTTTTTTATTGGAACTATGCAAAATGTTTTGGGCATGAGGAGTTTTCATAGGACAGAGTTTCATGTGAGGAGACATTTGTTTCAAGAAAAGTCAATAGGGAAATAGGCACCAAACACTCACCTCTAGAGAGCGGCTGATTTAGATGTTTAATCAGGCTTCCCAAATATTTGTAGAGTGGCCTAATGGTTATGTTATAAGATAGTCTTGGTCTATCTAGCCATCTGAATATTTAACATTTTAAGGAGTAGAGCTGCTTCAACAGGAAACAGAGATAAACTGCTAGGATTTCTTTTTCTTTTTTTCAATGTGTCCATGCCTGGCCCCCACTCCCCACCCCCCACCCCCCTTTTTTTTTTTATTTTCTTCTTCTCAGCAAGATCTGTTTTGAAACGTATGAGTAAATGTCTGTGTGCCTGATTTTTCTGACTGCATCTTTTGCCATTGATAGCTGCTGGAATATTCCTGTGTATGTGTGTTGTGCATGTTCATTTCCAGAATTACTTCTCTGATGAAGAAGTATCAGCACTCAAAAACTAATAGAAAGCAAATTCACTTTCCTTAGGCTACTGGGCACATGCGAGCCTGGTAATTCCTTTTCAATACAGTGTGTTAGAAAGGGTCTGTCTGAAAACTGACTTGACTAAGCAATCATGGAATGGGATACTGACAACACTACAGCGTTGTAATTAATTAGTGAAGACAAGATCCTTCCTTTTGAGAGTCCTTAATTTGTTGTATTGATCAGCCTCTAGCAAATCCAAAGGCAAATACAGTTATGTCTTCTGTGTCGAAAGTCTCTGTCAACAAATCCATTGCTGTTTGTAATTCCTGAATCTCTGGAATTTGACATAGACAGTGTAGTGGAAAGCACATAGTTAAAATAGTTTCATTTGAATTTATTGGGTTTTTTAGTCACTGACAGACCATTTAATGAAGTTTATAAAATTCAGGTTTTATGAAATTTACTTTGTCATAGTATACTACACAAAAATACCTATTTTAATAGAAATAGAACAATAAAATTTAAGAGTAAATTATAGAAAACAATTTCTCGTGGACAACTTTGTTAGTGTAACAACTAGAATTAAAATTTGCTGTCATACAGTCCTTCAGCCTGCCTTTGATAGTAAATCAATGCAAGCTCACGTAGTGATCTAATCTCATTGTTGAATAAGCAACGATCATGAGTTGAACATATACTAACAGTAATGATCCAATAACACAACGTGTGTTTTTTCATTTTTTTTCATTTTTTTTTTGTTTCGTATAATGAAACAGAGTGACACTTCCTTTTGACTTATATAATGATTCCACTGGCAATTGTAGGGCATATAATTAAAGAGGAATATTAGATGCAATCTTAGCTATGAGTCCTCAAAGACAGAATGAAAATCTGAAATTGGTACACCAGAAATAGAAATTCATTAAAGACTAAAGACTCAATCTGATGCTTTGTGTCATTATGTTTTTGGTTTTCCCTTCCCCGTATAATGCCTTAGTAATGTGAAATAGTCATGCTGAGTCACAGTCTCCCCCCACACCCTGAGAGGGTGCATGGTTCTATCACCCATTCTCTGTGCCTGGTAGCGATTAGCTGTTGATAACAAAGTGTCTCTCAGGTATTTGCTAAGTTTACCATTTGCATTATGCTTATAGGGGAATACTTCTAGACAGGTTGTCAAATGCATACATGCAATGATTATGAAATGGTTGCTATTTTGGATAATCAGAGACTCAGGTTTTCCCAAGCTCAAAGCAGATCCTACTTCAGCTTGAGAAAAAGACAGCTCTCTATGGAAAAACACTGTAAGAGAACATGCTGCCTAAAAGTTAACACATAAGGTAATGCAGCTTCTAGTGTGTTACATTTACACTTTCATTTGCAAAAGGCACACTTGAGAAAGGAATTCTATTAATATTGCAAAACCAAGTACTTAACAATGAGGATATGCTAGCCAACAAGTTCTGTAACAATATAATGATCTCAGATTCTTAATTACACTGTCAGATACTGGTTTTTTTTCTGCTAAACTCCCGCATGATGAGAAAGATGTTCTATATTTACTTTGATCAACATTATTCACTCTTTGGCTTTCCTTATTTGTTGCACATCATATGAATCCTGAACTTTATTGATTCTCTTTGTGTTTTTTTCCCGGGCATTTATCCAGCATAGTCTCTAGTTATTTAACAAACATTAACAAATTAATCTTCCCAATTCTCCTTTGAAAGTGAAACCAGGAGATCTCAATTTTTCCAGATGAAGAAACCTAGCCCAGTGAGAGAAAAGGTAATATTTTCAAGCTGTCAGGAATGTCTGACACTTCAATGTTGGGTACCAAATACAAACCTTTCTCTTAGGTCTGTACTAAATTTTAAGTAATTTTTAGAGCTGGGCATGTAGGTAATGTGTTCACACTCTAAGATGATGGAGTGTTCTGAAAGCTTTCTAGCTAAAAGAGACGTCATTTTTAGGAGAGGCTCAGTATAGCTTTCTTTAAGGGTACATGGAATTTCTTTGAAACTCACATTTCAATTGAGTTCAGAAAACTCACAAGGGGGAGATGGACATGGAATATAAGGTTTGTAAAATAATCCAATCATAGATCTTGTGGCTAACATGAAAGAGGAAAAATATTTTCCATTACATGTGTTCTGGCAGACAATACAAAGAAAATGGTAAGGAAAATGTTATTTTGTAAAGACAGAAATGGGCTTCTTAATAGTTCTTGCTGTGCTAGTATGTGTATGTAGACACAACTAGAGTAAAGTAAATGTGGCATAAATACCTTTAACTTCACTACTTTTTACAATGCTACACATTTGATTTAGCCTTTTTCTAGACTAAGTTTTCTGAATAGGTTTTGGGCTCTCTGAAGTCGTTCTCACAGTGGAGCATTTTCCATACTTTTATTTAGAGTTCACCTTACACACTGCTTATCCATAAACCTAGAGAACTTCTTTTAAATTACTGCTAATTGTTTCAAATGTCCTGCTTTGAGACAGTGAATATCTCTCTTCCCTCACTTCTTTTTACATTACTTTTTTTTTCAGAGTGATAAAAATCCTGCTTATGAAAGTAACAAGTTTTTTGTTTTAATATTTAAAATATCACCAATATTTTTTCCAGAATACAGTGGCTGCGAATAATCATGGTCATTTATCTAGCTGCAAGTCCAACAGTGAAGCTAGACTTTTGATGTCTGTAGGAATGGTTAAGTTTATGTAACTGAAGGCCTGGCAATGTTTTGATTTATTGTGACAGATCAGTTGTTCAAATAAAGATATATCTGTAATTCACACAGGGAGGACAATGAAACTCCTTTTCTGTAGGATTTTTCCATTTCTAGCCATGTAGATGTTGACTTGGTCTACAGTCCCAGTGTGTTTATGTCTGGATGTACTAATGAGATCAGCAAACAAAGACAAGTTGCTATGGAACAGGAAGGTGATGAAGTTTCCAAACCACAAAAGTTAACAGATTTAGAAAATACCAAAGGAGATGGAGTGTTGTTAACATCCAATATTTTTTGCCCTGCTTTGGTAACTTTTCATTTGCATATTTATTAACTTATGCTAAATCAAGTATTTGTTACATTGATAGGCACAGGAAATAAATTAATTGTAATTAGTTTTATTGGAATGAATAACAAATGAATTTTTCTGATAAGCCACTTAACATAGAATAGTCTTATTGATACACAGTTTTACTCAGGCATCAAAATTTGCATTTTAATTTGAGAATATTTGCACTGTATTAGTTTACAGTGTTCCTGTATTCTTAAGAATGTGAAAACCTGCAGGAGCGGGCCTGGAAATCAGGACCCTAAGTAACAGTTAGCTGAGGGGAAGGTGCTTGAGCTTGTAGGTCACAAACCCTGGGAGGACAAGGAGTGTGAATAGATAACAGTTAACAAGATGAGTCATGCCGAGAGAGCCGAACGGATGGCACCAAGGATAGGTAACACCTTGCTGTTAATTGATGACTGTAAACACTTACTTAAAGTGTCCTTTGTTTGTAGTTAACCACCAATCAGGGGTTGCCTAGTATGCAATGCTTAGCTTAAAGAACCAATCTGTTTAAAGCACACAGCTTCTGAAAACATATATAAACTCGTGATTGTGTACAATGAATTGACATCTGCTTGCATCAAGCAGTGTCCTGTCTCTTCATTGCAGCAAAAACCCACTGTCTATTTTATTATTTCTTATACATTTTAGTTAAGACAACTGAACAAATTATTCATTTTCTGGATGTCATGTACTTTCAGTAATACATTAACACCCCAAATGATAAGCCAGAGCAAAGGTCTGATTACAGAACAGCTGAGGTTGGCAGGGATCTCTTGAGATCCTTTATTCCAGTCCCCCTTCTCAAGCAGGCTCAGCTGGAGCAGGTTGCCTAGGATTACATCCAGCTAGGTGTTGAATATCTCCCCAGATGGAGACTTTACAACCTGTCCTGTCAACCTGTTTCACTGTTAGACCACCCTTGCAATATGAAAGTGTTGTGTTCAGATGGAATTCCCTTTTTTAAAATATGTGTCATCTTGTTCTCTCAGTGGGCACCACTGAGAAGAGTCTAGCTACATCTTCTTAATTTACTCTTATCAAGTATTTATACACATGGATAAGATCCTCCTGATTCAGGCTGTTCTTCAGGCTGTACAGTCCCAGCTCTATCAACCTGTAATCATATGGCAAACAATCTTTGTGGTCCTTTATTGGACTCTCATCAGCATGTCCATAGTTTTTTTGTAGTGGGAAGCTCAGAACTGATCATGGTACTGCATGTGTGGTCTCAACAGTGCTGAACAGAGGGGAAGGATTATCTCCCTCAGCCTGCTGGCAACACAGCTAATGCAGCCCAGGAGGCTGTTGGCTGCCTTTGCTGTGAGGGTGCATGGCTGGATCATAACCAGCTTGTTGCTCACTAGGATACCCAGGTCCTTCTCTGCAAAGAAAAGAAAGCAAAGCTGCTTTCCAGCTGGTTGGTCCCTAGCATGTCGTATGCCTGGGGTCATTCTTCCCATCCCTGCACAACTGAACATCACCTCTGTATGTCTGGGTCATCTGCCCCTTCTTCCTTCTTTCCATATCTGAGTTCAATGGGGAGCCTCTTGCTCCTCCATGAAGGTCTCATGCCACCCTTGCTTGATTTCCTGCTTTTGAAATGAACTTTTGAGTTTGGAGGAGGTTATTAACCAGCTTTCCAGGACTCTTTTTTCTAGGGCTATATCCCATGATATTCTTCCAAGCAGATCTCTGAAGAAATTAAAGTCTACTTTCCTGAAATGCAGGATGTGATCCTGCTTTTTGCCCTGTCCCCTCATCTCAGGAGCCTGAACTCCACCATCTCATGGCTGCTACAGCCAAGGCTGCTCACAGCTTTCATGTCCACAGACAGATTTTCCATGTTTATAAGTATGAGGTTAACTTTTCGTTGTTGGGTCATTGATCACCTGTGCCAGGAAGTTGTTCTCAATGCACTTCAGAAACGTTCTAGATGATTGTGCCCTGTTGTATTGTGTTTCCAGCAAACAGTGGGGTGGTTAAAGTCCTGCATGCAAACCAGGGCCTGTGGGTGTGAAGCTTCTTCCAGCTGTTTGAGGAAGGTATAACCTTCTTCCTGATTAGGACCTCTGTATGAGGTACCCACCACAACCGCACCTGTGTTAGTCTGCCTGCTAATCTTGAACTGTATGCTTTTGATGGCTCCTGAACAGTCCCAAGGATAGGATGTTCTCCATGCACCTGCATGCCTTCCACTGCCCTCTCACATGAAGTGTAATACACCCTCTTTTTCTTCACAGTGTGTGCTTCCTTAAGAGCCTGTAACCATCCATTGGAGCACTCCAGCCAAGTGAGCTGTCCTACCATATCTCTGTGATCCCAGGGAGGTCACAGCCCTGTGACTGCACACAGACTTCTAGCTCCTGCTGTTGTTTCCCATGCTACATGCACTAGTGTAGAGGCACTTCAGAGGGACACTGATTCCCCAGAACAGGCTTGTCAGCTTTCCCCATTACATTGGTGTTAATCAAGAACGAATACTTTGCTTTCTTTAAAGGAGCATAGGATTCTCAGCGTGACTCTGTCTTTTGGACTCTGGCTTTAGGTAATGGCTTATGTCTTCTTTTTTTTCTGTTTTTGTTTGTACAACATATGAGTTATACTAATGTAGACTGCTTTACTCAGACAATAATCTATTAATAATATTTTAAAACTGGAAATATTTGTAGAAGCAGGAGCTGCACAATGCTGTTAGGTTGCATTGATCTCAAGTATGTATGTGATTTTAACCCCTCATGTTGAGATGAGACATTTGACGATGGTTCTTCTAAACAATAGTACACTAAAATTTTATGACTTTCACATCTAGCGCTTGGTTGCAGTTTACTGACTTTCAGCATTACAAATTTTTGAACTAACATAAAATATATGAAGTGTGAATAATTCTGACCTGCTTGAGAAGTGATGGAAGGCTGTGTTTAAGATTACTTAAGAAGAGTGGAATTTAAATATGAAAAAAAAAGAAGATAATTTTACAAACTTGCAAGCCTCTCACCCCCCACCTCACCCACTCCCACCACCACCCCACTACACCCCTTTTCTTTTCTCTGTTTTCCCCTGATTTCAGCTGCAGGTCAAGGATGAAATTCAGATTATTGAAATGAGAGGAAATTTTAACATTTTTATTTCTGTCCAAGAATAAAATTTTATAGACCTGAAAAATGTGAAATTTGGAACTGGATTACATCTACTCTTTTTGTCCTTGAAGCATCTAGAGATTTCAGAAGCTACACTTGTGAACAGAAGCACTATTACTGAGATAATCAACATTCTGATATTTTTCCTGTAGTCAGCAGAAAATTTCTGAGAAGGGTTTTGTGATTTCAGAATACAACTATGTAAGGACCAATGAGTTTTGATTTAGTTTATTCATCTACATTCATCTATTTAAGAAAATGAAATTTTAGTATCCAATAGTGCTTTAGTAGCTATATACAATATTAAAAAATTACTTAGGCTGCTGCCTACATTGGTTATGACTCCCAGTCCCTTAACAGACATCAGGAAGCAGATATTTAAACTGATGGGTTGTTGCTGGATTTGGTTTTTGGTGATGAGTTTTTTCACATTTTTAACTCTGGAAAACCTTCTGTACTGGGGCCTTGAAGAAGGCATTGTACTGAATAGCTATATCTGCTATATTTGGCCTCATACTTGAGAAACCTGTGTTTTATTAATATAACCTGTAGCTTACAAGATCTTTGGGAAAGGTAAACTATGTGGATCAAGAGATGGAATGTAATGATTCTAACGAGAGGATCATTGCATATTGAGGAGGCAGTGATCCACGTCACAGTTAAGTTCTTTCTGCATGGAGGGGATGTGTGCAGCATGGCATAGGAAAATCCATCTGGCAGTTCTAGGAGTGTGGGGTTACCAGTATTTGAATGAAAAAATATTTACTCACTATCTTTATTAGTCTTTTTATTCTACTTTATTAAAAACTATTTTATTAAGAAGTCATTTGTTGTTGGACCTTTCTTACTGGGAGTCTCTTTCTTTCTGCCCTCTGCCTCTTCTCCCACTGGTGCAAAACACTTTTTGGACTTTTTTCTTAAAGATAAAAAGATGTGTTTCTTAAATGCCATAATGAAACTTAAAATGCTGTGATTTAAAATTAATTTTTGTCTAATTATATAAAGATGTTTAAAATAACCCTCAAAATACTGGTGCTGAACTAAAACAAGAATAAAATTACTAAATCAAGAGAGTTTTTAGTGGGACGTTTCATATACTAGAGGAAATGATTATATTTTCACATAATTTATTTAACTTTTGAATATGATGGAGTTTGTTGGTGGGGTGAATGAATCAAATTTTAAACAATGAAAATAATAGCAGCATACTCTGCAGTTTCTGAGTAACAGTAGTTTGAGTGTATAGAACAAGATTTTAATTCCTTCTGTAATAGTAGAGTTAGTTATCCCCACTATACAGATGAGGTGAGAATATAATCCTAAACCAAGTGCTAATACAAAGCCCATTCACCACTTGAATGTAAAGTTGAACTGGAACAGTTCTGTGCAACTGTTTGTGCACAGTTTGTAACTCCTCCCTCTTTCCCATACTCATTCTTGATGTAAATGGGAGTGTTAAAATTGCTTTGTGAAATCCCCAGCATTGCCCTGCCTTTAGAGTAAGTAATGAGGCAGCAGGAGATCTGGGTTCAAATCCTGGTAGTATAAGGCAGTTTGGAGTTGCCCTGACTTCCATATCTTATGTTTAATGTCTGTAGCTCAGTGAACATTTAGTTATTGTTTCTTTCACTTGTATGTGAGTAAACACATTGTTTTTATTCAGAAACAGAGTTAAAGTGACATTAAATGCTGGAGCTACCTTCTTTCTTTATTTTGCTTTAGCAGTTTTACCAGGAAACATTCTCCCACTATTCCAAGTTAGCTGTTTGTGAATATTTCCTTGGATTTCCAGTGTATGGATATTTCATGTAGTTTGATTTCAGTGACAGAAATGTGAATTTATTTCATGCAGGTGAGTTGGAAGACTTCTTTGATTTCTAGAGGTGATGTCATTTTAGAGTTCTGCTATAAGAACAGGGAAAATCAAGGATAGACTCTTTATTCTGATTCATTTTTTACATATACCTTACATGTGCACTTTCTTCTCTGTACACTTCTGAAAACGACAACGTACTAAATAGCCAGGAAAATACAAAAGTATAATTAAAGCAGATTCAATATCATTGGTTATAAATGTATATTTTTTTTTCCTGGTCCTCCATAAAAAATCATGTCTGCAAATTCAAGTCATGCAGTACTGCTTTTTTTTTCTTCAGTAATTTTAGTAGCATATAATAAAGAGCTTGAAAAGGGACATTTTCTTAACAATGTAATTTTTTACTAGATTGCTTGCATTTTCCACTTTGTGTGTGATAGTACAGCTTAAGAAACAGCTAAGCACTAATCATGAATGATAGACTTGTGAAGTTAACGTTCCTACAGCAAATACTTTTATCTGGACTAGAACATGGTAAGAAAATCATTAGACAGATTTGCTATGCATGAAGAACACAAAAAGTATTTGTATATGGTTCCAAGAGGGCAAACATTAATTGGAAGAAAAGTATAGCCTTGGGGTATTGTAAGAAGGCTCTAATTTTAAGCAGATGATGTGCTTTCTTTCTTTAACTGCTTCTTTTCCTTTAAAAAGAACTGAAAATACAAATCTTTCAAAGACCAGTGGCTCCTTTTTCCCCTCGTAATGCTGCATCTGGTGATTCAGCAGTAGGGCAGCTACATTTTGGAAACACCATGCTAGAGTCTAAAGTGGACTAATAATTGCCATGTTTTGGGGTTTTAGATAAAAATGTATTTTTTGTGTGGCAGTATTCAACACTGGAAGTTTGCACTGTAAGCATATATGAACATATATTTACAGCTGAGTATTTATAGAAATTGATGTATGACCAAAGTTTTGTCTTTATGTAAAAGTGTCATTTTTCTAAAGCATAGAAGGGATTGCTAATTATTTTTTATTTAGATTTCACTATTTTCTCACTTTTTCTATAGTGTATGTATACATACATAAACTGCATCACAGTAAGTAAATCTTCCGAAATTGAAAGTGTGTCCAGAACAGAGATGACTTAAGTGAAAATACTACTGACCAGGTTCATTCTTCTGCTTATTGTGAAGATCTTTTTGCAATATGAGAATGTTGTAACAAATAGTTTTTAAACATGACTGCACTGGAAGGAAAGTTCCTTTACATTCTGGAGAAACAGCATTTACAGTTCAAATCTGATCTGACATATTCATACAGGCCAAAGGTAGATTGCTCATGGAATCAGAAAACAAGCATATACAGATGAAGATATCTGAATGGGAGCAGGGAAGGCATTTTTCACACTATGAAAACATTCTGGTGGCTTTCAATACTTAATTCTTACCCCTGATGTAGCTGTAGTCTTTTATAGAGATTAAGACTTTGATGTGTTTGGATTTGATAACTGAGAACACCCTGGCAGGGGGTTTATATTTGCATTTCAGGACCATCTAAAATGTGCACCGAATGCAGATTCTGGATCCATTTCACCTCTGGGGCAGATGGCAGTGCAGGGCGAAATGCTGCAGATTGTCTTGCTGTGTGGGAGCAGCCCCTGTGGGAGTTCGAACTGTGGTGCCTGTCCTGGTTTCAGCTGGGACAGAATTAATTTTCTTCTTAGTAGCTGGTGCAGTGCTGTGGTTTGGACACCTTGATGATAGTGCCTCAGCATTGTCTGGGGTCTGTGGGACTTGCAGAAGCTCCACTGCAGTACAATTAGAGGCAGAATTTTCACAAATGACTCCACTCATAGACATGTTGATATGCCACACATCATCACCCAGTAACATGTATTTCACAGAGAATGAATGTATTTGAGTAGAAAAAGGAGGCTGTTGGTATTAGAGCTGTTGGTTTTGACCCTTAAAAAGGAGGTCACTACAAATAAAAGCAGACTTAGTTATTACCTAGTCTGTCCCTAAGAGCTCTAATGCTCTAGGCAAACGAGAAAATGTCTCTGCAGCCTGGCATCTAGATAGGCATGCAAGGAGCCAGCAAACGTTTTTCAGCCCTGCTGTTTTGTTGCCCTAGGCAACCAGCTGCTCCTGGACAGCATCAACCATCCTGCCCACCACACAACTAAATAACCTGATAGATAGCATAGTCTCTCCTTTTATCTTTATGCTTATATTATTTGGAATAAGATTATGTATTGTACATCTTCACAAATAATCATGAAGTTTATTAGTTGTTGGTTTGTGCTCGTTTGGGACAAATATTTCATATAATAGGATGGGGATTATTCCTCTGGTACCAGTGAGAACAGTGTAATTTAGCTGTGATAAAAATACTTGTTGGATGCAAGATATAGAAAGTTGTTTCGTTTTGAAATGACAATGCAGTCATCCTATACTTTGACACCCTTCTTCTCCTTTTGACTCCTGTCTGAGAGCTGACTACTGAGTTAGTACGAAGGTGGTGTTTTAGAATTAGTATGAGAAAATTAAATGACAAGTATTGTCAACTGCTTTTGTCATCTTAGCATGTGTCTGCAGAGCACACAGGAAGTAACATGCCTGCCAAATTGTTGATAGTGGAATGATTTAAATTAATGACTTCTGGTTTTAGCATTTTCCAAATATGATTAACCAGTAAGGTACCGGTTCAAGTGTATTCATTTCCTCTGGATGACCAAATGACTGTCCTCAGACAGACTATCATCAGAGGGGATTGTGACTGAAAGCTTTCCAAGTGCAGAGATTTTATTGTGAAGAAGGAACAATTCCAAGTTAAATGATTTTCATTTGAAAACTTTATCCTGGAACTAAGTTAATGAAATAATTTTCAGTTTAAAAAAACAACTTTGGGCCTTTTAGTCAGCCAGTGCAATTACTGGAGCAGTAATAGATGGTCTTCGTGAAAACTGCTTTGTTTTTTTAAAGTTCCTATTTTCTGCCTGAAAAAAAAAGACACATAAATACCTGTAAGATACTAAAGTCTAAAAAAAGGCAGATGATGAGGAAGGAATTATGAACATAATGACTTTGTTCTAATGAATGCAAAGAACTTTTAAAGTTTATTATTATTCTCTGTCTAATGTTTGTGCTCTTGTTCACAGTGCAAGGTCTAAGATTCAATTGTAAGTTCTGTGGGTCATCCACTGAGTTGTTATTCACATGTAAAGTGTTTAGTCCTATTCATGTCATATATGTACAGTAATTGCAGCAAAATTCAACCTTTTCTATTTGGAATATAATTTTCTCTGATTATAATAAGAACTGTGGCTGTATCTGCAGTTCTGAGTTCAGTCTGATGTCCATAGTAAAAGCTTATAATCACCTTCCCTGCATCTACAGAATGATGTATTTATATATAATTTTATTTCAGCATCTGACAAAGGCAAACATCAGAGAATTATAAGTATATGCTTCCTATTTTTCCAGAAACAGATTTTGATTTCTTATAATACTCAGCATACTGGTTTTGTCTGTGATAGCATTAATTTTCTTCATAGAAGGTCATATGGGGCAATGTTTTGGATTTGTGACCAAAACAGTGCTGGTAACACAGGGATGTTTTAGTTACTGGTGAACAGTACTTGCACAGCATCAAGGCCTTTTTTGTTTCTTATGTTTCCCTACCAATGAAGCGGCTGGTGGTAGGCAAGAGGCTTGCCAGGGACACACATGCAGCCAGGATAACAAACCCCAAGTGACCAAAGGGATATCCCATACCGTATGATGTCATGCTCAGCAATAAAATCTGGAGGGAAGAAGGAGGAAGGGTGTGCCTTTAGAGTTATGACATTTGTCTTCCCAAATAATCATTATGCATGATGAAGCCTTACTTTCATCAAAATGGCTTAGTTAACCATCTGCTGGCTGGTGGGAAGCAGTGAGTGAATTCCACATTTGCTTTGCTTGTATGATCAGCTTTTGCTTTACCTATTAAACTGTCTATCTCAATTTTCGAGTTTTCTCAATTTTGCCCCTCTGATACCCTCCCCCATCCCAATGGAGGGGAGTGAACAAGCAGCTGTGGGGGTTCAGCTGCTGTCTGTGATTACGCCACAACACAGGTAACTGAATGTGGTATACAACGTTCTTGACCTGCTTTTTGCATGCTTAGTCATCATGTTCCAATTTTTTGGAACTTAATTTTTTAATACGTCAAGGAAGATGAATATGATAGAATCCATAAACATGTTCACATACTTTCTCACAGGAGGCACCAATATATTTGATAGAAGGGCTTGCAGTCCTATCAGCAAGAAAAAGTGGTGTCAGTCCTGTAATACAAATAATAAAAAAAGCCACCATTTAAGAAACTTGAGAGCTATGTCCAGAAATAGTTATATGTTTTGACAAAAGGCACAAAGTACAATGTCTGTTAAAGGAAAATAATAACATTCAGATTCTATGTTGTTTTTCAAGCATATACCGTTTTCCAACCTTCCATATCCCTGCTCACAACTCCCTGAAACATCACGGTGTTTTCTGGGTATAGTTTGCCAGTGTTTTGTTTATTGTGGAAGCTAACTATGTACATCAAAGTAACGTGCATCAGTTAGTTCAGCAGAGGAAGAATTTAGCTGAGGTACAGGGTCAATACAGGCCCTAGGACAAAGTACTAATCTGGTGTTAACGCCATCTATAAATGGCTTACTTAATCATTCAGTGATATATAGTTTCCTTTATTGGAAAACACAGAAGTTGCTTAACAGTGCACTGCATCAAAACACAATGGTTCAGAGAAGAGAATTGTACTAACGTCGGAATATAAATGTAACAGATGTGTTTTATTGGAGTCTACCCTGGAAGGATTATTCGTGTACAAAGATGAAGGCAGAAATTTGGCCAGAGAATAAAGAATTTTAATCCTTTTGGGATATTATAAGTATGCAGAAGAAAAGATGGTGTTAACTGGGATAGGAACAAAGAATACCATATTATTCAAAGCTCAATTTATGTGGAGACATAATAAGACATCTCATCTCATATCTGACAGAATTAATTATTTTGAAAAATGTTTACCACATAAAAATGGTGCTAGTTACAGCGTAGCGTATAAAAGTGCATGGGGTAACCAAGACAATTAGAAACATGAAACTAGTAAGTGGTGCAGAATGTTTTGCTTCAAAACTAGAACGAAACCTGAAAGCTCAGGTAATAGTTACCAAAGGGTTCCCACAGTGAGTGTTTGATTGGATCTCTAATTATTAAAATGGACACATTTGAATAGACAAACAAGCAAACAAAAACCAAACAAAAAACCAACCAGTGAATGTGTTGGTTGCAATTGCAGAAGCAGTGGCAACAATGTGTTTTATAAAACTAGACAAAGCATCTAAATGAGGTTTTGCACTTGTTATTTTATGTTTCCCTTTATGCTTTTTCCTTCCTCATTATAAGATTTACTACAGAAAGTGGTAGCCTATGGCAATGGGTAAGAGAGACGAGACCGTCAAGTATAGAAAACTTCAAATGAAAACATGAAGTTTATGTTGGGGAACTTCTGCAGTCATGTGTGTGCAAATACAGCACTTAAGGCATTAACAAACAAAGCCAACAAGGAACTCCTAACAGGTTCTATAGTCAGTGTTAAAGGAACACTCTGCATCTGTAAATATCACTACAGAAATTTCCTGGATTTTTGATAATACTTTGATTAGGGTTGATATTGATAATCAAGAATTTGGTCAATATTCTGTAGCTTAGCTAAGACAACATCTAAGGAGGTTAATTGTAATTACATCTGTAAACTCACTAAGAACAGGATGAATATTTTCATATATTTAACATAATTTAAAGTAGGAGTATGAACATATGGAGAAAAGATGAATGAAACATAGTGAAGGAAAAGTAAGACTTCTCCTTGTGCCTTCTAATTGCAAGACTAAAAATACATTCAAGGATTTTTGAAGGGAATTAAGCTTATGACTGAGAAAATGATTTTTTTGAAAAGCTGCACAATTCAGTTGCAAAGCTTTCTGCTCCTAAATATCTTGAAGATCAAGACCCTTGCATAGTTTAAAAGGGATATAGGTGAAATAAGGGCTTAAGGAATATATATAGTCTTTTATTAAAGAGGTTAAGTTCAGAAAATGGAAAGAAAGATGGCTGATTTCATGGCAGAAGTAATTTGCTTTCTGTGTCTTAGGAAGAAACGTCACCAATTTGCCTTATGTGATTTGTGTACCTTACTCTGGAGAAAATATTCTCTGGAGATACTAATTAAATAAGATCTTGCCAACATGGTATTTGCTTCTCTTTTATGATCTTATAAATAACTTTGGTAAAATATTTTGCCCTTGTTATCTAAAATTTTGTATCAGTTCCCCAAGCTTGACATATAAAGTGTTTGGATATGGAAGACAAATCACTTTTTTCTGTCATGGATTCCATGTTTGTATTAACAATGAAAGTAAGCAATTCAGTTCATACCCAGAAAGTGGAGTGGACATAAATATATATATACATTACTTTTTAGTTTAAACATGAAGAGGGCATGGTTATAAGGTGAGGTAAATCTGAGCCCTGATCTAATCAACTTTGGCCCATACCTTTGAAAAAATTTCTTTGCGTGTGCAGCTTGGGTGCAAAATTGGACGTTGCCAGTATCAATCATACTAAAATGCATATAGGGTTACTTTTGTGCTTTCCTTCTATTTGTGCAAAATGCCTTAAAAAGTTCTTTCTGTTCTGCATTTACCAATAGAAATTAAAGAGAGTTATTAAAAAAAAGGAATTAGATGACATATTTCCAAGCTAAAACCGTTTATTCTGAGTTTCAGTCTAATGCAACTTTTACAGCAGACTTACAAAGTATTGAAAAGAAGATTTTTAATGGAAAGGCTCACAGCCCCTTCACTGCAGTAATGTGAGCAGCAAAGCCATAACCTAGTGCTTATAAGACTTTCATGCATTTTTTAGTGGTTTGTTTAGTATTTTAATGTATTTAAAACACATTTCTTCTCGAGCTTTTTTTAAACACTGCAATATCATATTTTTACCAAGTGAATGCAAAAAGCTTACTTATTCTATGTGTTTCTTTTGCTGATATCCATAAATCAGTTATGCTCCAAGCAAGAGCAGTATTGGATTCAATTTGTATTCAACCTCTGAAGACCTGATTCACTCTAGTCTAATGCCAAATCACGATTGCAGGAGTCAGTCATGAAGAAAATAGAGAAAAAGGAAAGGGAAAGACAACCTGCAAAAGATCATCTCACCCGCAGAGCCTAAGTGGAAGATTACTGTAGAGTACGATTTACTAAGATCATATATGAGATGGATGGTGCATTCTTAATGCAAAGTTTAAGCAGTGTTTAGAAATTAAGTTATTATATGTTTTATACTTTAGTGAAAAAAACCTTTCTTAAAGCTCAAGCAGTTTTAGAAATGCAAATATAGCAATAGTGCACTACAGTGACCAGTCACAAGATCATTCATTCTTCCTGGGAGCGTAGTCTGATAAATGCAGTGTAAGGGCTCCTGCCCATATTCTGGTGCCCTCTACTGTGTGTTGTATTTATTATAGGGAATTATAACTGAAATTGTGGTAAATAAATTGTTGCTAATGTATGTTTAAATTTTCTTCATGTCATTACATTTGCATATATGCACAAGATATTATAACTTTAGACTGGAAAAAAAAAAGTCATAAAAGGATGTGGTCATTTCTGTAAACAGGTCTGTTCTTGCATGAAAAGTTGTCCTGAAACTTTCTATAGTTCATGGGTTCTATCCATCTGAATATCATTGTAAGTCTGGTGTTCACCATGGAAATCATCTAGCTGCAAATTAAGTCTTTGAAGCCATGTTTCTCATATAGTCACCCTTCTTTCTCTTTCCTTTCCTGTCATAGTTTGTTACACTTATAGTTTTCATTCAGTCTTAAATTGTGTAAAATCTAGGGTAGCACCCTGTTTTTTCTGAAATGGACACAAAGAAATGGGCAAGAATCTTACTAGAGATGGGACTTCAGTCTGATAAAAGCTCACAGAGCTGTTATCAGTCACATAAGGTTCTTATTTTGTTACACAGGACACTTCTACATCATTCTCCATACTTCCTGTATTTCTTTACAGCACATAAAAAAAACCCCTGTGACACAAAAAAAGCTCTGTGACATTTTGATGTGTGTAACTGGTTGTTTCTAAGCAACAGATCGTGGAAGTACCATGGTTGTGGCCAGCAGCCCTGGTTCCCTCCCTCTCATCTAGTTTTAGGGACTGATATAAACACATTTAACTGGCCTCTCTTCTTTATTCCTCCACTCCAGGGAGGAGAAGGTGCATGCATAGGTTCTCATCCTTACTTGCATTCAAGGTCAAACAAGAGTTCTACCAAGAGAGTGTCAAGAGCAGAAGAGAATGCCTTGGCCCTTGATTCAGCAGAGCTGAGGTTTTTGCTTTAGTAAAGCTCACACTGAGCAGCACATGCTGAACTCATAAATCTTTAAGGAAGAAAGATGATTAAACATTGATCTCTTCCCAAAACTAAATATTTGGTGGTTTACAAAATTTTTGTTATAGAGAAAATAAAAATTTTAAACAACAGAAGATTCTTTAGCTGTTAAAGAAAAATCTGACATAGGTACGACAGAGAAAAAGAGCAAACATACAAAACTAAGGTGGTAAATAAATATTTTGCAATACCACAGCCCTAAAACTGATTTGTATTATAGAAGTAAAAGTTACTGAGAAACAATATTTAAATAAAACTTAATTTTAGTGGCTAGAAAAAATAAGTAGAAAGACTGGTGAAATCCCTGTAAAAAAGGAAGAATATCTGCTTTCTAAATGATGGATGAATAAGGTAACTGACAACAATTAATTGTTTCAGAAAGCAGCAGAAGGACTAGTAGTGATACAAAATAGTATTATTAATTAAAATGCAGTCCAAATGTAAGGGTCCTCTTTTGATAGACATGCAAACAAACATGCAATTTTAATGAAAGTTACAAAGAGTGGAAGAAGACAAGGCAAAAACCCTGCCATAGGAAACATACTAGTTATCTACCACATACCACATGGACATCCTATTAGCTATGCACTTGCTATGTTAACTAGCTCCCCTCCTGTTGCTTTCTATTCAGCTTGAAACAGTTGTGATCCCCATTCTCCCTCTGTCTCATGGGGAATATCAGCATCCCACATGTGGAAGGTGTCATACTGACAGAAGTGCTCCTCATGCCTTTGCAAAAATTATTTTGTCCATTGATATTTTAAGACTATAGGACTTAAAGTGAAGTAAGTGTGGGCTTATGGAAAATCAGCCATTGTTGTCTAATAAATTTTATTCTCATGAAGACAACTCCCAAATGGAACAAATGATGCAGATTTGCTTACTGTGTTCTGGAGATTTCAAATACTAAGGTGGGTAAAAATATGCAAGGTGGACAAAGAACACTCTTTCTATGTCAGGACGTACGGAGCTATCGAGAAGGTCCTCACATGGAGACAACTACTTAGAGGACTAGGAAATCAGAGTGCTGTTAGTGACCAGCCAACCAGTTGAACCTGTTGGGCCAGGTATTTATTGGCAGGGCTTTGTTCAGCATCACTGAGTTGAGCCACCTTGTACCAGATGAAAGCAAAATCCAGTGTAAAGATATCTGGTAATTCAAGATAAATGAGAGAGTAGAAATAGCAGCTGCCTTTACTGTTTCTCAAGGTAATCATTGCAGAAACTCTCATAGGTGACCAACTTTCTGTCAAGCAACTGTGCTGCCCACTGAACTACCAAGAACTTTTACTCTGCATGGGGCATCTGATTGTAGTTTTCAGCAATGATAAGCAAAAAAAAAACAGCAAACCCAAAAACCAAACAAACCAAAAAAAAATCAGTCAGATATCCACTTTACATTATTAAAAATAAAGAAAATACTTAGGGTTAGAGCCCTGTGAATTCTCTAATTAGCAAAGAGCATCACTAAGAATGAAGGCAATCCAATTATGTCATACTGTTTGCTCTTTTACTCTCATTCATTATCATCAGGGTACGATCTCAGTGACCCTTTGAGTTTTGCAAAGTTCACCAGTAATTATTTCAACACATTCATTTTAAGAAGGACCTGTCTTTCACCTTGGCAGCATTCAGCTGTAAATACATTCTTAACTAAATAAAGTTGTAATACTTACCACTTCAGCTGGAAAAGAGGGACTTCGATAACATGAGTCATACGCAGACGAATATATGGCCTCCTAAGTTAAAATATGCTCAGACATCTCCAAGAACTTCTGAAGAACTTTACAAAGTGTGGTGATATCTTCAGAAGATATCAAGCCCTTTTAGAGGCACATCCTGTGATTTATTAAACACAGATTAGGAACCCATTCACCTGCTGTTTTGAAGCTTATTGTATTTTCCTTGCTAAGATTAAAAGGAAGGATAAGGTCTTCATTCACTGAAGAATTTCCTGACTGACCATTTTCAAAGAAAAATGAAATTGACAGTGTAATAATATCTATGATGAATATTTATTTTACAGTTAACTTATAGGAAATGTATTTCTGGGAGGCTCCAACTGAAGATGGAGTAGAATGAAAGAGAGCCATGAAATGGAATAGGAAAAACCTTCCACATGCTTGAATGACCTACCAGGCCTTTTGAAGCAACAAAGAAAAGATATTTAAAAGAGCAAAAAGACCTGTGTCTGATATATTATTCTCTTATCTCCCATAAGAGGTCTTCATTACCTTCATTACCCAAACCAAAACTGGGACAGGACCTTGCAAATAGGACTTCTAATATCAGCAGTAGACAGAATAGGCTAACATTGTAAAACAGGCTTCTTCATTTAATGAAAAAGAATAATTTCTTCCTGAAGTAGTCTTATTCTTTGTCTGCCCTGCCCATTAATTCCATTGGCATATGAATTTCATTATATAATTCATGTTCAAATGTCTATACCTTGTCCTACAAAACAGAGCTGTTTACCAGGGTGTTAAGCATTTATTAGAGGTGAAAATTTCTCTTTGCAGGGGTCAATATAAGATGTGTGCATTGCTTATGCCAGCTAATCTCTGCTAAAGGAGAATCTTATTTTTATTGATCTAGCACTTCAAAGAAAATTTTAAGGCTGCTTTTAGTAATGATTCAGAATATAAGGTGGAATAGAAGAAATGATTTTTTTTTTAGTTAATTAGAACATATGTTTTGACTTACTTATTTGATATAATAGCAGCTCTTGTTTTAAGTCCATCTTTTTCATATTAAAAGGATGAGAAATACTATGGGTAAGGCTACACTTTTCCTTTTTCTGGACCTATTTTTAATATTTTCTTTCTTGCAATGATTTTAGTAAAAGCTCAGTGACAGGCAGTCCAGGTTCCCTGCAGGCAAATGTACCTGCAGCACTGAGGGCTGGAAGGCTCTCTGGCCAGCATAGGGCAGTGTGGTGGCGTGCTATACCCCGCCATGACCCTGACCTTTATTTTCATAACAAAGCTCAAGTGATAACTGTCAGTCATTGTCATCATGTATGCATCTGGTTGTGGTGGCTGCATCTGTCACAAAGTGGGTTCTGGGGAGCCAGGTAATGACGTGATAGCCAAGGGTTAATTTGAACAATGCACCCACCTAATCACCATGCTTGTCAAGGTCTACTCAACTCAAGTTTGAAAGAAATAAACTTCTGTAGTTGGTATGCAAATATGACTATAAGTCAATCATGTTATTCCATAAATAGTGGACAGCCCAGAGCCCATTGCATTGGGCTGCATGTCAGGATGTCCCCTTGAGCAGGGATGAGTCTCAAGGTTATTCCTTGAGGCTGGGAGATTCCTTGCTGCAATAGATTCTTGGTAAGTGATTAATAGCATGCTAAACTTTGAAATCTTAGCTAAGTGGTGTAAAGGATTGTTTGTGCACATATAGTGCTTTAGATATAAACCATTGACCAAGTGTGGGACTAAGCCTGGACTCCCTTCTGAGGAGCTGAGAATGCATGGGAGTCCTTTCCGAACCTCGTGATTCAACAGGAGGGTCTCCCTGTCTGACCCGGTCCTCTGCAGTAAATAATCGAGTGTACCTTGCCATCAGATCTTGTCAAACCACTGTCTACTATTCGACTTTGTTAGATAACTGTTTTATAGGAGTAAACATGTTGGTGTTTCTATCTTATGAGTGAACTGCATCACTCATTTCCATGACAGGCAGATCTTTTTAAGGCAAACAATACTTTCTGCAGAACAGAAATTCTGAGTGTCATTCAGCCCTATTGAGTAAGTCAATTTGAAGCTATTCTTGTTTGGATTGAGAAGTTTGTGATGTGTTTACAGTATAAATAAACATGACAGTGTGAGTACTTAGAAATTTTCCTCATTGGGATCCTCAAGTTGCTGTTTGTAACAGAGATTAATAGCTGTGAGAAAGCTTACTAAATATACTAATGGCCAGGAGTGGCCCATGTTTTGTTAACAAGGAAAACCTTAAAACAAACTAGTATTTGGAGGCTTCCTTATTTGTAAAGAACACCTCCTTTTTTCTTCTGCATTTTTCTATATTTCATGAAAGGTAAACATTAATGTAGGAAAGGGTGTGCATTGAAACTCCACTTTTGCAAAAGGAATCTTATGGTGCTTTTGGGGAATCCAAAGTTTCCTGAATGTCTTTGACGAATATTTATACTGGCCTTAAGCATGATTTCTGTTTATGAAGGGAGACTGTTGCATTTGCAGATGTAACTACTTTGTGATTCTCATCCTCTCATGTTTCTCCCTCAGCAACACAAGACTCAACTTCCAGCATTGTTTGAGCAGATTGATATCATGACTGTAATGGTGACAGACGTAATTTACATCATTTACTGGTAGGTACTTCAGCATATGTAGGTTGTTAATCCAGTCTGCCAATGCACAGAACAGGAACACAGACAGGACGAAACCATTACTGTCACTGGTTATGAGTGCTGCAACTGCCCATTCTCAGCCTGCATCTGAGTCAATGGTCAAACAGAGATTTCACCAGGAATATGAGCCCTTTGGGGAAGTATTTTTAATTCCCCCCAAATTACAGCAAATATAAGTGAGTTCTGTTGAACACAATGTGACTAACAATTGAGTAAAAAACCATGAGTGTGTGTAAACATTGACAAAACAAGAATCAAATGTGTTTTGGCAACAACTAACACCCCATAAGCAAATATGCTTTGCTGACAAGTGTACTGCAAAGCCTAGAAGCTTAGGGTGATCTTTCACCATAACAGCTAATTTTGTAATGGCAGCTATGTAATATCTCTGAGAATCTATTGTAATAAAGCTAAGCTTTCTGCTTACGTTTTCCCCCAGCTCCTCTCAAAGTGATTAAACTGGATCTTATGATATGAGTTTGTACTTTAGTTATAGTACTCAAGTTATGAGTAAACTTGTATAAATACTTTGGAAAATTGTTTCACTTTCAAAAGTATTGTTTGTTGTCTCACTTCTGCAAGAGGTAAGAATGATGTCTCACTACTTTCGGAGGAAAACTAATTTCTACAGTCAAACTTTCTAGGAAGATCTTTTTTCATGAATGCTCAAAAAATGAAAAAAATTAAACCAGAAACAAATAAAGAAATCTCTTTAACATGAAAATAAACACTTCCACCCTACCCGACCCCCTAAAGTGTTAAGGAATGAAAAGAAAATCTGTTTCAAAGCACTTGACAATGCTTTCGATTTCTTGATGGTAGATGGCATATAAATAAATTAATAAATACAGTGTTTTGATGAGTAATCTCCAGGCTGTAGATTTTAAATGAGGAAAATGAGGCACTGCTTTCCTCTGTGGCCTGCCCAATTTGCAGAAGATGCCTGTATTGGAATATCTTCAGAAACAAATAAATGTTGGTAAGTATAGTTTACATGTGCATCAGAAGTTTGATGAAACACCTGAAGTTGCAAGGTCTGGATTTTCTCTCTGTTGTGCTCTCATCTTTGTTAAATATATGCTGAGTCTTTTTCTTTCCACCCCCCACCCCTATGAAATGGAGGAATGATTCAAACATGGTAATGTATAACATTTGTTCACTGTGGGGAGCAAAGCATCTTCTACTACAGACAGTTGACCAGACTGGGTAGAGGAAACCAAACCTTTTAAAAAGAGATGGCTATGTCTTTTAATTTTTTCTTTTTTTTTTTTTTTTTTTTTTTTTAAATTTATGGAGAAGAAGGATATTTTCAGATCTTTCTGTAGTAATTCTGTAAAGAATGTCAGATGAACAAATACCTGTAGAGAGTATACAAACAACTCTACTGTAGCTGAGTTGGAGCATACTCACCTACAAGCTTTGCACACATCTGGCAGAGGTATGAATTAAATTTATTAGCAGGAAAGAAATTCAGACATGAAATTTCTGTGACCTTCTTTTTTTAAAAACCTTAATGTTTATTTTATACCCCACAGCATGTTTTCTTATATTTCCAAGACTACTAGGTCCTACAGGCACACATGTCCACAGGAATCAACTTTCACAGAGATCATAGGGGAGCCGGAACTGAGAGTGCAGAGTTCTGGGTTTGAGAAAATAATTTCCTTTCTTTCAAGAAAACTACACTGGTATTGAAACATTTTCTTTGCTAATGATAATGAAACCTGACATACACATCTTCTCAAAGGTGTGTGTAGACTTGTATTATGTAGTTCATTGAGTAATATTGCATTAATGAGTATTTTTAAGAGCCAGGCTGATGATTTGTTCATATTCTGAAATACTATGTCTTTTATTACTAACTATTCAATCTCACTTCCTTATTTATACAGTGGCAAGTGTGTGTTTACGAACAGCCAGCATTTATTATTTATTTTACTTAGGGTAAATGCAGAGGTCATTCTTCCTTTTTAATATTTCAAAAAGTCTAATTAACTGCCTAAAGAAATAACTTGTTGTAAAAAGAATAACTCCACTTATTATTACTATTTTGCATATCAAACCATCTGATCTCATTCATTTTAAAGTGTTTGCTTTTAATATCTTCAGGTATTCTTTTGGTCTTGCAATCAATATTAAAAAGCAGGAAGTAAGAAGCTATGGTGCTAAAATCCTTTTCTTTTTTGTGCTCATTCTTGACTGTATGGTTTTCTGCTCTTTGCATTCCTGTCCTTCACTAAGAAACTCATTTCTTGAAGACCTTACAGCATGTGGCAGAGTGCCCTGAATCCAGCCTTGCTTTGTTTATGCTCCTGCATGTCAGCAACCCAGGGCTTAGCTGTAGCTCCAGTGGGACACTGGCTTTCGGCTTATTCTCACTGTAGGTAAGCATAAATGCTAGGCCCTCTCTGGTGTTCTGATCCAATTTTCCCTCCTGCAGTGTTACTAGTTAATAGTTTTGTGTGAAAGTCATACTTTGTTTCTTTCTCATTGGGATGGAGTCAGCTAGGCATGGGGAAGGCACCAAGCTTCTTCGGCAGTATCTCTGCTCAGACAGGTTCTACTTGTTGGCTGCAAAGTGGGGTTGGTGAGCTGCATGTAATGTTTGGACTCAACACATGTATACAGCGTAAGGTGTAAAATTTTTTCACAATCTCTTTTAAAAAGGACTTTTAGAAGAATTTTTATTGTTGTTGTTAATTAATCTGTTTTCATGCTTAGCTAGTTTTACCTATGAAAAAAAAAGATTTTTTGAAAACAAGGGTCTTTTCTCCAGAGTCTTTAAAAATATCTAAAAATGGAACCATGTGAGCATGGAATTATTTTTCAGTTAAAAAAATCAATAATCAGATAGAATACAATGGAAGGACTGAACCAACTTCAGAATTTTATCATTGCCAGAATGGAAATAATTAAATATACTTGAACTTTGTTCAATTTGTATGCATTTGAGTTAAATAGATATGATGCCTGGTGATGAATGTAGCTGGAGTACTCAGGCAAGAAATGTTCAAAAAATTCCTCTGAGAGAAGGGATCTAGACCTTCACGTCTGCCTTAAGCATCATATGGTTGGGTATTCTGGTGCTGTATCATTACTGTCTTGTACTGAACTTCTATTGAAACATGTAATTTAAACATTATCTGAAATAGGAATTTGAACACAGAAGACTGTTCTTCCTTCTTCTTTTCTGAGTGGGTATTCCACTAGGTCTTTTTTTTTTTTTTTTTTAACTTCTCTTTCAATATATTCTTGGGTGCTATAATAGTAAAATATTTCACAGGGTGAAAAGTTGATAGATGAATATTTAAATAACTTGATCAGACATTTGAAAAAAAAAATCTCCAAAAGGAGCCTTATAATCATTACCTTACTCTGAGCTTATTCTGAGTCTTTAGTTATCCTACTAGTTGTCATGACCCAGAATCTTGATAAGGGAAATTCCTACAAAAATAATCATAGTGCCTCTGTGGGTTGGAAAATGAAATCTCACTTATTTACCCTGGAAGTATTTATCTGGAAAGTCAACACCGCCCTTTACCCTGTGGGATAAGGTTAAGTTGTGATAGAATACCACAGATTTACTCCACATGAAGCTAAACCTGATGAGATGCACAAAATCTCCACTGGACTGAAATGTTTTTAAATTTTTTCATTCTCTGGAGCATGTGACCATGTGAATATTCAGTTATTAACTAATATACAGACCTTTGTGAAATAAATGCCTTCAGAATCCTGCAGTAAACAACTCAATCAAAGCAGGCTATCAGTTTCATATTTACTCCCCATTTATATTTTTAATATTCTGCTTGTAGTCTTGATGAGGGAAAAGCGATTTTTATAGAATAATTAGTCTAAACACATACCTAATTGATCATCAAATAAATTTAGATATGATGATCTAAAATAAAGATAATTAATTTTAAAATTTCATTTAGCTACGTCAATGTACAGAACAGTACATTTAAAAGTAGGTAAAAAGCTTTTCTGTACAGGCAGCTGGGGCCGAAGTCTGCTTTGGTACTTCTGATATCTGCCTAGCAGCGGGGTTAAAGAGCCCGCAAATAACAGAAGATTAAAATTTTTTTTTGGGTGCCTTTTTAAAATATTTTTTTAAGAGAAACTGGCTTCAGAATCCCCTTATTCACATATAAATTATTGGGCTCTGCATTTAAAGAGCTAGAATTTATGGAAGAGAAAATCCAAGGAAGATGATCTTTGAATCTCTGCATATTCCACTGTATATGACAGCTAAGAAAATTTTCTCACTCTCTCTCCCTCTTTCACTGTCTTTGAAGGACCTGAAACAAAAGGTTAAATGTGGGAAGGGGAAATGATTAATAATAAGCAAATTTGTTCAGCCTAAACATTCAAAATATTTATAGAGTTAGGGTCAAAACACAGTGCTAATATGTGATTTACAAACTCTTTAACATTTGCACATTCTCTACATCAGCTTTGTTGAAAAAAAGGGCTATGTTGTTTTTTTCAGGAGGCTTCACTTCTGTTTCTCCAAAGGAATTTGAATCTAGATGGGCTTGCTCACTAGTGGGTAGAGCAACTGGAATCACACTTAATTTTTTCTGGAGAGGTGAAGGTGGAAAGTAATGTCATGGGTTGAGGAGATCATTAATATTTTCTTGTTTATTTTTTATTTGCTGTTGGTTTTTGGTTTGTTGGTTTGGTTTTTGGTGTTTTTGTTTGTTTGTTTTTTGTTTTTGTTTTTGTTTTTATATAGGGGTGAGGGAAAGCTGTGCGGGATGGGCACTAATTTTCCATTAAGAACAGTGAGACCTCTTCACAGAGGCTGGCGATTGTCTGGTGCATGAATTGCAGACCTGCTTGATTAGTCACTTATCTTTGCAGGATAATTCTGTTGTGTGCAAATGCAGGTGGCAGTGTAGGAATAAAAGATTCTTGCTGCTTCTTTTAGAGGTCTTCAGGCAGGATTGTTCTGTGATGACGCTGAAGGTATTTGATATAGGTTTCATACATTCAGTAGCCCAGTGGTATTCTGATTTTTTAAAATGATTTGATAATTGTTTCATCTATAAGAGATGGAGAAGCAAAGGGATACAGATCTTTCTAGATTAAGTGATCAATAAAAAACTTTACCTATACTGAAAGCTCTGAGGACTCTACATTCATCTTGGTATAAAAGCCTGAAGATCATGTGAGAAGACTTTTTCTTTTATGGGACAGAAAGAGAGAGTTACCACTAGCGTTGTGTTGGTCTTGTCTAAATGATAAAGTATAGGAAGAGAATATGCTAAGTTTACGAGTAGTCTTCCCCCAGGAAACTGGATGGTTTTTTAGTGGAAACATTTAAGTCATGAAAAGTGGCGGTTTGTTTTTCCCATCATACAGACTTTGTGGATGTATCAGCAGGTTTTGTTTCTGGGTAGAACACATGAACCTTTAAAGGAGTAACAGTCTTTCCTCATGTTCTCTTTGCACCTTCCCTTTCTAGTTTTCTAATCAGGTTTACTGTCAAAGCCTTTTTTGTATTGTATGTATGTGGGGAGTAGCTGTATGTTGTGTTCAGTTAAATGTTAGTGACTTAGACAAGAAAGTGTCTCTAGTCAGAAGTAAGTTGTAAGAAGTGTTCTACCATGTTGTAAAAAAACACGTTCTTGCTGTAAAATTACTCATCTCTTGTTACAATATGAATCAACAATGCTTAGTAGCTATCTAAAGGATTTCTAATTTTTGAAGTTTTCATTACTAATTTAGAAATGTCTTCCACTTTTTTTTATAAGGGGAAATGTATGGCTATGCAATGTATTAAAATTCCTATTGGGCAATTTAAAAGTTACCCAAGGATGTTAATAGATATCTTGGCTAGCAGGTAATGACTATGACGCACTCTGTCAGATAGTAGAGCCGTATTTGCTACACATAGAGCATACTCACACATCAGACTGACCACACATGTCAATGTAGCCACAGACTACAAGATTACCAGATGCATCAGCTCATTATAGTCTACCAGTGCTCACACTTTAAACTGGGGCATTACAAAATACAGATCAATTCCATTGCAAGTACTTCAAAATGTATTATGAAAGAGTTGGGTAGACCCATTGGCTGATGTAACAGATGACATTTTAAATTGCTTCATATCTGAAAAATGTTACAGGACTAGAAAAAATGAAATGAGTTGGTATAACACCTAGAGACATTCAAGTTTACTTATATGTTTTAATATATTTCCCATAAAAAAAGATTCAGCTGTAACATTCCCCTTGCAACACTGAAACCTAAACTTGCTTACATTTTCAGAGACTTAAAAAGCCAGCACACAGACTGTAATTTCTTATGATTTCTACCATACAATAAAGTCCAGAAATGGCAGAAATACCAAATACTGACCATTTTTTCCCACAGAAAGAAACTACTCTGCTTTTTGAATGCAGCTGTAGAAGTAGTTAATTGAATTTGCCCTTTGAGAATTGTATGCTTATTAATTATAGCTAAAACAGAGAAATGGAGACATGGTTTATGAAAGATTTTGAAACAAATTTCTCTCATTCTTGAAAATAACTAGTCTGTTAAGTAAGAAAGCTAGACATACCTTTCAAGCCTATTCCTGTATTTTGTTGAAATCCCATATACCAACAGTAGGCAGAAAGTGTGATATATGTTCATAAGCTATGACCATTTTACATGCTCAGCTTGTTAAAGCCTTGGTAGGACCATCTGGATTTGACTTTGCCAGTCATGGGAAAATCAAGAAAGACAGAAGAACCTAAAGAGTAACCAGAGTAGAATTTAGGTACCTGAGTTGAAATCAGTGTGCTTAAATCTTGCTGTATCCCAATTTGGAAGTTCCCCAGGCTTATGCATATCTGTTTTTTTCTGTGTGTAGTACAGAAGTTCCTTGGAGTTGATAGAGGTGAATCACTCCTTGTCCACCTGCTCTGGATTCAGCACTGCAGAAATCCTTGGAAAAGTGACTGCAACCTAGTATCACCACAGTTACACTGAAGAGGCACTTGACCACAGGATCACATGCAGCCTTGTTTTCTTTTTCTCGCAGAAGAATGAGAACTTCCTTCTGCAGTGTGGGACAGCTTCCACAGAAATTGTTCAACTCAGAATTCTTGTTGCCAAAATTGCCAGATCAATCCTGGGTTTGCTGTTACCCAGGTTAATGCTATAATTAGTCTTCTTACTAACTTCTGTTAGGGGTGTTGCAGATTCTGTTTTCTTGTATTATTGATCAATGTCTTACTTTATTTACCATTTTATTTTGTTTCTAAGTGCAGCATAATGTATTATATAGGAAGGACAATATCAATCGGACTTTGTTGAAGGAACGTTGAGGTTACAGTGAAAGGTTCACCAAATTCAATGGAATGATTTCCTTTAGGCATTGTGTCATGCTCCAAAAGCTACATAATTACTCTCTCAAGGTGACTAGAAGCAAAATACAGAGCCAGAGTCCACAATCGCAGTGAGTCAAGACTCTTCTTGGTTTGTGAACCAACTTTCAACTACTCACTCTGCAGAAGTATAGTATTGGTAATGCTGGCAGATGTTTGTTAGTTGATTCTCAGCAGTCCATGTTCCATATATGGTCATATATGAAGTCAGATTCAATAAAGTATTTTGCAATATCTCACTTGCTAAAATGTGTCAGGATTAGACCTTGATCAAGATTTCTGTCACTTCTATTTCATCACTTTGATATTTTATTCTTCACTATTTTGAAAAAAAGCCAAAACAAACACCTCTACCAATCACTGGTGTTTTACTTTCTTTTGGCTTCTTCTATGCTTTCCATATGAAAGCAGAAAAGACTTTTAGAAGTTCCCTATTTCTATGTGCTCCTATGATGGTATTCTCTGTCCCAAGTCACACTCATGACTTGCCTCATTTCTCTTCTTTGTCTTTCCACTTCCTTCAGCTTTTTACAATATAAGAATACATTTGTAAACAAGAAGAAAAAAAAAATATCCATCCCCCATCTGGATGAAAAGAGTCATTTTTATGAAGAATGCACACTAGAATGCAAGTAAGATTAAATGGTTATTCTCTTGATGATAGTTGTCTATAGTTGTCTGCCATTCCTCCTTCAAAGCAGAAATGACATTATTGTTTCTGTTGTTAAGTTCAGATGGCTAGTCCAATGGAACTACCTAAACTTAGTTTTCTTTCCACAGCTAGAAATATCCTTCTTAGTCCAATAAATGTTTTGAGATAGGTGTGGCTAGTAGGAAAATGATCTGTTGCATAGCTCCCTGCACATTATAGTTCTGTCCAGAATGAGTCATGCAGAACACATTCTAGTTTCTTTTGTAAGTAGAAACAATGATCAACAACATCAGACTGAAAGCAGCACTGGGACTGAAATACAAATAGGTGGAAATTTATTTTTTGGCAAGAATTTTCTGAGAAATTTCTAAGAAACAGATGTGTGGTAGCATTTTAAATATAAGAAAACAACAGATTCATTACAAACAGCTTAAATTGTACTTAAAATTTACTTAAAGTTTTATGATACATTCAGTTGTGCATACAGAGGAAATCCTAACACAGTACAGGTTTTAGAAGTTAGTCAGTGTATATTAAAAAAAGAGTTTTTTTAGTTAAGCTAATATAACCTATCTTTCCCGTACCAATATCTTTGGCATTTGAAAGAGGAGAAAACTACTGCATCAACTAATAGCACTGGTACAATTTTATCTGTAGTAATAAATATATCTTTTGATTATTCTTTATGTATTTACCCCTTTGGATACACCTGGTTCATCTGCCTTCCTGCTTCCTGATAAAGCAAATGGAAACCCCTGAGTTACAATTCTGAAGGGGGCCTACTATCCTAGTTATAAAAAAAAGAAAAAAAAAAAAGGCATTGTCTGCTTTATAAACAATCTCCAAATATTTATAGCATCAGTTATTTCATTGATGTTCTCTATTTGCATAGTGACTACCTCTTTAGGTAAGGCATATACCAGTTTGAGGGCTGGAATGCAGAGGACTGCAGTGCTCTGCATTTCTGGATAAACAGCAGAAAATAAAGATTAGTACAAATACCTGTGTCAGTATGACAAGCTGCAGTTTCTCCTAGCAATCGGGCACAGAAATATCTTGACAAATAAACTTTAACTAACTCTAAGTTGCCTTAGCAGGACTGTAGCCAGTGGGTCAGGAATAGTGGCTTCTCCCTTCTGCTCAACACTCATGAGCCCACACCTGGAGTTCATTCAGCTCAGCATGTTCAGTGGGGAGCCAGAGAGAGATGGTCAGGGGCTTGTGCACTTGATGTACAAGAAGAGGCTGAGGGAGGTGGGTTTATTTAGCCTGAAGAACAGAAGGTTAAGAGGATATCTGTGGGATGCTGTCTTCTGTAATGTCAATTCTCAATAAAAGGAAGGTGTGGAGAAGATAGCAAAGGTGATGCACAGCAAACAGAGAAGGCACAAGAGTCACAAGCTGCAAAAAGGGAAATTCTAAGTAGATGTAGGAGAAACTCCAGAATATTTGCAATGCATGGTTAAACACAGGAAAAGATTTCTCAAAGTCTATGGAATGTTCTTCCTTTGAGTTTTTCAGAACCTGCCCAGAGAAGGTCCTTAGCAATCTGATCTGGCTTGCTGACTTTGAACAATGGGTTGGACTCGATGACCTGCAGATTTTACTGCTTCACTAGGCACAAGGACTGGACTAAAGTTGACTGTCTCTCAAATACTTTGCATAAAAACTTCTTGAAGTGCTAAGCTTTGGAAGTAGATGTCATGTACCAGTGTAAAATATGAAGAAGGGAGCATTTATGTTAAAATAATTTATTCCATTAGAAATTGTGTTAAACTGCTGAACAGTCAGCTAGGAAATGCATTGGTTAAAGTGAAAATGAAACTTCTTGAGTTTTGTTCCAAGGCAGGTTGATTAGTACAGAAAGTAATGAAAGGAGAATCGGTAGGCTTCCTAGATTGTAGACTTGGTTAGTTTAGTAAATGAATTGCCCACAAACCTATGGATTATTTCTGTTGAAGAGCATTTACTGCAGGCTTTGTACCATAACAAACAAACAAGCTAATAAATTAGAAATTGTTACATATTTTATTCACAAACAGTGTATTTTCTTTTGTTTTTGCCTGAGTTCAGCAACTTCTTCTGCCCACCAGTCGGGGTTTGTACTCAAGCTCTGATACTGTGTAGTTGTAAAACCTGGGATCAGACTGCCTGAAAAAGAGCTTATATGAGAAAAAACCTGTGTTAGAAAGTGTTAGGAAAACCCCATGAACCCTCCATGTAGTTTGGAAGCTGCGTTATCATCAAGATTGTTGCTCTGGCTCCTTGCTTGAGTATTGAGCTATGCTGTAATTATGCTTCTGGCCACCCTTGGACCTGCTGATCCTCACCTTTAGGGCATGTCCTTGGACCTGTCTTGTCACTACACACTCAGCTGGCAGTCATAGGACTCATGGCTGACTCTACTGTCTCTAGACCTGCTCTGCTCTTCTTGTCTAAGTACTGTCAGACTGCATCCCTGGATGGTGAGGGTACAGCCCCTGGTTGCTGTGTCCATGGACTTCTTCACATTTTACATATATAGGTGAATATGTATAAGCTACCTCTGTCTCTTTTGGGTATTATGGCCAGCTATCACTACTCTTTAGTCTCAGTCTCTGTGACAGACATGAGTGAAACTCTGTTTAGAGAGCAATGCTCTCCTATAAGAGTTCTGCAAACATATCTCAATAGCTGGAATGCATACAATTTTTTTCAAACTTCATGAAAATTTGTAATAAACCTTGTATCTCATTATTTGAAAACATAACGTATCCACCACTTAGTTGTTGGAAAGAACCATCAAATTTGATCTGAAGTAAAAAAAAAAAAAAAGGAAAAACGAAAAAGCCAGAACCTACAACAAAAATATGACAGTGAGGAAATGTAATAATTTCTTCAGAACTTGTTTGTGTCATCCCCAAAATATTCAAGTATTTGTGGATTCTTGGTCACTTTTCCTGATTCTATGCCACTTCTAAAGATAAAATATTTTGTAAATGCAGCTGTTCCATTTAACCATCAAACCAAACATAAGAGCTGCTGATAATTCGAAAACAATTTATTCAGAACTCTTTGCATGGTTTGTAGGTTGTAGCAACAAGCTCACTAAATCATTAGATCTTTATTATTTTAAGTAATTTTTTAATTTATTCTGTAAATAATCACTAGTCTCCAGATCATTTGTGTACAGTAATTACTATTCAATATAAATAATTTTATCTAAGTTTTATGAGTTTTAAATTACACATTTATCTGTGACTAGTTTAAACTGGAGTTTAAGAATATCAAAAGGGCTTTTACTCCTGATGATGTATTTATTTATGTAGCTTCCTTTATTTACACAATTCCACCCTCTCTTAAAAGATACTAGATGTATGAAACAGGCTACAACACCTTTGCATTCTACTTGAAATGCTAACCTTGCTTCAGCATTTAAGGACAGAAATATGCTGGATGCCCCATATTTGATCTATTGAGTTTTCTGAATGCATGAGAAGCTATCAGGAGAGACCTTGTCAGCGTGGTCTCTGCTATGGAGACAATTCAATTATTCTTTAGTACAAATGGCAGCAATAACATCTGGGTTAGACTTTGAAGTACATCAAATATGGTGGAGAAGAACTCACCATTTTCAGAAGACTTATAGAAAAGGCAGGTTAAATAAGAACATGAACACCTTTATTCACACAGCTATTCCTTACTACTTTCTCAATTCCACAGGACCTTAATATTTATTTTATTATTATTAATATGCATTTCTTGCATAGGGTTTTATTGTCGATGTGCTTTTTTCTTATTGTTTGTTTGTGTTTTGGTTTTTTTTGCTATCCACTCAGGCAGTGTTAGGCAAAATGCTTCATCTGGCTGCTTTTATTACCAGGTGCTTTTAACAAGGCTATCTGAATAGATGCTTAAACATAGCAAGTCAATGCCAGAGACATCAAGTTTACAGTACAACAAAAAGTATGTGAAATAACTTTGGCTGAGTGTGCTGACACTGGCATCAAAACTATCTGGACGCCACTGTCTTTACTGCAGCAATAAAAGTACCAACATCAAGCTCTTGAATGTCCTTTAAGTTGACATAAGGTCACGTTCACTGAGCTACACTTCTGCAGCAATACTCATACACCAGTACAGCCACAGTCTGTTATCACATTCCTCTCTTCTGGTGATGTGAACTTGAATGATCTTAAACTGTGCCTCATGGTGAAAGCACGGACATTTTCCCCACAATGTGTGGTGATATTACATTGCAGAGCCTAGTAAGGACTTTGTTAAGGCTGTCTTCCATAAGATCCTCAGAAAGAAGCTGATGACATGTGGGCTAGATGAACAGACAACGAGTTCAATTGAAAAGCAATAATGGGCAGTGCCAGATGTGGCAATCACTGGTGTAAAGTTTAGTTGGAGGCCATTAACTAGTGGGGTACCCTACAGGCAATACTTGGTCAAGACTTGGTTAACACCTTCATTAAGGCTCTGGGTGATCAGTAAGTTTATAGATGAAATCAGACTGGGAGAAGTGGCTGGTATGCCAGAGAGTCATGCTGCCATCCAGAAGGTCCTCAGTGGGCTGGATAAATGGGTCAACAGGAACCTCATGAAGTTCAGCAAGGAGAGGTCAAAATCTGGCACACAGGGAAAAACACTCTGGATGTCACCTATCTGGAAATCAGCTTTGCAGAAAAAGCCCTAGGTTTTATAGTGCTCGCTGAATTGAACACGGGCCAGCAATGTGCCCTGGTGGCAAAGAAGGCTGATGGTATCCTGGGCTGGATTAGGAGTGTTGCCAACAGGTCAAGGGAGCTGATCCTTCCCTTCTACTCAGCACTGGTAAGAGTCACACCTGGAGTGCTGTGTTCGGTTCTAGGCTTCCCAGTACAAGAGTGACACAGGCATACTGGACGGTACAATGAAGGGCCACATGGATGATTGAGGGACCTTAATCTTACATATGAGGAAAGCCTGAGAGAGCTGGGATGTTTAGCTTGGAGAAGAGAAGGCTCAGGGGACATGTCATAGAAGTGTATAATTACTTGAAGGGAGGATGCATAGAGAATGGAGCCAGCTTCTTTTCAGTAAGAAGTCAAGAGGCAGTGGGCATAGGCTGAAACACAGAAGGTTCTCTCTGAACATCAGGAAACACTTTTACTGTGAGGGTGACTGAACAGAGGCACAGGTTGCCCTGGAAGGATGTGTGGTCTTTCTCCTTGAGAAATATTCAAAAGCCATCCAGATGTAGTTCTGGGCATCCCATTCTAGGCAGCCCACCTTGACAGGGGTGTTGGACCTCCAGAGGTCCCTTCTAACTGCAACCATTCTGTAATTCTGTGAAAGGAATCATGGAGTGGGAAACTGGATATTCTGCCAGCGTGTGGCCTCTTCTGTAAGACCTTGAATCTAGCTATTATCAGAACAGCATTCACCCTGGAAGGACTTTCATACTAAAGGTTGTTGTTGCCACCATAATTGTGAAACTAATTTTGTTTCCTCTCCTTCAGCGTTAATTGGCTGTTCCAGTTATAGTACTTTATGATCAGATGTGAAATGTGATTTTAATATCTTTGCCATTAAACGTCTTCTTCAAGAGCAAGAAGATGGAAAACATGGCAGGGGGAATACATATTTGCCTGTGCCTATGACACTCTTCTCTAATAACAGTTATGTTCTAGGACACAAAAGATGAGTTTCAAATGGATCCACTTATTTTGCCTAGTAGCACAGAAATCTGAGTTCTGAAGATCAGTCTGCCATGTGACTACATTGGCACCAACTAAACCCATCTGAAAGGTTTCCAGACATTAACAAAAATTTGAAACAGCTGTCTGTCTCTCTTCTCTTCAATATGTCCTCATAATGGGTTTGAGATCATGAGCAAAGCAAAAAAACCCCATCCACCAGCTTTGTAAAGTTTATTCTACTGTCTATTCCCACCACCCATTGAAGACACTGAATCTCAGAGTTATGTTTTTCTGAGGTGCGATCTCTTTTCCAAAACTAAGCATGCAAAGCTGTTGTGCTACTGAGAACATTTGCTCACAAGCCGCTATTGCTTAAGAATGCCTGGCAGCCTACTTATCTTCTGCCACCTGGTACTCTCCCACATCAGTACAAAGATACATTTTTTCACGTGCACAGAGGATGCTATTTTGCACTGTTTGGCTGTTTGTCAAGGACTGTAAGAAACTTGGGTCATAATATTGTTTTTAAGAAGTCTGTCTAGGTTACTGCAGTCTGCAAAATCAAAATTCTTAGCATGCAAAGACATCAGATTACTTTTTCATCCTGAGAGCAGGACTGCATCTGTAATTGACCAAACAATATCAAATGCATTTGGACTTGGAAACCTAGTCTGAGTTTGGAAGTAGCACTGCTTTTGCATTGTTATTGGTGCAAAGAGAAAAAAAAATATTCTAAACCCGGGACACACCCCACCCCTACCCCTCCGTCCCTAAACAAATGTCTTTTGTTACAATGAAGAACCACCAGATAAGAGTGATGTTCATGCAGTCCCATAAGATTGTGATGGTAAAGCATTAAACAAGTTGTATATACCATGAAAGCAATTTCATGTCATAGTTTATTTAGTTTTATCTCAAAATAAAGTAAGTCTTCTTTAAACTCACTTACTTCCTTTATCTAGACAATAATTTAAGAATGTAATGGATGTTACATCTGCAAAAATGTGATGCATGGTACATCTGCATTAGTTATACATACACAACACTCAGACTGCATCCATATGCCTCTGACTAGCGTCACTGGGAGACTGGCTAATCCATGATGTCAGAGCCTTAATAGGTTCCATTTACTCCTGGCTTCTAAGAACTTAGTTTACTGAATGTTTCTGTTACCGGTCAATGGATGATTGTAACTATTTCCTGAGCTCTCTTCTTTTTCTGACATTTTCAATTTCATTAATGTTAAAGAGTTTACCTCTAATAGACTGCTATCATCAAGGTATTTTGCACATGGATCATCTTGAGTTGCAACATGCTAAGCAAAGATTTCTTCAGAGGTGACATTTGGTAAAGATGCAGTTTCATTGAAGCAGTCAATTTCAGTGTCAGATTATGATGCACTAGCCTCACTCCTAAAGCCTGCTGAATAATATTCACAAAATCATTTATTCAGTGAATTGTGATATTTTTCTAGTGAATTATTCAACTTGTATTTCTTCATTCATTGCCTAATTCTTAAGTTGTGTCACTTTCTCCTCTGTGCTTTTCATTAGTCTGGAATTGGACTGATTTATATGCAGCATTGCTCATTATCTGAGCAATGAAGTGGATGTTACATATTTTGAATTGAACAAGAACATGCTTTATTTACAAATAGGCACATTTAACCTTATTTGTATCCTTGCATTCTATGATACAAGTTAGTGAAGTATTGCTAATTCACAACTGTTTAAATAAATTAATATGATCCAATGTTTACTCTTTGATATTCATTGGCTGTAACTCAACTATTTACGCTTCATGATAAACCTTTTTTATAGTTATTTACATATTTTTCAAAGACTGCAGTCCTCTGTAGAAGAAATTTGTTTTATAAATAAAGGGACAGTTGCAAGATTTGGTATCTTGCATTCAACACGAGGCAAATTAAAAAAAGTCCAAGAAAAGACCCATATTACAAATAAACAGCCAGTACTCCATAAAATTGCTGCCTAGTTTTAAACTCTGAACACTTTATTAGGCGAACCATAAGACTTCATTTGTAAATTCTCAGTCAAGTCAATGGTGTTTTGTGTTGGCTTTGACTTATACAATTTTCCTTTCATGATGGCTGTCCTATTGCTTTTAGACAAACTGGGTTTTGATGCAATAAGTGATGTTCTGAAAGATTAAATCCATGTGGGTGTAACACTGACTTTGTCTGCAGTCTTGATGTATAGTGTTACTTGCACATAAATGGTACAAGACATACTTGCCTCCCACAAAGTTTAATGTGCAGCAAGTTTGTACACACAACTGAAACTTATGTCTCAAACACAGGCCGTTGGTTTACCTCCTTCAAGTGTGTCCATAAGGCTTCAAGTTTCTGGGAATCAAGAAAGGGTTAGTATGGAGAAGGTCCTGACACCTGAAATGGGAAGATGTTTATCTATGGTCCCTCCTTTTGATGGTGTTCAAGATATGTTTATGTGGGGAGCTGGGTAACATGGCACTTGGCAAATCCTATTCCACACTGTTTTCATGGGACTGGAGGCTGGACTGTAGGAAGTACCAGACTGATTACAGAAACCTTCACAGATTTTCTAAAAAGAGACATATTGTGTCATCTCCACAGCAGCACCTAAAGCATCTGATGGATGCCTGCTTCTCATAGCAAACTGAAGAAAGAAACCAAAATTGCTTTAACATGATGGCTCATTTTAAGCAGCAGACCACATGAGAAATGCCGCCTTACCTCAGAGCACAATTCACCTAACCACATATTTTGTCTCCGATAGCACAGTAAAAGAGGTAAGTAAGGCATAGTGTTTGCATACAGCTTCATCACTATCTGAATTCCTTCCCCTTGGAATCACTAAAATGAGCCACAGCTAAAGAATTAAAACTTAAGATGATCCATTCTTGGTGGACAGTCTGTAACACCTGTTGAGAGATCTGCTGCCTCTTAATATCTATTTATGCTTGATCCAGCTTGAGCTGGAGGGGTTGGACAAGGTGACCTCCAGACATGACTCAATTTATGAATCAGTCAGTGGTGTGAAAAAAACCATGTTAGGCATGTTGACAGCTGTGGTACTTCTTAGGATAAGAAGTTGTACAGAAGGAGCTGTTGCACTTTAAAATAAACAGGCTACTGCCTCTGAAAATAAATAAATAAATAAAAGCTTTGCACGTGTACATGTGAAGCTGACAAACAGAAAGACCTGGTCCACACTGGTTTTTGAGAGGGAGATGTTGACTGAATTGGCTAGAAGGGAAATAAATAATGTACTCTTTAATAATAGAAGAGGAATATTAGATTGCTGAAATGCTATTTGATTTCCTCTGCTTTGTAGCTCAGTATTGCAAGTGTCAGAATTACTTCTTCACCAACACTAAAAACCTAAATTGGCACTAAAATGCTCTGTCAAATCTCAGCCTTTATTTAAGAGGTGACCCAAACCTGCTGGATCAAAAGTAATCAGTGGGCTAATGTTGCCAAGCAGATAGCTTTGTTGGGGTTATGGAGCAGAACATGTCAGTGAAAGAACGACATTGAAATTGAGGAAAAAAACCCTCCATATATGGTAATGGAGTCTCTGGTTGGAAATCTGAAGGCTAAAAGCAAAAATGCAATATTAGGGAGATACTGCCAGCTGTTTGACTGGGATGGTGACAGAGACGAGGAAATGTTCAGGGTGTTAGGAACATTCCCCTTTCTCCTAAACTTTTAGCTGTCTGTACTCAAGACAAGTTCCCTGATACAGTGCAGATGCTTAATCTTTGTTCAGTCAGCTGTGAACAACAAGGTGGAAGAAGCCTCAGCTGGACCTTCTCTTCTGTGTCCTTTCTGTATCCTTGGGAGCTGCTTTTTGAACTAAGACTCGACTTAAATTCTGTCCTTGTCCATGGGCCATACCTGAGCTGCTCATCCCTTCCCCGTGGCTTGCCCAGTCATCCCACGTGTATTTGACCCTAGGTCCCTTTGCTGGGCCTGATGCTGACCTCCCCACATACACTGATGTTCCGGCCAGGCCTTGGCCTATGGCTGTACTTGTCCCCATGGGCCATCCAGGGGCTGTGTCTGGTCACGGTCACAGAAAACTCTCTGCTATTCTTGTTGGGGTGCTCTGGGACTATGCTGTCTTTAGTGAGGCACTGCTGATGTTGAGATGAAGGTTTCTGGAGGCAGTAACTGACTGTTTTCTACAACAAATACTTCCAGATTGCACAAGAAAAGGTGATGCTCTAGACATAGTTGAGTGGTGCACAGGACTTAGTTCAAGATATATTTATTGAAAAGCTGTTTTGAAAAATTGATCACACTGTGGTTTCTCACTAAGCTGCAATAAACTGAATAAATTAGTTGGCATACAGGGATATCTGTCCATAAAGCCTAATTGATTCCCAATAATTCTGCACACCTGTGTAAAAGAAGACAAGGAGAAGACAAGGGGAAATGGGTAGAAGTTGCAACAGGATAAGTTTCATTTTGATGTAAGAAATAATTTTTTTTTACAGTGAGAGCCATCAATCACTGGAACAACCTCCCCAGGGGTGTGGTGAAGTTCCTGTCACTGTAGGTTCTTAGGGTGCAATTGGACAGCATTTTAGATAATCTTACATAGGCTTTCTTTCCCATGAAATGCTGGACCAGATGATCTTTCAAGGTCCATTCCAACCTGGGATGTTCTATGATTCTATTATACTCCAATAACACCCCCCAAAAAAAACCCCAAATAAATCCCACACTTATCTAGGGCTTAGATGAATCAGATTTTCTAATACATTTCTACAGATTTTGAATGACTGATCGAAAATGCTTACAAATAACCCAGTGGTATAATGACCTAGAAAATGTCCCATGAATGCTTTACTGGATGTCTCTGCTAATATTCAAAATTATTTTCATTATGATGCAAGTTTAACTTCAATCACATGAGTGGTCCCATTTACCGAAATAAGGACATTCACCCCATTTATTTAATTTTAATTGGTGTGCTTAAAGTCAAGTATCTAGGTAAGTATTCAGAAATGCAAGGCCTGTATTTGGGTAGAGAAGATTTTCAGAAGCAGTGAATATGTGTTTTCTTGAGGTGTTTTTCAAAGGCAAATATATTTTTCTCTTTTTTCCTCCATTTTCATTATCCCATTTGGTCTCACAGTTGCGAGTTTCTATCTCCTTAAACAAGCTGAGCATTACTTATGTACCTACTTTCCCCTTCAAGTATTCAATTTTACAGTTTCCTTTTATGGTCTCCATATACAGTCTGTCTTTCTCATTCCCCCAATTTGCTATCTAGTCAGTGTTCTTTTAACTCAAAAGACATAAGCCAGAGAACATGTTCTCAGTTTCTCTTTTAGCCTAAATGTACTACCCTGGAGTGGGCAAATGCTCTGTGAAATTAAATGAATTGCAGTGTGTTGTGATTCTGCTCTGGTAGGCAGCTAAGAGTTATCCATGGTCCACAGTCCTCAGGGGTGTACCTGCTCCCAGTTGAACAATATCTGTGAGCCACACTCTCTTCAGGGGTTTATCTGCTGCGGAATGGAATTATCCACAGCCATAGCTGCTTCAAGGTGCACCTGTTCCAGTGCAACCTTATCCATGAGTCCACAGTCACTTCAGGGCTGTACCTGCTCCAGTGTGGCCTTACGCACAGCCACAATCCCTGCAGGAGTGGACCTGCTCCAACATGGGCTTACCCACGGCCACAGTCCCTTCAGGGGTGTTCCTGCTGTGTCGTGGACTTATCCACAGTCACAGATGTTTCAACATGTTCCAGTATGGCCTCATGCACAGCCACTGATGCCTCAAGGTATACCTGCTGCAGCATGGGCTTATCCTTGGGCCACAATCCCTTCAGAAGTACACCTGCTGCAGCATAGACATACCCACAGCCACAGATACTTTGATGTGTACCTCCTTTGTTATGGACTTATCCACAGTCACAGAAGTTTCAGGGTGTCTTGCTCCCACATGGACTCATCCACAGGTCACAGTCCCTTTGACTCGAGCTCACACTGGAGTTCCAGCCTGTCCAGCAGAGCAGCACAGAAACAGCAGCCATGCCCTGGCCACCTGCCAGCCCCGGCGCATCGCCATGGCTGTTATCAGAATGTTCCCGGGCACAGCACAGTGAGTGATAAGCAGTGCAGCAGCACAGCAAGCAGCAAAAGCAAGGAGCAGCCTCTAACGAGCACTAGACTAATATACAGTGAGGCAAGCAAGCCCTGTGGCAAGCACAGAAACCTGCCAATTAATAGGTAACCAGCTGTTACAGCTATGAATTCAACCTATAAAATCTGTCATTAACTTGAACCCTTTGAGCCCCACATTGCATTCCAGAAAGGACTGTCTTGGTTTAACCCCAGTAAGCAGCTAAGCTCCACACAGCCACACACTCACTCCCCACACTGAGATGGAAGAAAGAATCAGAAGGATAAAAGTGAGAAGATTCAGGGGCTGAGACAGGCAGTTTAATAGGTAAAACTAAAGCCATGCATACAAGCAAAGCAGAAGAAGGAATTAATTCACTACTTCTCATTGGCAGGCAAGTGTTCAGCCACTGCCAGAAAGCAGAGCTCCAGCATGTGTGATGATTTCTCAGGAAGACAAATGCCATCACTGTCAATGTACCCTCCTTTCTTCTTCTCCCAGCTTTTGTCGCTGAGTACAATATCATATAGTATGGGATATCCTTTTGATTGCTGGGGTCAGCTGTCCTAGCCGCATCCCCTCCAAAATTCTTGTGCACCCCAACCTACTTGCTGGCAGGGCACTGTGAGAAGAAGTCTTGATGCTGTGTAGTCACTGCTTAGAAATAAAGAAAACATCCCTGTGTTATCAACACTGTTTCGGTCACAAATCCAAAGCACAGCACCATACCATGTACTATGAACGTAACAAACTCTGTCCCAGCTAGACCCAGTATACAGTCTTAGCTTCAGCAGTTTAAGACGAAACTGGCCCAGTTGTTCCCTAGCAGGCAAATAGACCTGAAGTTTCTGTCCTGCTCTCTGTAAATAGCAAGATGTAGATCTGATTTAGGCTTTTTTACATATCCAGGGGATGCTGAGGGACTGCAATGTAACTGAAAGGCTTTCTATCAAGAAAGAAAGGGGAAAAATAATTTTACACAGTAATAAACTATCCCAAATAATGTGTAATTACATATCCACTGTTAGTTCTCATTATTGACCAGTTCGTCATAATTTCTCAATAGTGGAGTTAGTGAAACATTCTTTTAAAAATAGGCCTACATAGTTAAACAATATGCACTTTGTTTTCCAATTATCTAAAATTAGCATCTAAGCAGTTACACTTCTGTTTAACTGTTAAGTGCACAGCAAGACAAAATGAATTTAGTTTTAAAGTAACTTAAATTTTGTAGATAATTTGATGTTCCAGCAAGTGATGCTCATGAGACCTAAGCCTTTGGGTGTTGTGCAATTCTCAAGAAAAGTATAATATCCAAGTGAATACATGTTGTGTCATCATTCTGCCTGGAACTGTGTGGAAATAGTTTCAGTCTGTCATTTAAAGTTTACCTTATAGGATGAACTGATAGCCAGAAATGACTTTTTTTCTGATGTCATAAAAATAGAGAACCATTAGTGACTGGATTATTCAAGATAGAAATAAACAAACATACTTGGAACTGTAAAGCAGGTTAAAAAAAATTTAAAAATTCAAGACGTGATTTGAACTCATTTGCGATGAGTAAGATTGTTTACTTTTTAAAATACTGCTGTTCTCACAAATTGTTGGCACAACTTATGTGGTGTATACAACTAAACCAGTGATTTTTGTTATCTATAACTCCTCAAACAAATCATGATAAATATTGATAAAAATGTTACCAGAAAAAACTTCTGAGAAATCTGTGTAGTTTTTATAGCTTTTTAATTGGTGAATCGCTGTATGGAAGTAATAGCAGAGAAAGCAACATCTGAATAGAGGCTGAGGTATACTCATATTCCACTTCAATAACCCACAGAGATTGTCATTATAAAATTGGCATTTACTTGTAAGTTTCAGAATGACTACAAAATTATAGTATCTAGGATATCATAACATAGTGACAAAGGTAGACTTCAGTGCTGACCTCTGTAACTGCTGAAGGTGCATCAGTATGGAGAAATCTGTACACCTTTTTCCCCAAGCAGTAGCTGCTCTATTGATGGGTAAGCCTGGTCTCCCAGGCCGTTGAATCACTACTAAATTAATCAAGAATGTTAACACAGAGTTTCTATTTTATACATTTACCATCCTAAATAATAATCAGGTTTGTAGCCACCAATTTAGTCAGTGGAAGTTGTTCCTCTCTTTGCAGCTATCAAAAAACCCCACCTTTTCTTTTTTTTCTGTTCATTGCAAGAAGTAAAAACAAAATTAAATGTAAAGAGTGCCTTTCTCTTTGTTGAAAAAAAAAAGATGTGAAAGATGAAAATGCATTTTTAGAACAATTTATTGATGTGTTCTAAAAACATTTCCCTCTTTTTATTTCCCCTCTCAACTTTTGACTTTCTAAAAGTTATAACTTGAGGCTAAATGGTATTTTTATCTTTGCCTAGACCTCTGAATGTCATTTTAAATGAGTGTATCTGTATATGTGGAACCTGCAGTACTTACGGAATCAGAAGCAAAACTGAAATAAAAGAAAAAACAGAAGCCAGAGGAAAAACAAGCTTTAGAAAGCCAGTCGCCAGCAAGTGATCAGTACATATTGTTGTGGTTTGTATAAAATAAAAAATGAGTCAGTAAGTTTCTTTCATTGAAATAATCTAAATTATGACTTTCTTCCAGTGTGAATGGTGCACTGATGGTAAACAGAGTGTTGAATATAAGCCACAGGATTTTGAATGGGAGTTATTGTTATCTATGCAAGTACAAGATTCTTTAAAATGCCACACCTACAGAAGTATGGAGGGCCTGATTATTGTGCACAGAAGTGGTGGGTCACTCAAAAGATGAAAATGAAGATCTACATATTTTAATAGGGTTACATTATCCATAAGTAGGATTTACAATTCCTTTCAGCTCAGGTCAAACCACTGTAGTTTCAAGAGGAGCCAGATCATAGCCAGGTCAAGTAGGGTGGTGCAGACTGAGATCTGAGCTATGAATACTCAAAGGATCACTCCATTGAATTTTCTTTAGGTTGAATGACCATTATTTTCTTGGAAAGCTGAGGATCTCAGGTTCCTATTCTATTCAGGCTTTTTTTTGCTATAGTTCAGCTGAATCCATCTCTTCTGTGCATTTATTTTAAATTGTAACATGTGGATAGGAGACACTTGTGCCTCTAGCTAACTGCTTGTTTATTATTTCATTTAAAAGTTTGTTAAATAAAAGACTAGATATGTCAATAAAGGAATCCAACTGCAAAACTCAAGGAACAAAAGCAAAGGTTATTCATCCAGCAGCTTATTTCATGTTCCAGCAAATAAAAGGAACTTTATGACTTTGTCATTTTTACATATTCTCAAGCTTTTTCTGCAAAGTGTTTCAGAGGCAGACTTTGAACAGTGTTAGGGGTGAGACAGGATAAACAACCTGTAGGGTGCAGGAGCGGGCTGGAAATTAGGACCATGCGTGGCAACCAGTTAGCTGAGGGGAATGTGCTCGAGCTTGTATAGACACAACAATTAACAGAATGGGTCATGCTGAGAGAGATGGCGCCAAGGATGGCGCCAAGGAAAGGTAACACCTTGCTGTTAATTGGTGGTAGTTAACCACCAATCGGGGATTGCCTAGTATGCAATGCTTAGCTCAAAAAACCCAATCTGTTTAAAACTCTCGACTTCTGAAAGCATATATACCCGTGTTTCTATATGATAAATCGACATTTGCTTGCATCAAGCTGCGTCTTGTCTCTCCATCGCAGCAGTAGGGAATTTGGATGCTGGGGTTTATTTAAGCAATGAGATTAGAGCTTTTACCTTACTTAACTTGTTTGCTCATCCCTAGCCACCTCTATGTCTGTGAGGCCTTGACTTCCCTGTCCAGCAGGAAGGTCACTGCTGGCCTGTGATGGCTGGGCAGAAAGTTATGTTGGTTTCTGCTGTGTCACTGCTCCCAGTCTCAAGCATTTGGGACTGAGATCCCTGGGCCCCTGACTTTCATCTCTGCATAGGACTTTTAGCACTGTCTCTCACTTCCAGGATCTTTTCTGCAGCCGAGCACTTCACATTCTTCTTTCAAAAGCCACTTTTTCCTGTTGGAAACTTGTTTTGGCACTGCCTCCTTTCTGGAAGCCTCCAAACCCTCAGTTTTCCCAGCATAAACAGTCAACATATAGAAACACAACCTGTGATCAACTTCCTAGTTGGCGGTTCTATCTCATGTCTATTATTTTCACAATTCAAGATATGCCACTTCTGTTTAGCCCAGGTGTTGTCAAAATTAACAACCAAACTGTACCAGTCACAGCTAGCAAGTGACAGGCTTCTGCTTGAAAGTCCAATTATTGAGTTTCCCACACATATACCCAATTATCTGCTACCTAATAGCATTAATAACCTAAACAATTTTTTCACCCTTGACAAATAGCTGCCAGCAAAACCAAGATATAGGCCTCTCATACATAGAAGACAGCATTGTATGATTCCACATATGTACCGTAAAAATTAAGGGAAGTGAGAATTAAACATACTAAAAATATTTCATGAAGACTTTAGAGGAAGCAGGGTTTTATTTATTGGCCCTCTGTGTTGAGCTATCTTCCTTACTGTCAGTGTCTTGGTTTACAAAGCTGTTATCGTTTTATCTTATTGTTGTATGTGCCAATGATGAAAATACTGATTGTGCTCCGCTGCTTTTTTTTTTTTTACTATGTTAATAATTGGGTGTATTACCTAATAAGATTTGCTTTCTACTTTATTTGTTTACTTATGTGTATATATACACACATGTATATGAACCCTAGATGCCTTTTGCAGCCTTTTGCTTTGAACTCTTCTCCAGACACTGTTAAAGGATCATCTGTGCAGTTCAGTGCTCTGTGGTGTGACTCTTGCACATTTGATTTACTTTCCATGTCTTCATATATTGTGTATCTTGCTAGTTTGCTCTTGGGTTCTAGACTCTTGACAGGCGCTACTGTGCATTTGACCACATGGTTACTACTCATTTGTGGTAGCAGAGTTATTTCCTGTATTGTAGCCATATCTGAGTTTTCCAAAGTGTATGCTTTGTAAATTCTTTTCTTCTTTCCTTCCTGTTATATATAAGTGTATGCTTTGTAAATTCTTCTTTACTTCCTTCATTATAGATGTGAGTATGATCAGGCTTTAGGGATTCTTTCTCAAAGAACACATGAACCCTTCTTTTAAAGCCAACAAACACGTAAATGTTTATATTACACTTACCTAATACAGTATTTAAAAAAAATATAATTTATTTCATGTAGCTTAAAATTTTATACATTAATTTATCAAAATGCAATATTTCAAACAATCACTTCATTTAATAGATTTTTCTCTTAAATAATACAAAATACAACACAGGACATAATCATGTACTAGTGAAATCATCCTATTGTGGCTATATTGGCATTTCCTTTTGTAGTTGGGTCCATTCTTTGAGAAGAAGGAAAACCTGGATTCCATTTTATTTCTCAGTATGTGCAACAGAAGTGTGAAGCTATGCACTCACTTTCCCAGCTAAATGTTTTCACTGCTGAACTCTGACACCACAAATCCATACATATAACTCATGCAAAGAGGAATAAGCCAATGTCATTAGTGAGATTCAGTGACGTATTTACTGAGTCCAGACTACTCTATCCTAAAGGCAAAATACTGACTAAAGAAAGCTGTATTTTGATTCCTGTTTCATTATCATCCCTGCCTTGTGCAGATGAAAAAGTTAAATAACGTTTAAGATCCCAAGTCCAAGTATGGTGTAACTGCAGTATATAGGTTCTCTAGTCTTCTAGGACAGCCTAAGATCTTGATTGTATAATGTAGATATGTCTGCAAGATTCATTAGCACCTCAGTGATCATGATTGTGGATTTCAATAGGCAGTTACATACTTTGAAGTTTAACAGTGCAGTAAATTGCATCACTTTTCATTCTTGGACTTTTTTTCTTTTTTTTTTCTTTTTTTTTTTTTTTTAAATTTATTGTCTAAGTAAAGGTAATAGCATTGTCCACAGTGAAAGTTATTTTTAGACATTGTAGTAGTACGGTATGGATTCCTCACAGAGTCAACGTTTGACACTGTATTTTCTCATAGGGTAATCAAAGTAGTTTATGTTTGTTACTGTTTTCCCAATGACATATGCGGAAGGAATAGAAAAGAAATGGATTTAAGCATACATAGAATTCTTCTGAAACTATAATTTAGTTCATCATGTTGGATATGAAATGACAGCTAGTGATGCACCTTGCATTTATTATGTGAACATATAGTTAAGTGTATTGCTTTACCTTCTTGGATGGAAATTATGTGAATATATTTATATTTAAAGCTGTTATGAGTAAAAAAAAACTGCAGATGTTGTAACAACTGTAGTAATATGACCTTGCAGTCAAGGTGGTGGAAACCACAGAAATGCAGAATTGTACTGGGTCTGGCTGGTATGAGGAAAGTTAGCTCCATCCCAACCACGCCATGTGGCACTTTGTTTTTTCCTGTGTGACCAGAGGGACGACGTGGGGAAGTGGGATGGTGAACCTGCCTTGAAGCTAACACACACAAACGGGAGAAAATACAGCTGCTAAGAAGGGCCATTCAAGAGGGTAAATTCTTGTGATTCCCCGTAGAAGAAGGACTAAAAGTTTCTCTCTTAATTGCGGTGAAATGATTTCTAGTCTGGCACTGCAATGGTCAGCAGTGAATACTGTGACCAGGAATAGAGGTTCTCTGCCTTATGCCAGGAGAAGGAAAGGGGTAACTGAGTTTACTGGACTGTGTGGATCTATCTGATGGCCAGACATATCAGGTCCTCAGAGATGTAAGACTTTGGTGGACACTGGTGCACAGTGTACACTAGCACCATCACAATACAATGGAGAGGAACTCAACTAGATTTCTGGAGTGATGGAGGATACCAACAGTTGTCTGCACTGGAGACTGAGGTAAGCCTAACAGTTCAAGTGGCAAAAGCATGCTATTGTGACCATCTTGGAGGCACCATGTATTCTTGACATAGACTACCTTAGGCGAGACTACTTCAGGGACCCGAAAGGGTAGTGATGGGTTTTTGGTGTATACATCATGGATACAGAGAAGATTAAAGAGCTGTCTACCTTGCCAGGCCTCTTAGAAGATCCCTCTTTTGTGGGTTGAAGATCAGCAAGTGCCAATTCTGTATATTGCAACTGCAAACTGCAGCATATAATCCATATACATTTTCTACTTTTTTATTTTGTGTTTACACAGCATGCAGTAAAATTGATTCTTCATCTGCGACTTGGATTCCTAGCAACTGCTAAAGGTCTACAGCTTCCTCATACAAGACCGCAAGGAGATTTAGAAAAATCTTTAGGTTTTTTTTCTTAGAACATACTATTTGGTATTTTCCCTTTTTCTTCTTTTTATTATAGATTTTTTTTAAAAAAATATTTTGCTCTTCCTTTATTATTTTTATTTCTTTTGTTTTAGGGAAAAATGCAATAAAGGAGGATCATACTGGAGAGGCTTTAGGTGATGTTGTCCAGCTCTCTGCATGCATTTTCTTTGTTTTTATATGAGATTTGTTCTTAGCTTTGTTCTTAGGTCTGATTATGCCATTCTTTTGGGGTTGTTTCCATGAAAATTTATATGTTGCTTCCAAAATATTCCATATCTCTTGCTTTATGTTAAAATGATTAACCTAATATCAAGAGAATCTGAACAAAAATGTTTGGCATGTGGTGAGAAGTATCATTTGCTTTCATCTTGACAGATACTCTAGAAGTCCCAGGATAGAGTGTCTTCAGTTGGCCTCAAGGGAAAAGAGTTTATTTTTAAATAATGTGGTTTTTTTTTTATGAGCTGTGATCTGAAAAGTATTACAAAAGTGTGAAAAGTTTAAGACTCAATTTCAGGTTGTATATGTGGGGAAACCCCTTTCATATAGCAAACCCCCTTATCACCATTTTGCTATTTAGAAAAGTCCCTATCAAATTAAAAAAAACAGAGCATGTTTTAAGAAGAAGCTTTCAGAAACACAACAGTATATTCTTAAAGCGCAGAAAAAGTTTTAGTCATTTACTACTAGTATGCATCAATCAAGCCTACAGTATTCTCCGTCGAGGTAATTCAATTGCAATGTCTGTTACAGATAAGGGGTTTTCATCATCCTATGCTTCCTCACTAATTAACTTTTAATGTTACAGTAATATCTGGGACTAATCAACTATTTTCTGATCTGCAGCTATGTCTCAGTCAACAGTGACCTTTCTAACTGTAATTTCATTGAAAACTTGCATATTTGTTTGACTAACTTAGAAAATAATGCTTGTTCCTTAGATTCATACTAATTAAAGATTAAATAATTTATGCTGATAGTGCCGACCATCTCTGTTCATGAATGACAAACACATTAGTCAAAGTATTGATTTTTCTTTTCTTTGTGTCATACTTGTACAATCTGAAACTCCAGATTCCTAAGCAGTAGGATGAATGTGCAGGAATTTAGGATTTCCCCAGCTGCAGGCAAGTGGCTGTGAATCAATAACATAACTTTGATATGACTTTCCTTTTCATTCTGGAAGACAGAATTCTACTAGTAAATGGTTTTTAAAACATGAGCTGGGAATATCCTTCCCTTGAACTAAGTGGAATGTAGATCCTAGGTTTGGTATATGTTCACTGAACTGTTTAGAAAATATTCCATTGACTTCAGTTGCCTTTGTCTTGAGTACCCAATATGTTTGCTTCAACCAAGTGCTGACATATTTCACACATATCACCGAGCCCCCCTTCCAATTTGGTACTTTAAAAAATTACCACAGTAAGAGTATCTCTTGAAAAAACATCCTAAATGGGGGATGGTGGTGAGCAGAATGAAAGTAGAGGAAGAATTGTGTAGCTGTGTTTAGTAATTTTTTGTTTCTACAAGAAGCAGGAAACATTGACAGTCACCTTTGCTGCTAGTCTCACGAACCACCTTTAAGTTCACAGAGCTAGTATAAAACTGCAAGATAACCAACAGAAATAAGTAAATTATTTCAACCAATCAAAACCGTACAATTTTTCAAATTACTTTTTTTCATGGGGATTTCTTGAAGGATGCAAAAATTTTGGTTATCCAGAGAAAAGCAAGAATCTAAACTAAAACCCAAAAGTACGACTTCGGCAAAAGGTGATTTCTTGCACAAAGGCAGGACAAGATTCTTCTTTTTTACCCTTGCATATTTAATGTAGTGCCTTCCTTACCTACCTGTTTTAAAGAGGCCAAGGTAAATTGTTCCACTTGTTTTCTACCCAAACTAGTAATTTGTATGTCCACAGATAGTGGATTCTGCAGAATTTCCCATGTAATACTAAGAATGTTATTTGTATGAAATTCTTTTACTGAGAACTGAAAGGTAAGGAAAGGAAAAAGATTAAAAGAAACCCGTAACATTGAGGAGTCAAATGAAAATAGAAAAAAGTGGGGATTTTCTTGTATTTTTACCAATGGTCTTAAAAGTAGCAGTTGCTTAAATTGTCAAAATATCCTTGTTTTGAAAACTTCTGAGCTTTTCTGTGTAAATCTGGTGAATGAGTTAGCATGACTGTGTAAAACAGGAGTGCTTTCAATGGGCTGTAAAGAAACACACTCCCATGAGGTAAAATGAAGAAGGCAATGGAATTTTTCTCAGCATAATGAATGGTACAAAAATATTGAATATATTTTGTGCTTTTCATATGTTGCTCTTTGATTCATGTAAAAATATTATTGATGCATATTTTGAAGGATCATCCTCTCCTTTATAAAGCATTTATCAGCCAGATGATAATTCACTAACTCTTCATATGGTTTTAGCTAAGAAAAATTGTGGCCTGTGTTTGGGGAGGAAACAACCCTGCATATTTTAAAAGGTAAAAAATCCTCCCTTTCTGAAATCATGTTTATTTTTTCTTATTAAAATTACCTCCATTCCCCAAACACAAATTCACTTCAACATTTTCTTTGTCATGAGTATATTTATAGGATCAGACAAGTTTTGAGACTGTTGGTTTTGATCAGCATATCAATTACAAAGAAAATCCTAATAAGAAGGTAAAGCACAGTGAGAGGACATGGTTTTTTTAAGACATCGTTATTTTAATTTCACAGTTTTGAATGTGTCATATGCACATTTCTGCTGGAAGGACTGATAAATGATAGAAACAGGAAAATAGTTGTAAAGTATGTCAGACAAATTCCTGTCTGTTAATGAATGCTAATGTGAAACTTGGGATTTTTTTTTTTTTCAGGGCATTTAACTTCTGGTTTAGGAGGATAAAGAGAATGAAAAAATCAGATGTTTCATCTCATAATGAAGTTGGCCTCAATTCTTTTGTAGTCTGAACTCCATTTGCTCATTTTTACACCTAATTGATAGCTGCTGGACTAAGCTTATGTGCTGTATGGACTACATTTATTAAAGGGTCTTACACAATAAATCATGCAAAAAAATCTCTTTGTATGTTAAAAAAATAGTTCTGCTAAGATTCTACATGACACAGATGCTTTTATGACACAACATAAAATCTGTACAACTTTCTGAGCATTAAAATCAAACCTGCATATTATCTTTTGATCTGGTATTCTGACCTTAGTAGGCAAGGTCTCACTGCTGGTATGCATCAAATAAAACCACAGCATATTAAAAAAAAAAAATATTAGGGGTAAAGCTTATATATAATCCTCTTCTGATTCCCTTCTGATGGCTTTGCTGTAGACAGTTGTCATGGTTTAACTCCAACCAGTAATTAAGTACCACGCAGCCACTCACTCCCTCCCCCCTCACCCAGAGGGATGGGGAGGAGAATCAGAAAGGAATGTAAAACTCGAGGGTTGAGAAAAGAACAGTTTAATAATTGAAATAAAATTAAAATGAAAGAGCAAAAACAATTTAAAAAATTACAGTTATAATGAAAAAGAGGGAGGGGGAAGAGGAATTAAATCCAAAGAGAAGGGAAAGAAGAAAACAAGTGATGCACAATAGAATTGCACAGCACCCGCTGACGAATGCCCAGCTGGTCCCTGAGCAATGATCAGCAGCATGGGCCAACCTCCACGTTTATATACTCAGCATGACATCCCATGGTAGGGAGTACCCCTTTGGCTAGTTCAGGTCAGCTGTCCTGGCTGTGTCCCCTCCCAATGTCCCATGTCCCTCCAGCCCTCTCAGTGGCAGGGTCTGAGAAACTGGAAAGTCCCTGACTTAAAGTGAACATTACCCAGCAATAACCAAAACCATCCAGACGCCATCAGCATTGCTCTCACACCAAATCCAAAACACAGCACTGCACCAGCTACTGAGAAGAAAATTAACTATTCCAGCTGAAACCAGGACAAAAATGCTCAGTATTCTGTGTCTGGATGATGATTTTTGGATGCAGTGCTTTTTGTTAGCTTTCAGGAGTGCACATTAAAAGTAAGTTACAGTCCTTACCTGGGGCTCACGCACATCATGTCTACTTTTTCTTCGTTTTGGTTTTGATGGCTTATGCTGTCAGATTCAGTACCCCTGTCAGAAAATATTACGCAAAATCAAATTGTTTCATGTTACGAATAATGCTGTTATCATTTGCAATTTGCCCACCCTTTTAAAATCAAAGTTATAGCTCACTGAGTTCAGAGCAGCAGAACAAAAGGGAAATTGAACCCTTTATCTTAGTCTTTATTATTTACTACAAATTTAAGCATTTTTCCTGTGCTGTTGCTAAATCCTCTGGAGCATTTTTCTGGAGTTTGTTGAGAGCTCAAGAACATGGGGCTGACATGTGGGAAGTGATGGAAAAATATATTCTTTGAACTAAAGGCTGTTAAACTCTATGACAGTGTCTGAGGGATGGGAAGGAAGTGAGAACTCAGGTCTGAAAACAAAGTTTTATTAATGTATGGCAAAGTATGAGCAAACCTTAACCAACAACAAAGGGGGGCATGCAGAGAAGCAAAGCTGCATGTGATATATAGATTTTTTCAGCATTTCTGAAATATAATTTAATTACTTCGGTGATGAGAGGCAACCACCATCACAACCGACTGCTTGACTGAACTCATTTGCAAGGCATACCTACTACTGGACCTGTTGTTGCAGTGGGAATTTTGGCTGAACACAACTATCCCTACCAACTACCAAAACTATTGTGTAGACAGAAATATTAACAGGACATGATCCAGAAGATAATTCTATGTTGCTTAAAGAAATTATATTGAAGAATGGCAATATTGTAAAATTAACACCATCTTAAGCTTAATCCTTATTTCCGTATTTTGAAGTGTAGCCATCTGACCTGTTTTCTCACAGAATTCTCACAGAAGAGCAAAGAAATTATGCATTCTGTATTAATACAACTATACACTACCAGCTCTTTACCTGGTTAGTAAAACCTTTGCAGTGGACTTGCCACCTTGTATGATGTATAGTGTCTCTAATTAAAATTGGAACTTATATTTAGAGAGGCTGGTGGGAGAGAATAAAAGGAAATTCTTGCGATGCTAGAGTCATTTCCTCAGAAGAACTTTCAGTGTTTCCCGTCCTAACATTGTACGTGTTAGCATACAGTAAATGCTTTACTCCTTTGGGGAAACATCCCTTTTCCTTGGAAGATATACCGGCAGTGCTAAATGCAGCTCAAAGCATGCACTTATAGTGATCCTACAGTTTGTTAGAAACCCAGTAAAAGAAACCCTGGGTTGTGGAGGTAGGAAAATCTCCTTATTTACTAGGTCAAAGGGAGATTTCCTCCAGTTTCCCTGTCATCATCACATTCTGCAAACAAAAGTAAACTTTCAGTTTGCCTGAATTTCCCTTTAATGAAGGCAGAAGGTCAGAAAGTTTTGATTGTAATGCTTGTGATTATGACAGTAAAAGGTTAAATAAAGTAGGGGAACATCAAACAATTGTAAACACGATTTAATCATATTTTTGGAAGAAAGCACAAAACTTTGCTAACAACCCAATGCAGACTGCTGAACTAATGAAAAAAAACCAAAAAAACACAATCATGTGAACACTGAAAGCAGAAAATGTAGGTGTCAGTGTTCAAATCTTTGTCTTTATGCTGGAGTGTTTTGCTAGTGAAAAAATAATTCTGTTCTTGACCTTATGCAAGAATATCTTATTTACTTTTTGAAATGTATTTACACTACAGAAGAAATGAATGGTGGGAGATGTCTTAGACCTCTCTCTTGAAATCTGGTAAGGTGAACTTAGAAGAGCTTCTTCTAAAGGAGAGTAATTGTTGTGGGTAACCTAAACCACCTGCATTTGGGATGTGAAATCTCCAGGTTCTGTGTCTGCTTGTTACCTTCATGTGGCTGTGAACCCCACTAGTGTGACCATCAGCAGGAACCCTTCTAACTCTGAAACTCACTTTGGCTATCCTCTGGCAGAAGTGACAGCCCTTCTTCAGGCACACAGATAGGAAGTAAGAGAGCAGCAGAAGCAAAACTTTGCAAATGAATAAATAAATAAATAAGTAGATGATGAGGGCACAGACACAAGGGGCTGCTAAAATGAAGTTATGACAAAACTTGTGTAACAATATCAAAATCATTTTTTCTTTTTAAGTAACCTACATGCCCTTAGTGTCCATGAGCTAAAACCATAAAGTGAATCACTTACACATCCTTTGATCGCTCATTAAGATTGGTTTCACCTAACCCACTTAATATCTACACAACTTCTGTCATTTTGCTGCTGCCATTCTCAGGCATCAATGGTATCTTCAAAATGCCAGCAAAAGATACCAAATCGTTAATGTGCAGGAGCATATCCTCTAGGAAATCTGCCATACGCTCAGAACACATTGCATTATTTCAATAGTAGCTACCATGCAAATGAGAAATGCTTTCCTGAAATAAAATAAATGAAATTGTTATTTATGCTCTAATTGCACATGCCTTTCTTCAACCTCCAACCTGACAACGAAATTTGTATAAAAGGGTATTAGAAATGCCCAAGTAATAAACTAGGTAAACTTTAATATCTTTTGTCAGACTTGTTCGTTTATGACCTCAGTTATTTTGGAGGCATACCTGCATAAGGGCCAGATCAAGAGAAGTAAGGGAAACTTGGGATGACAGGTAATTATGAATTACTGATGACCAGTTGGTAATTCAGCTTATTGGAATTATCATATTGAAGGATGAACCACATAAGAAAGACATTTATTTGCAACAACTATAACTTGCGTAAGTGGAAGAGGTAGATATATTCTCTCTTTAGGTTTGTTTTACCAGCTAAGCCTTAGTAAAGCTCTTTTTCATCCAAAGCTACATGGTGGAATTGTATGGACTATAAAAAAGTGAATCCAAATTCAGAAATCTTATGTCTTCAAATCATGTGATTAAATCTATTATAATAGAAACATATGGGAACGTGATTCAAGGAAAAGGAATGTAATAGAAAAGAGATAATGATGTTGTGGTTGAACCCTGGCTGGCAACCAAGCACCATGCAGCTGCTCGCTCCCTCCCACCTTGCCCAGAGGGATGGGGGGAAGAATCAGAAAGGAATGTAAAACTCAAGGGTTGAGATAGGAACAATTTAATAGGCAAAGCAAAAGTTGCGCATGCAAGCAAGCTAAACAAGGAATTCATTCACCACTTCCCATTGGCAGGCAGGTGCTCAGCCATCCCCAGGAAAGCCAGGCTCCATCACGTGTAACGGTTATTTGGGAAGACAAAGGTCACCATTCTGAAAGTCCCCCCGCTTCCTTCTTCCCCCAGCTTATGTACTCAGCATGACATCATCTGGTATGGAATGTCCCTTTGGCCAGTTTGGGTCACCTGCCCTGGCTGTGTCCCCTCCCAACCTCCTGTGCCCCTCCAGCCCTCTCGCTGGCAGGGCCTGAGAAACCAAAAAGTCCTTGATTTAATATAAACATCACCCAGCATAGACATATAGACATATCCTAACAGCAACTAAAACCATCCATGTGCCATCAACATTGTTCTCTCACCAAATCCAAAGCACAGCACTGCACCAGCTACTGAGAAGAAAATTAACTCTATCCTAGCTGAAATCAGGACAAATGAGAAAGAAAAAGGATTTAAAATAAGAAAGTGGAGATTTTTGTTGAAATTCAAGAAGTTCATGAGGCTTTTAGAAGACAAGCTGACCAATACATTACTATATGTAAGAGCTGACTTTAATCAAATTATGCTTACACAATGTACTGACTGCATCCTTCTGCAAAGAAATTTTCACTATATTTATAAATATATGGTTTATATTTATAAATGTGAGGTTTTATATGTGCTATAAATGCAATGAATTTAAATGCTATATATATAAAGTTTTGCTGTATTTTCAATGTAACTATACCTGTATATTTATTAACTTCAGGAAGAAAATTTAGTATTTTTTTGTTTGTTTCTGTCAGTTTTTATCCATCTTTCATGTAATATTTGAGAACTGAGAAGAAGCCATACATATATATTTTATTAACTGTATTGCCTTTCTATAAACAGTAGTGTAGATTTCATCACAATATTTGCTTCATGCTCTAAATACATTTGTTCTGAGAAAATATGATAGTGGATTGACTGAGAAAAGCAAGTACTGCCTACATCATAGAAAATAATTATGCTTTCTCATAAAATGCTCAACTCCTTTTCTGTTCTAAATGAATGAGGACCCCATAAGATTTATCTATTTCATTTTTTTATCCATGTTATTTTATAAATGCAATGATAAATACATATTTCTCTTTCTTTCTGTACATCTTCTTTTTTATTCTCCCCAGTTACAACATAATCTTTACAAGAAAGCCATTTCTCCAGATTATGATAGTGAAACATATGCAGTACTCTGGACAAATCTTACTGCCTGGCCATCATTTCATTCTAATGTGTGTAGCTTTCCCAATATAACAGATGTGTGGGTAGTACCAAACCCACTTTGTTTGGTTTTATTAGTGGAAAATATAAAAATCTATGAGTGGATGCTAATCATTTAATCTTATATTGAGGCAGTAGTTTTGAAATTAAACCCTAATAGTAAAATGATACTCTGGCCAGATAGTTCTAATTAAGAAAGCTGTTGAGGAAAATATTGCTATTTAATTTTTTAATATGGAAGACACTAACAGAAATCTATTCTATAAAAGTACAGTGTGCAAGTAACAAATGGATGAGTTTTGAAAACAGCACTGAATTGCAGAGAAATGTTCTTAATTAAAGTTAAGTAGCTTCTTGAATATTAATGCCTTCTCAAATTGGTTTTGATGGAAAAGATGTTAAATGGACATTTATATAGCATTAATGAATATCAAATAAATTCAAATTACTTTGCTTAGTTGGTGGTTGAATGATTTGGTGCCAAGAATAATTTTAAAATATCACTTTCAGCAAATACTTCTAATAGTTACAATTTTAAAGAGATCTACCACACCAAAGTTGAGGGATGTACGGAACGTTTCCTTTAAGGAGTATCATGTGTCATATAAACAGCAATGAGCTATTTATGGAAACTGAGTGCAAGAGTCTTTGTGTACCTTATCTTTACACTGTCCTTCCATGAAAATACAAATAATCATTTGCATGTGTAACAGATTTTTATAGGCATGTGTTAGAAATGGATTGAAAATATTTCCCTTTATAAAAGGGAATGACCCTTCAAGAGTCAGAAAGTTCCAATTCTATAGAAATATTTATACATTTGAGATATTAAAATTGTAATGTAATCGATATTTTCTTCAAGTATTTCAACCAATTTTATTCTGTTCAAAAGATTTATTTATGCATTCTGTCAAGAATCAGCAGCAGCCATGACTAAACAATGTGATTATAACTATTTGTGTGTAAGCTCAATGCAGACAAATAGGACAGCAGGTGCATTTTGGGGATTTAATACCTAAAATTTATTATTATGATCCATTTTGATTAAATTTCACATTGTCCCAACAGCTGGTGGTTGGGCAGATTTATTATGCAAACAGAATTATTCAGTAGTAGTATTATAACTCAGTATCACTGATTTGGAAATTTCAGGACCTATATGCAAATTACTTCTCCTTTCCAAATTATTTCCAAAAGCATCAAATTCTAGACTCTAGAAAATGTGATGATATTAACTAATATTTTTGTTTTACTCATTATTTTAGATCAGTGTTTCATGCTCCATAGGAATCTAAGGGGTATAGTTTTATCTTACTGGAATTACGGTTCTGAAATATTAACTGAGCTGGAGGAAAAATGGTACTATTTTGCTGCTCAATGAAGCCCATACCTTTTCCATCACATGCTTAAAGACATTAAATTCTTATGTACTGAAGGATTTGTGAATTTATATAGAGACTACAGAATTTAGCAGTTAATATGTAGATTTTTTTCTATCATGATTTAAAAAATGCCACAAGCTCTTAATTTTTTTTTTACTGTCTTTTTTTCCCAAAACTTAGTCTTAAACAGAGAAAAGTGAATTTTCAAAGTATTTCAGGACATGTGCAGTTAGAAGATTTTTTCAGAAGCACTTAAGGTCCAGATAGTAAAAGATCTGTGTCAAAATATTCCTGGGATAAATAGGAATTCTATTAGTCAACACTTTCATGATTCCCTTGAGTCATCAGTGAGTTAATTTGTAGGTATTTAAACTACTGTACATACTCTAGGCCCAAAATTTAGGAGGGAACACCTGTAGCAGAACTTAACATTTTTAAGGACAGTTATGAATTTTTGTCTTATTTTTATAACAGTATAGCATTAGACACAGTATCAAATAAGAAATTTAAGACTCACTGAAATTCTAATGCAGATTTGAAAAGTTCGAAGTAAGTTTAAGCTCTCCTCTTTTTGCTACAGTAAAACTGGAAATTTTCTTTGTACTTGATTCAGTGAAGAGTTAAAGGCATTTAGAAAAATATCTTGAATATGTATTTCTCTTTACGTGTAAGTAAGATATTTTGGAATGTTATTGAAAGTCTGTAACAGCTCTTGACAAAACATTAAACAGCTGCAACCTCAGTTGCTCCGGTTAAGTGTGAATATAATGACTCAGGTGATGAAAGTATGCAAACAGCCGGGACAAATGATTTACACAGGGAAAGAGTATAAGAGCAGAGAATAAGATCAGTTTTTCTTTTTTTTTCTTTTAAAATACATCTAGTATGTTGTCCAGGGCACTGTGACATTCCTCTGTGTTATTACGTTAGATTGATCATGTTAGCTGTTAAGCAGAGGAGCGGGTCTAGCTTCAGGCAGACTGCTGATTATTGTGAAAGCTCCCTATAGCTGCAAATTCATCTGAGAGTGTCTAGGCGGTGGATTTTATAGTTCCCTATAGCAGCTCCTCCTAATGATAAAAATGACAATATCTAAGAAAAAAATACTGGTTTATATTGTCAATCTTATATTCAGCCAGAAAGCAAAGTGGAAAATTAAAAATGGAAACAGTGATTGCTGGACATTTTAAAGGCAAAAGCGAGTTAATTTCTAGAAGCTACAGACCATAGGATGGATTTTGGTTTCATGTCAGCATGATTGCTGGAGTATTTAAATTTCAGCAGCATTGTAACCATTTTGTTGACTGATTTAAAGATTATTGATCTCTCACCAAAGCCGTGATACAGATACATGTCACAGTAATCTAATGCTCTCAATTAAATTTTCTCTAATACAGTAAGTTATCATGTGTCTGTTAATATATTTTAATTTTAGTAACTGCAGGATCATTTATAGAGGGAAAAAAGTTAAAAGCTGAGAAAAACAGGTTGCAAATATGAAATTGAAAGTTCTTGAAGTTAAAGCCAGTGATAATGAAAGGTGCTGGCAGCGACAGCTGTAGGGATGAACACCTTGTTTTAGTCAGAGGGTAAGCTGCAAAGGTTTAAAATTACCTACAATATTTAAGTCTGAACTTTAAATCTGATTTAACCCTAAGACAGAAATTCTGGATTATCATAATTTTTGTTACATAGCTGTAGTCTGCATGCCTTTCATTTGTGTCAGTGCTGGTTTCAAACCATTAAAGGTCAAATGCCAAAGGCCGAGTCACTGTACTATTGTTTAATATTGCTAAATTTTGTACTTAGGCTGTTCATGAAACCTATGAAGAAAGACTGTGAGGTTTCAGATCTGAGCTATTAACACAAACACTTCAAAAGTTCAGAAAAAGCTGGTTTTATACCATATTTATACTCTTTCATTGAATTACAAATTTTTAAATTTAGAAAAAAATGTACTGTAATTTTTATAGATGTCTCATTAAATGAAGAGAAAAGCTTTGAGTGTACAATTTACTACATTTTTTGCTATAATTCTGACAAGATGTTATTAACAAAAAATTCACAATTTGGGTAGTTGAACACTGGAAAAAGCCACCTAGAGAGGTTGTGGAACCTCATCCTTTGACATTCTCTAAATTTTACCAGAGAAGACCCTGCACAAACTTACTGGTGCTGGCACTGTTTTGAGTGGCAGGCTGCCCAGAGGACATCCAGCGGTCCAGTCCAGCTTAATTTATTCTGTGACATTATTCTGGTTTCATCTGGGATGGAATTGATTTTCCTCTTGGTAGCTGGTGCAGTGCTGTGTTTTGGATTTGGTGTGAGAACAATACTGATGGCACACTGATATTTTTACTTGCTGTTAGGATATGTCTATACTAAATCAAGGACTTTTCAGTTTCTCAGGCCCTGCCAGCGAGAGGGCTGGAGGGCACAGGAGGTTGGGAGGGGACACAGCCAGGGCAGGTGACCCAAACTGGCCAAAGGGACATTCCATACCAGATGATGTCATGCTGAGTACATAAGCTGGGGGAAGAAGGAAGCGGGGGGACTTTCAGAATGGCGACCTTTGTCTTCCCAAATAACTGTTACACGTGATGGTACAGCCTGGCTTCCTGGCTGAACACCTGCCTGCTGATGGAAAGTAGCAAATGAATTCCTTGTTTTGCTTTGCTGGTGTGAGTGGCTTTTGCTTTAGTTATTAAAGTGTCTTTATCTCAACCCACAAGTTTTCTTACTTTTAGTGTTGTAATTTTCTCCCCATCCCACTGTGGGGTAGTGAGCAAGTGGTTGCGTGGGGCTTGGTTGCTGGCTGGGGTTAAACCATGACAGACATTTATCAAAGATGTCAATTGTTTTGCTTATTCATTTTGAAAGAAATGAATGCTTTAAACTCCTCCAAAATGAAAATGCAGAAGAATATAATCTTCTACTAACTTAAAACTTTAATTTCTCTTTTTTACAACAATCAGAGGTGTTGGATTTTTTTTAAATACTTAGGATTGTGTCTTCTTCCTCAGCATTTTTATGTGCTGTAGGTTACTTATGAAACTAATTTTAAGATACATTCAGACATCTAGGTTCAGCATGTACCTGCTGGAAGTGATATGAAACTGCTTATGAAAGATGATAAATTTGTTGCTTGAAAAAGGATGCTGTGCATTAGCTCAGCAATCTTCACGTCAATATTGCTGGAAACCTGCGACATGCTACAAGACCTTTTTTATTATCTATTTTGATCAAATCTTCTAGGACAATTTTTTTTTTAAGGCTGAAGTTTACAAACTATATTTATCTGCTCATGATTCTTTTAAATTTTTTTGTTTGGAAATATAGCAACTTCTAGTATCTTCTGAGTATGTAGCTAACAATAAAATGGATTAAGTGCATAAAATTCATAAATCAGTACATGCTCATCTGGTTGCCAAGTTAAATGACTGCTGCAGTGACTACCTAAATACAGAAAGAAGCAGAATGCATTTAGTGTACTAAGTATTCATGTTCTGCTAAGACATTATAGCAGATGAATGTGTGTTTACGTGAGAAATATTTTTACAAAGCATAACTGGAAATACTTGCCTTATCTTTTTTTGAGAGCGCTATTGAAAAATTAAAAATTTTCTCAGGGGCCCTGTATATTAAAAATATTCTGATGTTCCCAGTCTGACAGATACACTGTGTAGAAGAGCATAATTATGTATTAGATCTACACTTTAACTGCTTTGAAATGAGCAGGATGGAAGTCCACAGCTTTTACTTGTGGGTTTACTCAAAACTGGGTATTTTAAGGTTGGGACTGGATATATTTTTGTCTTTTTAGTGAAGCCTAAATTTGATGTACTGAGGGGAGGACATACTGGTGTTTTGCTGATTGTTTTTTTTTTTTTCTTTCATACTACCTACACACTATGCCAAAAAGAATGAAATAAATATTTATCTCTTAATTAGTCTTGTAATTTGAATTTATAGGGTATGTGTGTTTTGTACTTAATTTATTTTTATAGGTCAATAAATATCCCGTATCTGTTTCTATGGTACTACTTTTATTTTGGATCTATTTATGCTTTGTGTGAAATAACTTTATATAATCTAATAAAGTAACAGAATTATGTCAGGGTCTTTGTGGAATAACTTGCATTACTACTGGTTTTTAGCCTTCTTTCTTAATAGTCATGTCTTTACTTTTTAAAAGCCTAGTTCTAGTGGCTCAAGAACTCTTGGATTACTTAAATACCATGAAACCAAAACTATTCTGATTATAATTACACATAGAAACATCTTTTCATGCTGATTTTAAATTTTGGTACCAAACAAAAATATATAACCTTGCAGAGTGTACTATTTTAACAAACACTTGGGCATAACTTAATGATGTTTATCATTTTGATGCAAATGGCATTGGTATTTGTATTCTGCATGTCAAGCACTATGCAAAATGCACTTACAAAGTTAATATTAAATCAAGATTTTTACCTGAGGGTTAAATAATAAAATCAATTGTAATATTATGCTTTGTATTGTACTTCCTACTGGCACAAGCTGCCTGTTATTTCTTAAAGCAGATTTGTTCTCCTACAGAAATTGGTTCTATTGGTACTATTCATGTACCTCCAAATAAATAAATAAAAAAATAAATTAAAAGGAGGTAATAAGAATTGATGTAAAAATGTAGATTGTTGAGATGAAACCATCTAACAATTACTTTAAAAACCAAAACCAAAACAGCTGTTTTGTAAGAATCCCCTCATGAGTGTTAAAGGTTACTTTCTCGCTTTTATAAGAAAGAATCACTCCATGTTGGGTTGAATGAGGAGGAATATTATTTTTATACACGTCAATACATAAACATCAAGCTTTCTAAGTAAGAAAGCAAGAACAAGTTTCTGGTACCCAAGTGACTAAACCACAGTCCTGTTTTAGATGTGTAACCTAGGAATGACTGCAAGCAAAATGTTACTTTGTGGATAAATTACATGAGAAAAGTTAATGAACCTACTTTTATAGGTTACTATCATAAAAATATTTAAAATTTAACAAAACAACTTGAAGTTTGGAAATCTTGCTTGAATCAAAGCTGCTTGATGTTGTAACATGGTTTTGTTCCTACACTGAGGGACTGAAGGGAACTTCCTATGTGAAGATTACTTCCACTATTTCTTCAGGTCATTGATATGTGGGTAATGTCTGTCTGGAGAAGGAACCTTCAGAAGAACTGATTTTATAGGTGTATCAGAAATAGTTTTTGTAATACATGAAAGAGATGTAAAAATGTGAAAACACCCTCTTCAGGATTATGGTTTGTGTTGATGAATTCAAGGAGAGAGCAGAGCTCTGACAGTCTCTTGCATTGCACCTTGTAGAAAAAAAAACATACATGACACTTTGAGGACTTAATTAATGACTGATCTTTCTGCTTGTGTCACCAATGATGTGGTCTTGATGGAATCTGCTTAATGACCTCCTCTGTCATCACAGGGTACATTGATATTTTGGCGAGATATTTGGGAATGAAGTAAACAGGGTCGTTTTCCTTATTAGTTAAGATAGTCACCTGTACTGTGATTGAATCATTTGCCACACAGTTTAGCCATATGTTAGTATTTCTGATGTCAGCCCCAGAGAGTTCTTCAGTTGTCTCCAAGTTGGAGATGAATGCAAATCTTGGTACCTTTTATTGGAGTCCAGTGCTCTCTGGCCAGATCTTTTAGATATTCCACATGAGGAAGGTATAATGTTTAATATCAAATGTGCTCATTTGTCATAGTTCATGCTACACAAGATTTTGATTTAGTGGAGTGATACAGAAATGTACTGAAATCATAGTACAGCGTAATGTGGCAATTGCAATATACTGATGGATCACAATGTAAATGTGATTCCCATTACCAGCCTTCATATGCTTACCACCATGGTACTGTCAGGTGTCTCCACCAGTCAGGAAGTAATGCATGGGTTGAAGTCTGTTGCTGTCTTCAAAGTTAATTCTGTTATTTTGTGGTTTTTTTTTTTTTTTTATTTAGCTTTTGTACTCTATGTTATGCTGAGCCATGTATACACTTCCCCATGCTGGTCTTGTCTAGCTCAGGGAGGATATACTGTCCTGATTAATGCAGTGAAGGCCATTTACACAACCATTTGAGCCACTTGTGTCATACAGCCAGTTGATCCACTTTTACAGAAGTTTGTATAAAAGAAGGCCTACATTGTAGTCCCCTTTGTGTTGAGATGCTTTTAGTTTTCCTTGCAACAGTCAATTACTGCCTACACTCTTCCTTGAGCTTTATGAACGTTACCTATGCCCATCTCCTGAGTGTTCTACTGCAGGGGTTTGTTGCTTCATTGCACATTTCCCTGCATGTAAAAGTTGGCTACTCCTCAGTTCCTATTTCCATTTTTCAGTTTAAGTTGCTCTCAGAAACATTGATATTTTATTTTTCTTTTCTTCAGTTTTTAGCCTTGGAGGTTATGTATTCTGGTCTGGGAGCTTCTCCTTAAAATTTAAAAGGGAAATGTTTTCAGTATATATGTATAAGCCTGTGCACTAAAGAGGTAGGCCATATGAAAAAAGTGGTGTGTGACAATATAAATGAAGATTACAAGATAGTGTGCAAATACTTAAGAAGAATTTAAAGTTGCACTGCAAATCTGCATACATTTGAATATCATTACTGTTTGATTTTGCAAATTTCATCTGAGTGGTTAGGTTTTTTCATCTGAATTTCATTTTAGTTGGAATAGACAAAGTGAATGTGTTCTTAACCAGTCTTTAAGCCTGACTTGCATGTAAGTAACCTACTGTGATCAGATCGGCTATGTAGCTAATTATAAGACTATTTAAGAAAACCCTCTAAGATAAGAAAGAAACAACATATAATGCTTGTGACTCAGCTTTTTCCAGACACTTCTTAGCAACATTCCTGCATGTTTTAAATGGTACAGTTCCAATCCAGCCTACTTTGATACCGGGCAAAGTTCAGTACCTCACTTCAGTATACTTTGACTTCATAAACATAGGTTATATGGTTAGAATGAATAGGTCTAGTTGTGTTTAATGTTAATAATTTGTTTTATAAAATATTGGCATTAGTCTGTAGCATTGCCAGGCTTTTCACAGATTTTCTTTCATTGCTGAGGATTTAAATCCTAGGAAGTAGAGTTTTGTCATCTATTTAATCTATGTGCATTGATTTAATCATGGAGTTATTTCTTTCTTTGTGTGTGTATGTGTGTAGCTGTAATTTTTTGAAGCTTTCATTATCATGCTGCATCAAGATGATATAACACATTTAACTTGTGTTATAATACTGTTGACAGTATTTTCTATTGCATCACCCTGCATCTATTACTTCTGTAGAAACCTACCTTTCTGAAGTGGTAGCATTTCACTTCTGAGAGAACAAATGACTGTAGAGAGAGACAAAACACTGAACTACTAGACTTAATACTAAAGGTCGTATACCATTACTTTCAGTTCAGATTAAATTTTAAGGAGACATTCCATACATATGAATATATTACATACAAGTCATGCAGATAATCCTCTGTAGTAGGTCAAATTTGTACTCTAGAATTAACTTTTGCTGTTGTTCTTATGCACAGGGTATTCATGAGTGTGAAAAATTTCAACATTAGCTCAGCACCTCTCATACAATCATGTGCTGTTTTTACCCAGTGTCAAGTAAAGGACTTTTATTCCATGTTTTGATTATGCAACTTTTACTTGTGTTTTGTGCTTGGCTTTGAATTACCATATGTTTGTAAGGTTATGGTTATTTCAAAATAGAACTATTTTGCATGTGAAGTTGTTGCTGGAAGGATATTTCTTGGTAAATATTAGATATTTAGAATTTACTTATGCTTAAGGGCACATTTAGCATCATGACAGTCTCTGATAAGCAGAAAGTAGGTCACATTACCCAAGCATCATGAGGATATTTGGCAAAATGTAGTTTTGTACTCTGCTAATGATAATATTTTGCGGAGGACTGTAAACTACTTCTGTAGTTAAATTTATTAGATCACATTAGGCTAGACATAAGGGAATGTTGCATTCACCGAACTCCAAAACATAAATTTTGATGTTATCAACAGTGCCAAAGCCATTGAGTTCTTCACCACTTAATGTATTAGCTGCGTATTTATGATCATCACTTGATATTTTGAAATAGCAAGAATAGATTAATTTTCACAGAGTATTTGCAAACCAGTGATTACCTTTTGCAGAGATTAAAATATTTACCACCAGACTGAAAAAAACAGAAGTGGACAATAAAAACTCTCCTTCATCCAAAGCAACGCTTAAGTGGGTATCTTACACGTACCATCATGCCCATGCGATTTTGTCCACTTCTAATGAACATATGAACAATTAAAATGTTGGAGCAAGGCTCACAACAACTGTTATGTAATCAAGGCAGAACAGTATAACCATTGAATACAAATCAATTCAATCTGTATCATTTCATATTTTGTATCACCGTAAGTTATCTGACTCAAATACCTCAATGTATCAAGTACCTTACACTGTTTATTAGGCCTCCTATCTCCAACACTATGGATCATTCTGCTTTCCTCTTCCTTAGCTGTTAAGATTGAAGCCAGGCTTCATTCATATTTTGGCAATTTTATTGTCCCCTCTGGATAGGAACTGATGTCTGAAATTCTTTGTCCTAAAAGGATTGTTTCTGCTTGTTGATTCCACTGTCAAATTTAGTCAGCACTGGAAACAATGCACAAAACCCAGTCCTACTAATGATATCTATTAGTTTGTCTGCAAGCTGGCCTTCCTTTGCTCCTAACCCTGCCATTCTATTACAAGGAAAAATACAAAAGTCTAATGTGAGGTTAACTGGCATGAAACAAAATATATGGTGGTACATGGGGACCATATTAGTTAAATAACACTGGCAGTCCAAATTGGATTACTTTTATGCTTTTTCCTCTTCCCCCAGGTATTACTGTACAATTAGTATATGATTGAAAAAGGCAGAATTTTAATGTTAGGACATTAGGACATGTAAAAGATCTTAAGCAATCCTGTTAAAGACAATGGGTTACTCCAATCTACATCATTAATTTCTGTGATATCTAAGTTATTATGCTTCATACAACTGTCTTTTTAGATTTTTCCGTATTTCAGACATTTTTTTGTTTCCTCTGTGTTTTTCTTGCCATATCCAAAGATGAGAATCTGATGACTAAGGATGCAGTAAATATGGAACTCAGGTTATTCTTAGAGCTTAGCAGTTTGTGTATTACTGACAGTACCTTCTGAATCTTCCTAATAATAAAACCTAGCCCATTTAACAGCATATTTTAAGAGAAGTTGACTGTGTTTTACAAATGGGAAAAGGATGCACTAAAAATACTTAGTATTTCTAAAGACTGATTGGAAAACAAAAATCCTGGACCATGAAATGACCACTTTTTTTTTTTTTAAAAAAAAAAAAAAAAGAAGAAATAAAATATGATAGTAAAGTCATTCTGCTTGCACACATTTTTCTGAAGTAATCAGTTTTAAGTCATGTTATAGGAGTTACATTTACTTCTTAAAGAGGTCAGTTTGCTATTTTTATGGTGTTGCTTTTGGTGTAAGTAGACTAAAAAATATAGAGTTCTGGTATAATATGTTAATGTAGATTTCCAAATGAAAAGTATGTTAATTTTGTATGTCTACATACAAAGGATCAAAGGTTTGATAATTTCACAGGCTTTGGATCATTACACATTTTATTGTTTTATCAGAACATTTTATGTTTTCTTTAATCTCTGGAGCAGACTGTCTTGTCAAACTTGTCAAAAAGGACTTCCATGCAAAAATGAACTCTTCTTCCCACAAGAAGAAATTTCCACTCATCCTTAAAAAGAAACTACTTTAAATATACACTTATTTTTCAGAAGTAAATAAGTAAATAAAATTACATAAATGCTTTTACTCTAGGAGAAGGGACACTTTGAGGTCACCCTGCATGTGAGCAACATGTGATTGATGTCATCAAACTTTAGGTGTTTACAACACAGATGTCTACATCTGAGGTACTTTTTCTGGGTTGGCATTGCCACTGGCAGAGCTCTACTCCACAGATGCTCTCCAGAGCAAGATCCAGTTTCCCAAAGATAGGTGGGGGATTATTACTAGAGTTCATGTGTAGCTGGAAACAGTTCTTGTTTTCCTTTGAGTTCTATAGTTAACACTGGTAAAGAGAGAAATGGGAAAGGTCATGCTTTGCTTGGGTCACACAGCTTTCAGAGGAGGTGGGAATAGAACCTGCTTTCTGATTTCTGTTATACGTCACCTTATAGCAGAGCTGGATATGAGACTATGTGAGTAGATTTCAAGTGAAGACAAATAATTTTTGAAAACTGTCAATCTGAATTCAGAGGAAGACAAAACAACAGTTGTTTTGTTTATGACATTTTCAGTAACTTTGTTTAATAGAAGTTTGTATTTTGAAACAAAATACTGGTTTTGAACTGGAAATGGACACTCAGACGTCTAAGTCAGATATTTTCATCTTTTTAAAGCTTTAAAGGGTTAGTGTACAAAACACAAATTCTTTTCAAAAAAGTTCTGATTATGAAGAAAATTCTGAATAACATTATTCACTTCTTAAATCACTTCTTGTCTAAAATAAAGAGAAATTGATTTGTGCTTCAGAGCTGAGCATGCTATGAAGCAGGAACCAATGCTCAGATTGAAGTTCCCATCAGGTTCCCATTAAAGTTTAGTCACTATGGATTTTTTTAAAACTTTTAGATTTTATTTTTTCCATTGCAGTTTATTTTTTCAGGGAATTGAATATTCAGTTTCTTTTCCATTGGTAGGATATGTTAATTAGTTTAATTTTGTTTTGTATGTTTCATTTCTCTATACATATTAACAAGGTTATATTATACTTATTGTACTAGATAATTAGCCCTTTATGTTCATTAAAATTACAGGCTACTAATATTTAAATATCTAAGCTGTAGTATACAGCAATTTGTCATGTTTTCTTACCAATTGCATTGATCTCATATGTCATTTAAGGCTAATTATGATTAAGAATATTTAATAAATTTCAACTCACTTTAATAAATTGACCTTACATTTGCTCAGACTTTGTAAAGGACTTCTAAAAATGAACAATTTGAACTGTTATAACTCAAATGAGAAGATTTTCAAATAAGGATTATGTTTTCTTCACCTTTGGTAGCTGACCAGATTCCTAGTCTTATTTTTAAAGGGTTGTCGTTAAAAAGATGTACTTAACTTGCCCCCTGCCCCTTGTTAGTTATGATAAACTTGGAACAAACTTTACTAATGGAGAGGAACCTTCCATGCCTCCTTGAGATGTTATGAAACTTGTCTGGCTTTGAACCTTGTGGATTTGTGAACACCATAGCTTTAGCTTTGGAAGAACCCACAGTTCAAAAAAGGAACTTTCCTATTAAATTTTACTAAAAAAATCAGCATGCATGCCCATGTACACACTTTCTTGCATAAGTAGTCAGAAAACTACTGGTTGACACTGGAGACCTTGAGAGACGGGAGAGATATACGTTCTTTTTCAAATTGACAGGTGTTACACTAGTGGGTTTAGGACCTGCAGCAGAACCCTTCTGGTATTATCCAGCTTTGTGTCTAATAAAGCTAACAGCAATGATTAGGATCTAGTCACACTTGTCCTTCTCAAGTAGGCCATGAGAAACATAAAAATAGCCTGGAAGACAACAGACATTTTTGGATAATGAGAAGGGCTTTGTACTGGACAAGCCTGCATGAGAAATTTTCTTTCTTGGGGTATTTTAAAGGTTGTGATTGATACAGATGTCTGGCTAGATTTTAAAGCCTGTTCCCTATAAAATCCTTGAAGGAAGACAACAGAAATGAGGTCATCTCTATGGGTATGTCCATTTTCACTGTTTGCATCTGTTCCAACTTCACAGTAACAGCTGAGTGTAGTAAACCACATTTGGTTCTACAGTTTTGTGAGCTTGGTGGCATGCAGTACATAGCAAATCTTAAAATATGCACCTACTCAACATTTTTTTAAATCTTAAGAGAAAAGTATGAAAAAGGGATTTGCATAAGGAAATTAAGCAATGAACCAAAGTTGTTTTCCTTGAGTTTACACCTTCTACTTGGGCTTGACATCTTGGGTTTCTCAGCTCAGTTTTTTGGTTTTTTTTTACAGCCTAGGCTGTATCAAGGAACTATATACTTTATTTGACTGTATAATTTTATATAAAGATTGGATTTATTATAATAAATAATAGTATTATTTTAAAAATTTTAATATATATTTATATATTATATAATATATATTAATGAAAATTATATGTTTTAATGCATCCTTATAAATTTATTCTTTTTTAAAAGCTAGAGTAACCACCACAAAAAGAATAATAGTAGAAAGGCTGAAGTGGTAGTCAAAGGAGGAAAATCTTTGCTCAAATCAAAGAACTGTAGATTCCTACTGTGATTCTGAGTTATCAAGTATGTCATGACCTTATATTATTTTACAGATCTGGTTGTAACCTTAGTAACCAGGTATCCATAGTAACTTATATATTCCAAGGCAATAGTTTGATCAAAACCTTTTTGTGATGTGATCTCTGATGTTCTGATACACTGCATTACTCATTTCAGGGTGAAATTAGAGCCCATTATTTCCATATTTTGAATGTCATTTATCACACCACAGACTACCTTTCCCAAAAAGTATCTCTTCTCAGACTTTTTGTCTTATCAATTACAAGTATAGCACTGTGTGTCATTAGTGAGGGCACAGATTGCTATATCTTATGGTACATGGTATGTGTTGAAAGTGAATATATAAATTAAACAGAGTAGTTCAGAACATAACCCATTATGTGCATATTTTAACAGTGGGAGACACTTATTAAAGTAAAAGTGTATTTTCTATACTATGCCAAAAGAAAGAAATGAAAATATTAAGTGTTATAGATGCATTTATGGTAATTTTATGTCATTTTTTAGAAAATATGAAGAAAAGTCTTTGCAGTTTTATCACTTTATAGCAAACATAAAGTACTGAACTGCTAAGCGATTATTTGAACACTGAAATAACAAAAATACCCAAACACCAATGTGGGCACACAGTATAAAAATTAGAATGCAACGATATCCAGCTAATCATTTATATCCTGAAACAGAGTTATAATGGAAAACTCTTTCTGCCCTGAAGTCATCAGTGTGAGCATTTTAATTCAGGGAAATCTGGAAATGCTGAACAGCTGTTGGATTGGTTGTGCTTATGGTCCTCCTGTTTCATAAAAGTGGGAAATGCACTAAGTGGTAAATTACAGGAGAGGATATTGTCTGTAGGGACATGATCATCAGGTTTCTGCTTTGGCACTTTGAACTTTAGATTGTAAATTGGATGCTTTGGTGACTGGAAGATTTCTGCATCATGTTATCAATGCACATTTGATTTAAATATAAGTTGTCTACATGAAATCCTCTTCAATGTAGTATACAGAGAATAATGTTTGTAATATCTTTTTTTTTTTTCAAACCATATTCCGTCACATTTAATGAAAAAAGAAAAATAACAGCATTTTGCTAGAATCTGCTACCATACACCCTCAAATTTTCTTATTGCAAGAAGGCAATTCCCCGTTTTTTCCTTCAGATTTTAGGTTCTTCATGTTTCAGAGGAAAAGAAAAATCTCCACAACTAATACCTAATTTGATGTGAAAGTTTATATATTCATATTAATAATGCAGTATTTATTATTTGTAAATTTTTTAATTGTGTAATATTGCCTCAGGTGATCTTTTAACATGTTAGTTATTTCTGATAACTTTCCTGTCTAATGTATGTAGGGCTGATACTGTTTTACCTTCTGCATATCAAGTTTAGTTATGCTCTTGAATAAATTTAATAAATATTTAGGTGTATATATGGTCATTAATGACTCTAAATAAATATAAATGCAAGTTGAACACACGCTCTCACATTGATGAAAAAATATATTAAAAAGTTTTTACTATAATGCTTAAAGCAGCTTTTTAAAAAGAGTGAAAAGCTACTCCATCACAGACTTGTTTATAGAAAAATGTTAATTTTATGAAAGCATGAAAACATTGTGGTGACATCTTGCTTCTGGTAACTATTGACAAATGCAGGTTTTGAAGAGATGGTTAATATCAATTCCTAATAGCTACTACTTATGTTCATTTTAAGGTTAGCATCACTCAAACAAATTGAAGGCTATGTTAAGTCATTTCTTTAAAATTTAAAACAACATACCCAATCCTTGCTGTTAACCAGAATACAGTAATAAATTAGAGACCTATTCTGCCTGTGTGTTGGCTTATTTCTGCTGAGAATAAAGATCATCTCTAGTCATTTTTCTAGCCTTCATTCAAATCATTAGACTGTTTAGTCTTCACAAGAAAGAAGACTATACTGTATTTTTTTTATGTGCCATAAAGTTTCTAATCATTTGTAAGTTCAAGAGAAATCCTAAATCAGAAAAGAATGAGGCAAGGCATCAGGTGCATTATGTAGTTGTACTAGTACAAAATTATTTTGACATGAATTTTGATCAGAAAAGCACAGATTCATCAAAATTGAAGCAATTTCTAGACAGCAGTTTTGAAATGTTGTTGAAACACTGTCAGTTGAAAACTACATTTCAATTTAAAATTTAATTGGTGGAATAAAATTATATATTCCACATGAAAAAAAACCACCCAAATCACTTTGGTTTGACCTATAATCAGGAGACAAAATTCAGGTTAACAATACAATGATACAATGACAGACAAAGTAGCTCATGAATGGGTCATAAGCATTAGTACTGTGGACATAACGTGTCTGTGATATTCTAAATCATGTTTAAAAAAATTGTGAAACAGCATACAGATAAAATAGCCCCTTAAAGGTCTCAAAAGGTAACATCTGAATGCACTATTTTATCATACTAGCATTTAAATGAAACCCAGTCTGGAACAGGTTTATACTGAATTTAAAGTGAACTTCAGAATATGTCAATTAATGAAAAAAATCCTTTACTTGCTTCCTTAAATTTACTTCCTTAAAAGATTTTATTACAGATTAATGTTTTAGTGAATATAAAGAACACATATATTTTTCATACATTCAGAATGTCTGCTAATGTAATATATCCTGTCTCTGGAATTTTTTTAACATCATTACAATAATCAGAGGTCCCACAAAGTTTTGCTTTGTGATTCGTGTTTTCATAGAATCATAGAATGGTTTGTGTTGGAAAGGACCTTTAAAGATCTCCTAGTTCAATTCCCCTGCAATAATAAGGAACACCTTCAGCTCTTATCAGGTTGCTCAGAGCCCCATCCAACATGACCCTGAATGTTTCCAGGGATGGGGCATCTACCACCGCTCTGGGTGGCCTGTTCAAGTGTTTCACTACCCTTACTGTAAAAAATTTCCTAGATCTAGTCTGAATCGACCCTGATTTAATTTAAAACCATTACCCCTTCTCCTATCACAACAGGCCCTGCTAAAAACATTTGTCCCCATCTTTCTTATAGACCACCTTTAAGTGCTGGAAGGCTGCAATAAGGTCTCCCTGGAGCCTTCTTTTCTCCAGGCTATACAACATCAACTCTCAGCCTTTCTTCAGAGAAGAGATGTTCCATTGCTCTGATAACTTTTGTGGCCCTCCTCTGGACCTGCCCCAACAGGTCCATGTCTTTCCTGTGCTGATGGCTCCAGAGCTGGATGCAGTGCTCCAGGTGGGGTCTCACTAGAGTGGAGTAGAGGGGCAGAATCACCTCCTTTAATCTGCTGGTCCTGCTTCTTTTGATCCAAACCACAATACAGTTGGCTTTCTGGGCTACAAGTGCACATTGCCAGCTCATGTGCAGTTTTTCACCCACCAGTAATCCCAAATCCTTCTCCACAGGGCTGCTCTCAATCCCTTAATCCCCTAGCATGTATTGATACTGGGGTTGCCCTGACCCAGATGTAGGACCTTGTACTTGGCCTTGTTGAACCTCAGGGTTCACATGAGCCCACTTCTCGTGTTTGTCCACATCCCTCTGAATCACATCCCATCCCTCAGGGGTTTTTCATACGTTTTGAAGTATATCTGAATATATAGAGGCGCATCAAACCGAATGACAATTACAAAGGTAAAAAATATGTTATAGTCTTAGAACCTCCATTTAAAAATTATCTCTTATATGTATTAGCTGAAATACAAGAGCATTTCTAGAAGGAGAGTAAATGATCAATAATAAATGAAAACTGCTTACAAAGTCTATGTAATACTATAAATACGCAGTGTGCTGTTATTGTAACATTTGTATTGAAAAAATCTGATCATTTTCTATTGAAAAATTCTGAACAAAACCAAGCTGCTTTTTCAGCATGTCCCAAATATGATCAGGTGCAACACAAAATAGGGAAGGGAGAAAAAAAACCTTCAACATGGAAAGCCTTATATTACAACAGAAGAGATTAATGCTTGTGTATGTGACTGAAGTTTTCTGAAGGTAACAAGGGAGCTTGATGCTTGTAACCTGAAAGTTGCTTGAACAAAAGGAAAAATTCTAACAGGAGAAGGAAGAAAAAGTTCACTCTGTGTCTAACATGAGGGACTCCACAAGAGGCATGGTGGCGTGGACAGCAAGTACTTACTCAAGTCATATTAAAGTGTGGACGACATCCTTTGCACCCAGATTGTAAAAGAAGGATGTCCATACTGCAGAAAAGTATAAAATCACAGCTGATACTGACATGCTTCCTTTATGCTCAGAGGAATACAATTAAGAACTTCCTGGCCTGGAGATCAGGCACAGCTACAGCTGCTAGTGAATTTAGTGGCAAATCACAGGAGTCATACGGATTTGGTGTGGTGTTTCTAAATACCTTGCTGCATTCAAGAGCGCAGAATTCTGTGTTAAAGTATAAAGCATATATAGATAGTGATATAGCACAAAGCTGTGATTTTTCCATTGTTAAAAGCTTAAACATTTGAAGATGTAAAAATGGGGACTGAAGGGTTAAAAGTAAATGGCAACATATTGGTGAATATTTTGACCAACAATGAAGCTGAACAGAGAAAGTTCCACTGGTGTGTGCATAATTTGCTGAGGAAATACTTATGGAAATCTGTTATCAGATAAACTAGCAGAGTTCCAGTTTCATTATAATCACACTTAGGTGCAAGATGACACAAGATTCAATGTTTAAATAAGATAAATATGTGATATACATATTTATTTAGCATATATTCATATGTATTCAGTGATAAAACATCTTTTGTTTTACTTTTTTTTTTCCTGAAAGTCATCTGTTCTTTCCAGTTCTCGCAGGTTCTCTCTTAAGCTTTTTTCAACAGTGTTGTCACCATTCATGATTTCTGGCACAGTAAAGCACTAGTGCCATTTTCTCCTATCTTTTCCGTGTTTGTCTTCCATCAGTTATGTTGTTCAAACCTAGCTTGCAATAAAAATACTCCATAACTGTACATACACAAATGTAGATTTATCTTAAATTATTTCTGACTTTTTCTTAAACAGGACAAGTCAGCAGGGAGATAGAAGGCCTACTGTTGTGTACAGCTGTTATAAGGCTGAATCATGAAATTTTCATTTAGATCCTCCAAATGGGCATTTAAAAATGTACTTCAAAATTTATCTGCATTTTTAATGAATAAAATAATCATGCTGGTGGAGTCTTCCTAGATCTCATTTGAGAGAGAGAACTCAGCTTGCTTAAAAATGTAATTTTATAATTTTTTTAAAAAAAGACTAGTCTTAAACTTTCTTCTTCAGAAACTGTTACAAACTCATAATGAAGTCCCCGGAAAAGTAGAGTAAGGAATATATACCACCCATACTAGCTCTTGAAGCCTTTCTGGCATATCTACTAAACAACATATGTTTAAAAACAACAAATTGTACTGGTATGTGTTTACAAAACTGCAGAAATAGGCTGTGTCACTTAAGGTGACTCTTCCTCTTCAAAGAGACGTTTATCAAAATCAGCATGTAACTGGTTACTGCCAACAGGTAAAATCTGAGGAGAGATGTAAGCCTCAATTTTAGCCAGGGTGGGAAGAAGGTAACTCTATCTGCTAGAGTTCTGAATCATGGGAAAGGTATCTTTTAACCTGTTTTCTTTAAACACTGCTAAAATAACTGATGATCTCTTACCTCCCACAGAAAATGTTCTAGTCACCAGACCATTAAAAAACCCCAACCACCAAAACCACCAACAAAACCCCCAAAGAGTTTTATCCTCTGTGAGGAGTTGTGTTATTGGTGGAAAAGAAACAAAGATTTGGGAGGTTAGAGAAAATCAGATGACACCAGATTGCCAGGAGGAAGTAGGACAGAGCAAAAGAGAGGGTCTTCAAACAATTTTAAGTGTACTTTCATGTACAGAAGCTCAGTACAATGAAAAGTATTTCATGCTTGATTATGGACTTCCTTTTGGGACGCACCATGATTTTTATTCTCCTTGCTCACTGTAGTACAATTAATGCTAGATTCTGACAATATTTCTTTCACAAAGTTGTAAGGTAAAAGACACATATTTGATGGTAAAAATTATTTAGAAAAAATATAACAGACATTTAACCAGGTTATATTTGAGCCTAAAATTAAAACTTCTTTTAATTGCTATGTAAAATCTCTCAGTATGCTTTGACAATGCTTAGCTTATTTGAAAATCTCTGGAATTTATTCTTCTGCTTCTCAATCTAAAGGTGTCAAAGTTGGTTTATTTTGTGATTGATGTTATCATCAGCCCTTAATGGCCAACCTGATCCTGATCAAACACAAAAAATGAAAGCAGTAAGTCTAAAAAAAGAAGGAAAAGTTCAAGTGTTTGTACAAGGTAATAGTTAAAGATATTAAAGCAAGTGATAACATGGACTTTTATTGTTTTTAGGAGAGTTAGCATGACTTTCCCCTTGATATACCAGTTTGTGTTGGTTGGGATGTTGTGTGGTGTCTCCCTTTCCTCTTTCCTCACCTTGCCTTTCCCTTTCCCTTTCCCTTTCCCTTTCCCTTTCCCTTTCCCTTTCCCTTTCCCTTTCCCTTTCCCTTTCCCTTTCCCTTTCCCTTTCCCTTTCCCTTTCCCTTTCCCTTTCCCTTTCCCTTTCCCTCCCCCTCCCCCTCCCCCTCCCCCTCCCCCTCCCCCTCCCCCCCCTCCCCTCCCCTCCCCTCCCCTCCCCTCCCCTCCCCTCCCCTCTCCTCTCCTTTTACCTTGTACCTTCTACTTTTTTCCTTTCTGCTTTCTCCTTTCTGCTTTTATTTCTTCTTCTCTTTTCTCTTCTCTTTCATTTTCTTTTCTGTTCTGTTGGAGTATTCATTCCTGGTAATAAGAAAACCAGGGTAATGGTGAACTCCATATAACTGACATTCCATTATTGTAATTCCCAAAGACATTTCAAGTGAATGCATCTTACTGTATAATGTGTGTCTGTACTAAAATAACCCAACTATAATAATCCTTTGGTATGATCGTTTACCATCTGTCTCTGTCATCACCCTAATTGCATTGAATGATCTCATCTCCTGATGAATGAGGTTACATATAACAAAACTGTGTCTCTTACATGTTAATTTTCATAAATACTAATCATTCAACATAGCATTGAAAAATGGGTTTGTCACCATTGAATATGCATTGAAAGTAAATATCATAAGGTAAGAAACATGGTGGCTGAATGCTTATTTAATAGGGTTAGGTCTCTGATTTATCTTTTACTATCAGATACCAAGAAGAATTGCTGCTGCATTTTATGCTTAGATTTAAGTCTGTTGTGTCATTGTAATGACTGACAGCTGCAGCGTTAGTAAAGCTAAAATAAAAAGAAGAATTTTTCTGGCACATTTCTGGCCTAGGATGTACATGTGACAAAAAGTTGATAAAACTCAATGATAATAATCATATGTGCCACCACGGCAAAAAGATTTATCAGTCAGCTGTGCAAAAGCGGCACACTTTCTTTGCATGGATTGTTTTTTCCTATACCTTGTCCTGTCATGTCCTTTCTGCTGGTAACACCTGATTGGCTTTGTAGCTTTGTTTCTATTGTGCCAGCAGCTTTCAGAAATTATAAGTTAGTGTCTGGAATACCTATTAGTATCATTATATGTGCTGTGCTGCCCTCTCACTCCATTGACACTAAGATTAATCCAAAGTTGCACCAAATCCTGCAAAGCAGTAATTTAGATTTACATTGGTCAGACACTTGCTGTCAATGCTTGATCACAACATGGGTCTTACAAGCTGAGAAACAGAAGACAGACAGTCTTCCTTAAAATCATGGTCTCTGATGATACAGTTCACTCCAGATTTTGCACCAGTTTATGCCATTGCAAAGGAACCTGGTGCCAGTGGCACTGTGTGTTGCTCACATAGTGTAACTGCCAAGTTTTTGGCAGCTCTGCTAGGTGGCATCTCTTTTTCAAGACTCTCTCAGGTCCAACTACACCCCAGGGAGTCTGTTGTGTTCTGATATAGCCGGTATGTACACTTCTAGCAAACCTCTCAGGTCTCCAAACCCAGTTTAGAGCCTAGGATAAATAAGCCAGGCCAGTCCAAGCTCCCTGATTGCTACCTCACTGCGCTGATGCTCACAGAATCACAGAATAGCTGATGTTGGAAGAGACCTCTGGAGTCCACCTGGTCCTGTTCTGGCATTGCTGAAGGCCAGACTTGCTTGTAAAGTCTAAGGCAAAGAAGGCATTCACTATCTTAGCCTTCTTCATACCCTGTGTCAGCAGACCTCCTGCCACATTCAACAATGGGCCCACATTTTACCAACTCTTCTTTTTTCCACTTGTGAATTTAGAGAAGCTGTTGCTGTTGCCTTTGGCATCCCATGCTGCATTCAGTTCCATGTAGGTCTTGGCTTTCATTTTGGGGTTGGGTTTTGTTTTGGTTTTCTTCCCTGTGACAGTGCCTTGTAGTCGCTTGACATGTGCTTATATGCAAGTGCTTGAAGTTACCCCTCCTAAACCCAGTGCTGTTGATTTTGTGTTCCCCCTCATTCACACTTCTCCAGGTTCTTCACCTGCCAACCCTGTCCATCACTCCCTCAGAGAGCTGCTAGTAACTTTCTCACTCCCTCATTCCCACTGTAAAGCCTGTCTTACCAGATCAGCCATCATGCTGACAGTGATACCTTTACCCCACTCAGTGAGGTGAATTCCATCCTGAGGAGATGCTAATGCTCAAGCAGTGTCCTACAGTCATAGAACCTGTAACCCTGTTGCTGATACCAGCTTTGCAATCAACTGTTGACACACAGTACCAGTGCCGTCATAACCTTTTCACCAGGAGGATTGAGGAAAACACCACTGGGGCACCCATGCCCCTGACTATCAACCCTAAGGCTCTATAGTCATTTTTGGTATTGTCCAGGTTACTCCTGGCAGTATCATTGGTGTGCACTTAGAAGAACAGCAGGAAGTAGCGGTCAAAGCATTGGATAGGCCTTGGCAGTCCCTGTACAACACCCTGGGTCTGGGCCATGGCAAGCAGCAATCCAGTGCTGTTGTTTAATGTAGCAGAGTACTGTTGATTTGTGCACAAAAAGTAACCAGACTCCAGTGCTGGGTGAAATGATTACTAGGTAGCTCATCTATCAGTGTGAGAGTTTGGTAAAAGGCACTGCAATGTGATAAATGTCTATTCGCTCTAACCTTGGCTTTCAATCAAGGCAGTAGAAGTAGGAAGAGAGTGCAACTTCATCAGAAGGATTTGATATACTATAATACAAAACATTGTAATACAGTGCAAATAATAAAAATTAGTTTTTCTTATTGTCATGCCTCCAAAACCTCCCATCAATCTTTTGTTTCTTCAGCAGACTTCTTTTCTAAGTTATCAATTTTATTTCTCAGCACATTACAGTCTTTAGTATTCTCAGTTAGAATAATGCTCTGTACATCAATCAATTTGCCTGAGATCACATTTCTCTTGAGGTTTTTTATCATAGTGAACGCATTTCTTCTCTGATGACTTCAGAATAACCTTCAGTAATGATGGGTGTCCTGGTTTCATCTGGGGTAGAGTTAATTTCCTTTCTGGTAGCTGGTACAGTGCTGTGTTTTGGATTTAATATGAGAATAATGTTGATAACATACTGATGTTTTGAGTTATTGCCAAGTAGTGTTTACAGTAAGTCAGGGACTTTCCAGCTCAGGCCCTGCCAGCAATAAGGCTGGAGGGGCACAAGAAGTTGAAAAGGGACACAGCCAGGACAACTGACCTGAGCAAGCCAGGGGGATATTACATACCATTTGATATCATGCTCAGTCTATCAGGTGCGGGGAGTTGGCCAGGGGGTGGGGAGTCCCATTTTGGTGCCCAGCGTGGGGACCAAAGTGTTGAGATAATGACAGATGTGATCAGAGCATGCTAAACCAGATTTGTTATAAGCATTCATTGTATTGGTTTAATAGTCAACGGTCGCAATGTTGATTTATTTGCTCTCAGAGTTGTTGCACTTGTTATCAGAGTTGCATTATGTTACATCTTGCAGTGTGTGTTCCCTGTTGTGCTGTTTGTCATCTCTAGGGCCTGGTCTAAGGTTATCATTTTGTTGTACTTTGTAATACTGGCTTGTGATATTATGGAATTGCTGGTCATGAAACTAATCTGGTCTGTGTACTCAGCATTGCCATCACATCATCTGTACTTCGATGGTCATCTAATGGGAACTATTAATAATTACATCTTTTGACTATTCTCCTTGGGAAGCCGACCTACGGAGAAAACATCATTCCACATCTTCCCTTTCCCCACCAGGTTAATTACAGTAACATCTGACAACTTTGAAAATTTTTAATATCCTTGGCATCCCAAGCATGAGCCTATTGCAAGGAATGCTGAATGTGTTGTGGGTCTTGTTTAAGGTTAAAAAACTATTTAAGAATATTACCCAGAGGTCTGTCTCTAAGTTAGATGTGAGTGGCAGGGTGTGTGAGGTAGTACAGCCAAGTACCTAGGACCCTGGTCACCTCCAGTGTTTTGGAACTTCACCCTTGAAAGAGTACAGAATCCAGAAAAAACTGGTAAAGTATTTGGAAAAAGTACATTGTCACCCTGGCCGTTTCAGAGAGTCACAAATCACTGCAATGTGCTGGGGCCCAGCCCATGCCTACCGAGCCCTGCTGAACACTCTTCAGCACCCTCAAGGGGACAAGAAGGTGTCTGGATCTGATGACAAAACAACAATGTTGTAGTTATGCCAACCCCAGTGACAAACACTGCAGCTACTCCAACTCCCACAACAGGTGTTCCAGCTGAACCAAAGAACCAACCCATGCTGGTACCAGTTGCTCCAATACATAAGAAGAAATGGCCATGAAAGTCAGCTCATTTAGTAAAGAAGGATGCAGCAGGGCCAGCACAAGAACAGGAAGAAGAGGCAGAACAAGAGGTAACCATTCAACCCCTATCCCTGAGTGAGCTGTGGGATATATGAAAAGATTTCAGCTGTTGTCCAGGTGAGCACATTATCACCTGGCTGCTCTAATGTTGGGGCAATGGGGCTAGTAACTGGAATTACAGGCTAGGGTAGCCAAGCAGCTGGGATCACTTTCTAGGGAAGAAGACAAGACAATTGGAAGAGGGACATGAGTCCTCAGCCTCTGGAGCTGATCCCTGTCAAGCATGAAGGAAAGGTATCCCTTCAAGGAAGATGTTACATGTTGTCCAGACAAATTAGAAGTAGTAGAGAGAGGTATCCAGTACCTGAGGGAATTAGCCATGCTAGACATAATTTATTATGGCTTGAACAACACACAGTTACTCACAGATCCTGATGAAGTCCCATGCCCACAACCCATGTGGTGAAAATTTGTATGGAGCACACTGTTGTCATATGTCAACTCATTGGCAGTAATGAGCTAGAGAGATAAAGTAGCACTGGCGGTGGATGAAGTGGCTCTCCAGTTCTGGCAATATGAAGAAAATCTCTTTTCCTCCCTTGTCTTGGCTGTGGAGAAACTGGTCCAGAAACTCAACGAGGATAGAACCTACTCCCCACCTACACAACCCTTCATCCCAGCTATTAAGAGTAAGTGTCCTTTTGCTTAAGAGGGAGGCTATAGAAGGTACAAACCACAGGATCTCCTGTGCAGGAACACACGGGAAAAACCAAATCAAAACTGGATCTCCTGTGCAGGACCACAAAGAGGACATGAGGAGGTGGGATGGAAAATACACTTTGACCCTAGAGGCACAAGTACGTGAATTGCAAGCAAAACCAATCACACATGTGAGTTCTTACAGGAAGGTTGCTGCTGCAGTCCCCAGTGAGCAGTTTCCCAGAGTGGAAGGGCTGATCCTACTCCTGATCCTGCGGAAGGGAATTCTAATCCATTTTTACAAGAAGTGAAGACTCCTGTGACCAGGACTACAGGGGCCCTGCCTCCAGCCAGGTGGAACAAAGGGACAGCTGGGTTTACTGGACTGTGTGGATCAGATGGCCTGGCATGTCAGACACGCAGTATAAGGCTCTAGTGGATACTGGTGCACAGTGCACCCTAAACCTATACAGGGGCAGAACACATTTGTATTTCTGGAGTGACAGGGTCATCCCAACAGATAAGTCTGTTGGAGGCTGAAGTAAGCCTGACTGGGAATGTGTGGCAAAAGCACACTGTTGTGAGTGGCCCAGAGGCTTCATGCATCCTTGACATAGATTGTCTCAGGAGGGGGTATTTTAAGGACCCAAAAGGGTATCTGTGAGCTTTTGGTATAGCTGCCTTGGAGAAAGAAATTAAGCAGCTGTCTACCTTGCCCGGTCTCTTGAAGGACCGTTCTATTCAGCAGGTATTGATTGTTACCACAACAGTGCATGCGTGGCAATACCTCACAGACCGAGATTCCCTGATTCTCATTCATGAGCTGATTTGTCAACTGGAGACTCAAGGAGTGATCAGCAGGACCCATTCACTCTTTAATAGCGCCATATGCTCAGTGTGGGAGAATGGAGGCTAACAGTAGACTATTGTGGCCTAAAGGAAGTCACACTGCCACTGAGTGCTGCCATGCCAGACATACTAGAAATTCAATACAATTTGGAGCCAAACCCAGTCAAGTGTCATACCACCATTGACATCACTAATACATTTTCGTCAATCCCTTTGGCAGCAGTGTACACGGCACAGTTAACTTTCACTGGAGAGGTGTCCAGTATACCTGGATTCAACTGCCCCAGGGGCAGAAACACAGCCCTACCATCTGCCGTGGACTGATCCAGACTGCACTGGAATGGGGGAAGCTCAGAGCACCAGCAAAACGTTGATGACATTGTTGTCTGGGGTAACACAGCAGAAGCTGCTTTTGAGAAAGGGAAAAAAAGTAGTCCAAATTTTTCTGAAAGCTGGTTTTGCCATAAAAAAAAGTAAGGTCAAGGGACCTGAGCAACAAAATAAAAGCTATGTCTCCACCAACTAATAAGAAACTCAGGCTTTCTGAGGCATTGCGGGGTTTTGGAAAATGCACACTCCAAATTACGCTCTGATTGTAAGCCCTCTCTCTCAAATGACCCAGAAGAATAGCTTCAAATAGGTCCATAAGCAATGACAAGCCTTTGAAGAAATTAAACAGGAGATGCAGTAGCCCTTTGTCCAATCTGGGCAGGGCAAGATGTAAAAATGTTCTTTACATCTCAGCCTGGGAGAGTGGCCCTACAAAGCACAAGGGAACACTTGAGGCTGACCCCTAGCATTTTGGAGTCAGGGATACAAAGCATCTGAGGACTGCTTCACTCCAACTGAAAAACTGCTACTGGAAGCTTGTGAAGGGGTTTGAGCTGTGTTGGAAGTAATTGGTACTGAAGTGCAGCTCTTTCTGGCATGCCAGTTGCTAGTGCTAGTCTGGGTGTTCAAAGGGAGGGTCTTCTCTACACATTATGCAACTGGTGCTACATGGATTAAGTGAGTTGCACTGATCACATGAGCTTGAGTAGAAAACCTCAGTCTTCCAGGAATCTTGCAAGTGATCATGGACTGGCCAGAAAGAAAAGATTTTGGAATGTCACCAGAGGAGGAAGTTGATGCATGTGCTGAAGAAGTTCCACTGCATAATGAATTACCAGCAAATGAGAAGCAATATGATTAAATACTGATTAAACCTGCCTTATTGTAGGAAAGTGTGGAAGGCGGAAAGCAGCTGCATGGAGTCCCCTACAACAAGTTGCTGAAGTTGCTGAAGAAGAAAGTGAATTGAATCAGTTTGCAGAGGTGAAAGCTAGCTATCTAGCTTTGAACATTTCTGAATGAGAAAAATGTCCAATACTTTACCTCTATCCTGACTCATGGATGGTGGCAAATTCCCTATGGAGGTGGTTGCAGCAGTGCAAAGCACAGGTAAATCCATCTGGGCTGCCACATTTTGGCAAGGTATTGCTGCCTCAATGAAGAACCTAGTTGTGAAGGTATGTCACATACATGATCATGTACCCTTGAGTCAGGCCACTGAAGAACATTGAACCAAGTAACAGGTGGATCAGGCTGCTAAGATTAAAGTAGCTTAGATGGATCTGGACTGGCAACATAAGGGTCAATTATTTATAGTGGGCCCATGGCATATCTGGCCGTCAAGGAAGAGATGTGACATACAGATGGGCTCTTGATCAAGGGGTGTATTTCACTATGGACACTATCACACAGGTTATTCATGCATGTGAAACGTGCTGCAATTAAGTAAGACAAGTGTGGTATGGAGGATGATGGCTGAAATATAAATATGGAGAGGTCTGGCAGATTGACTATATCACAGTCCCACAAACCCTTCAAGGCAAACACCATGAGGTTACAATGGTGGAAGCAACCACTAGATGGCTGGAAACATATCCTGTGCCCCATGCCACCCCATGCCATGCTATGGCAACATGATACCCCAGAAAGAACTGAATCAGACAATTTCTGAAAACATTTCTCATTTCTGAAACAACCTGATAGACACTTGGGCCAAAGAGCATGACATTGGGTGAGTATATCACATCCCCTACCATGCAACCGCCTCTGGGAAAAACAGATGATGCAATGGGCTGTTAAAGACTACACTGAGAGCAATAGGTGGTGGGACCTTCAAACATTAGGATACACATTTAGCAAAAGCCATGTGGTTAGTCAACATTAGAGGAACTGTCAATCAGGCTGGCCCTGCCCAATCAAAACTTTTACTTACTGTAGAAGGAATACAGTTTCTGTAGTGCCCACCAAATGTACGTTAGGAAAAACAGTCTGGATTATTCCTGCCTCAGCAAAGGCAAACCCATCTGTGGGATTGCTTTTTTCAAGGACCTGGGTGCACTTGGCGGGTAATGTGAAAGGATGGGGAAGTCTTGTCTGTGCCTCAAGGGGATTCAGTTTTGGGTGAGAATAGGCAATGAATTAAGTTGTATGATGTTAATTGCTGCATAACACTATATTACGACTTCTGTGGCAGCTATATGCCCATCACCACACTGGGCATCTCATGGTGTCTGTCTCCACCACTCTGGATTTGAGGATCTGAATCTGCTCCCTTCCAATAGTCATATTAATGAAAAAAGAACTTTAATGAAACTGGAGAAGTGCAGCAGTGGTGGAATCAGAACTGGTTTCAGGATGCAACAGTTCAATACCACACACCATCTTTCCTGCCCTGAAAGACTGTTATGACAGCTGGAGCCTGAAGACATGGACTGAATGAAATCAAGAGCCTTGTGACAGGGGTGGTCGAGAAATTATATGGAATAATATTTGTGTGTATATATCAAAAGACAGGAAAAGTGATGGTGTATTAGAAGGTGTGAGACCTGGGCATGACATAAACTGTATAGAATAAGGGGTGGATACTGTCCTGGTTTTGGCTGGGATAGAGTTAATTTTCTTCCTAGTAGGAGGCACAGTGCTGTATTTTGCATTTAGTATGAGAAAAATATTGATAACACACTGATGGTTTTCGTTGTTGCCAAGTAGCGTTTATAGTAAGTCAAGGACTTCTCATCTTCTCAGACCCTGATAGCAAGAACGCTGGAGGAGCACAATAAGTTAAAAGGGGACACAGCCCCCCAGTTCTTTTGGTCTCGTGTTTTTGTTTGGGGTTTGTTTTTTTTCTTTGAGTTTTTTCCTCTCTCTCTTTGTGTTATATCCCTTTTTGTGGCTTATTATTATTAATAATAATAATATTAATATTGTTGTTGTTATTGTTACTATAATATTTTACTCTGTTTCAATTATTAAACTGTTCTGATCTCATCTCATGGGTTTTACCTTTTTTTCTGGTTCTCCCTCCCCATCCCACTGTGGAAGGGTGGTTGAGAGAGCAGCTGTGCAGTACTTAGTTGCTAGCTCGGTTTAAACCATAATAATGTGTTAAAGGCAAGTTTCTTATTAGCCAAGATATTCAGAAAGATGTTAAAAGCCACAGAGGAACTGTAAGTCCCTAACATTTGGGAGGCATGTTGCCTCAAGAGTGGTGCAAAGGGCTGTGAGTACCCTTATTTTGCTAAGCAGTCTCTGGACCTGCTGGTGAACTAAGGTTTGGTACGGAAATTAATTCTCAGTCATTGGAGTCTAGGCATGAGATTCATCATCCCTTGACCTTATAATGACTAGATCTTGGGGACCTAATGCCAATTGTCTATGAACTGAAAAAGCTTTTGGGCATATATTAGCTTTATGGCTCTGTTAGAGGAGTTCATTAATAAAAGTATTTCTAGACAGAGCTTTTCAAGGGTTATGCCTGCAGCTGGGGAGTTTTACTGATTCTGCTATTTCTAGTTTTCAGATCCCTTATTGTTTGATGTCAGGATGATACTTTAATGACAATGCTAAGTTAAAAGAGTAGAGAGGGAAGGAAGTCTGAATCCTTCCAACTGCCACAATGACAATACCTTATATATATTTGAAAGAAAGATGAATGTTAAAGGAATGGGAAAAAGAATCTATAGGGCCAACATTTAACATGATTATTCTTTACTTATAAACTTGCTGAAAAGTTAAGTAAAATAGTCTTTGACTTTTCCATTTTATTACACTGTATCTTATAATGATTTTATTTTTCCTGTTCTTCTAACACTGCCTATGACTAGCCATTTACTAAAATAGAGGAATGGTGATTTTTGTTTACCTTCAAATGTATTGGTAGGCTACTTTTTGTGAAGTTAGTACTTTCTGAAAATTGTGCTCCACAAAGAATGGCAGACTCCATAAACCATTTTTAGTTCAATATGCACCTTCGTAGTAACTTTCCATAGTAAGTTGTTGCCCTTCCTAAGCAAGACCAGCTGTGAAGGGGAGACAGTGACTCTCTGCAATTCCTGCTTGCTTGCAGGGTCCTGAAGCATTAGCTTGAGGGGTCATGGATGTTTTCAGGAGAAGGTATAGATATGCAGTTCAAGGCTTCAGTGCTTTGATATCTTTATGGCATTAAACACATATTAAGGCAATAGGCATGACTTTCTGAAAGGCAAAATATTAGTCCCTCAACATGTACAGGAAATTGCAAATGCTTCATTTTGATAGGGAAATGGGTATGTGTAATATCAGACTTAAATAGCAAAAACATTACAAGGTCTTGTAACTTTTATGAATACATTCAATTTTTCTGTGAAGTATTTGAGAGGGAAAATTAATCCACCTGTAATACTTAATGCTAATAGCTCGATGTGACTTGCAGCACTGATGCTTGCACATCACCAATGCTAACAGAATTGGAGACAGAAACACAAAGCTTTGCTTTGCTGTTTACTCATGCAACCTAGATCAATTGCTGTTGTAGATTTTGCTTTGAGACTACAGCAGCTGTGAGCAACAGCTCAACTTGGGGCTAATCCTGAAAGGTGATTAATGCTTGTAAATCCCCTGGTGCACTGCAAGTGCTGTTTCAGGATCTAGCCCTTTGATCACGGCTAGCATCTCAAATGATGCAAGAGACAAATTTAGAGCTTTTCAACATGGAGAAAGCATGTGTATTAATTTAAGGGAGGCAGTTGTCTTAGAAAAACTTTGTGGAATAGGACCTGGGGTAATTAACTTGTTTGTGAATTAAAATGAAGTTATTGAATAAAATTGCTTTGAAATTTCAGAATGAAGCTGTTTAATGAATTTTTAATTGCAGATTGGAAAGAAATAATTGAAGGAATTGTTTTTGATATCTTGCAAAGGAGCTCGTTTTAATTAATTTTAGGATCTTAAACATTACTGAAAGGAATTAAATTGTTAGATGAATTACTTTTGTCTCTAATTGATCCTAAATAATGAAATGTTCTTTGTCTTTGTTTTAGCATGGAGAAGAAATACTGTAACTGAGATTACTGCTTTTGGTCTTTTAGTAGGACAGTACAGTTTGCAGTGTATTAGTTTGGGCCTTGATTTTTACTCAGGTAGTGGTGCCTTGATCTCAAAAACTTTTTTTGTTTAAACCCTCTCTTAAGGTGTTATTTGTGCTGTCAAAGCTACAATTCTCTACTGTTGGCTATTGAAACTAGAGTATTTATATAAAACATTTTAATCTGCATGATCAAACATTTCCTCTTGAGTAAGCTTGTTTATTTTTACATAGAAGTTCTTTTCAATGTGCAGGAATCATATTCCCCACACATAAAAATTCATCTGTGATAGACGAACAGTCAGTAGATAGGATTGTCAAATTCTTTATTCATCTAAATTACAGGCATGGAGTCAGGTATTTTCTCCCTGTCTTAGGACTTTCTATAAATCAGTATATATAAAGCAGACTTTCTGTAAAGAAGAAGGATTCCTAGGTGACAAATTCTTGACAATGGCTTTATACATTATACAGGTAGTGGAGTGTACAGTTGTGTAACAGTTCCTTGTGTATCTATCACTGTTAGTTGAACTAGAAGTCTCTTTGTTGGATGAATTGCAAAACAGTACTTAAATTGATAATTTTTTTTAAAAAAATACTATATCATTACTATGAAAACAGTGTTAGAACAACATTCAGGCCTAAACTCTTCCCTATCCATTCAAGGAAGAAAAAAAAAAGAAAGGAAGATAACTTTGTCTGAAGCTCTGCAATGAATTTTTCTCAACTCAGTGAGAGTTTGGCTTCCCATTAACATAATCCTCATCCCTTATGGGTAGAAAACAAATTAAACATAATATCTGCATCTAGTTAACATAGAAATGAAAAGGAAACATATCCCACATGTGCAATGATCATCCTTGAAAACTGGTAATTACGTTTTGCAACTATATTGGCTATTATGAGAGTAAGAAAAACTGGAAAATTTGTTCTTGTATGTATGTTTAATTAAGGTATCTAGCAGCTTTCAAAGAGAATGAGTTTTAGTTGAATAAGCTCTTCTAAAAGGTTAAGATCCAAATGTTTTGTTGAAAGCAGAGGCTGGAAATGACCAAATCTTAATGCTTTCAGATATTTAGTTATTACTGACGACTTTCTATCTCATACTTGTTAGCACATAAATATGTACAGAGACCAATGGCTTGCTGCTAATTTAGCCTTGGGTTCAGATATCCAGCAAACTTATTTCGGTTCTTAATTACCAATGCTGAAACTGAAGCTTCAGTGTAGTATTGGGATTGGTAAAGTCACATCAATTTTGAGAAGACCTGAGGACTAATTTCTTTGCTTTAGTTTACGATTAATGTAGAAAATTTTAGGCTTCAGGGAAATTACAGGCATCTAAACTCATTTTCTATATTTCCTGCTGATCTTATCTCTCCTTTTTTTCTTCTGTAATATATCATACAACAGAAAATGCTATTTCTCTATGCCCAGAAACTTTTTTTTTTATAGTTAACTTGTGCTTGGCTATTTCTGGCTTTGGTAGTATTTAAAGTTAAGTATCTCATTAATTGTCTAAGGTTCACAATATTTCTAGTGTAAATTCAGTTATTGGTTTTTTTATTATTTTCATCTTCTGTGATATTTGTAGATCAAATATGAGTAACACAACCCCTGCAAGCCAATAAGCTGTTGGGCAAACAAGTTATTCTATCAAAGAACTTCTTAGTATGCATGCAAATTTGACACACTTATGAAACCTGTGGGATAAATCATAATTTGGAAGTTAAGACTGTCCAGATCACCTGTCAAAATTTAATAACAAAGATTATTTTGCTTTTGTAGAAGATTCCTCCCTCTCTTCCCAGACCTGCCCCTCAGGAGCATCATACATTTCTACCACACAGGATGCTGAAAAAGTTACTCATACCTGGAGTGTATTTTAATATTAAAGGCTTACCTTACTCCTTTTTATTGGAAGTATCCTGAAATATGTGCATAATGTTAAGAAAACAGTATTATTAAAGAAAAAAAAAAATCAATCACTCAAAAGCTGGGAGATGCAGAATAAGAAGTACTTTGTTTCAGCCATTTTATTTGTACATATGTAGAGATAACTACTTAAATATAGCATACTGTATATTTTTTTCTGCCAAATGTCTGCCTTATTTGTCAGGGTAAGTGGGTTCAGGTAATGAGTTTTTTCTTGATGAATTTGGTGTTCTAGGCTGTATTTGCTGACTGTGCAAGTTCCACTCTATAGTAAAGATAGGTGTGCTATGGAAAGAATGGAAGGCTCTGGTGGTAGTACCCATCTAGAGTACTGCATCCAGCTCTGGAGCCGTCAGCACAGGAAAGACATAGACCTGTTGGGGCAGGTCCAGAGGAGGGCCACAAAAATTGTCAGAGCAATGGAACATCTCTTCTCTGAAGAAAGGCTGAGTGTTGATGTTGTATAGCCTAGAGAAAAGAAGGCTCCAGGGAGACCTTATTGCAGCCTTCCAGCACTTAAAGGTGGTCTATAAGAAAGATGGGGACAAATGTTTTTAGCAGGGCCTGTTGTGATAGGAGAAGGGGTAATGGTTTTAAATTAAATCAGGGTCGATTCAGACTAGATCTAGGAAATTTTTTACAGTAAGGGTAGTGAAACACTTGAACAGGCCACCCAGAGCGGTGGTAGATGCCCCATCCCTGGAAACATTCAGGGTCATGTTGGATGGGGCTCTGAGCAACCTGATAAGAGCTGAAGGTGTTCCTTATTATTGCAGGGGAATTGAACTAGGAGATCTTTAAAGGTCCTTTCCAACACAAACCATTCTATGATTCTCTGGTGGTATTATCTAGTCCAGATATCTCAGTAGGACCAGTGAAATTTGGAGAAGTTATGGTGTAAGCAAAAATCTGATCGGCTTAGGCCTGGAGTAAGCCTTTACAAATGTAAGCCTTGGAGACCTGGACAGCAGAATTGTAATTGAATCCAGTGTTAAACTAGAACCAAGGTTGTGTTCTGGAAAAATAGTTTAACAACTTTATAATGGGTGGTGATAATGATCCTACTTATATTCTACTTTTATTTGGAAAAGAAAATAAGTAGGTCACATCATGGCATTAAAGTAATGTATCATCAGTTCACAGATTTTTCTCTTGCATTTTACATTTGTGGCCCCACGCTGCAGAAGAGAGAAGAAAGACTTACAGAAATTTCCTGCAGATTTTTGGAAGGACCTAAAGAAAGTGGGACTGTAGGCTTGCCTGCTTTTTGCTCTTTCCTAACAGCCTAGTATTGGCCATCTGGGAAGTAACAGTATTGCCTGTCTTCCACTGCTGCTTGGAGTTTGCTCGCTGAGATATGTTGGTAGTTGTGGTCTTATTTTTGCTACAGTGGTAAACCAAGAGAGGCAATTACTTGATCAGCTCTGAAGAAGATGCTTCAGTTGTGCATGCAGTAGAGGAGCTTGGGTGTCTGAATTTACAAGGGCACATATGTTGCATAAATATTTAATCTTGGGTTCTGAACATGTGATACAATCAAGTTGTGGCTTAAATTTATAAAGTCTATAGGATGACTTACTCCTTGTATAGCTTATAGCATCTGTGCTCCAGCTGCTAGAGGGTTAAGTACCATAGAATATCAAGCAATTCTTTTGTGTCAGTTACTGAAATCAGTCAGATGAACTGTCTTTAAGATCTTTGCTGCTTAAATCATTAATTACATTAAAGAGTTTGCACCATAGCTATGCTGCAACTTACCAGAAATAAAAAATTGTTGTTGCTTGTTCTTCCTGAGGTGTAAAGTCCAGGCTGGCTAGATCTACAGAAGAAAACAGCACCATGCTCACTGGATTATAGAAGTCTCAACTTACTGTCACTGTAGGCAGTTTTACTACTTTAGACTACTTCTAGTTCACATTTTCTTTCAGTTAAAAATACTGCTACTATGGCTTGTTAATGGAGCTAAAAGAACCTCTGAATACTAAATGAGAGAGGAAAGTAATATTACATCCGTAATTACTGTCTCTTATTCATTACATTTTTTGATAACTAGTGCTAGAAAGTATGAGTGGCATAGAAAGTATTATGTGCCAGGAAGTTCACACTGCAACAGGGAAAATTTATAGATCATGGGAATGGAGGTGCCACAGCATATTTATCCAAAAATATTTCCTGGTCTTGCACTGAAATAGTCAGATAGAAAGAAATAACAGTTATCCTTTGTTTTTTATGGATGCAGAATACATCTGCAATATTTTTAAAAATAGATAAATCTGTTGTATATAATGAATGTCTTACAAAGGAGAAATGTCCATAGTTGAAACAGTGGCATGATAATAAAACCCTCTGATGTTAGCTGAGGAAAGAACAACAGTATGCCAATGTTCCTTGTAAAGAAGCAGGGGGGAAAGTATTTTGAAAACAAAGAAAAACAATTTTCAGTGAAACATCTAAAAGGTTATTTTGTAAAAGTGATTAAAAAATGTGTTTTACTAGCCAGAATTAAACACCTGAAGTAAGAGTATTGCATAGCCAGCACACACAGACCAGGAATAATCAAACCTTTATTGAAAAGAAAGATAGAATGAAAATGTGTATTAAAACTGCTTAAAAATCCAGGATGGAGTTTGTACTGTTTTTAATAGTGAAAAGGATAAAGAAGCTGTGATTTATCCAGCCCTTTTTGAACACAGAAGATGGAAAAAAAAGGAAAACATTGAGGAAGAAGTCGGCATTATCACATCTTTGGTAAGTTTAATTAAACCCAAAGTATTTTAAAAAAATGTAATTAACACACACACACAAAAAGAAGCAATAAAATCTAAGTATCCACCCATATGCAGAAAAAATTAAGAACAACAACAACAACAACAAAGAATGAGTGTACATAAAGTAAGAAAATCTCTCTAACTACTTATTGAAGGTTTGGAGTCTTTTAGCTAATCCTTCCCCTGCAGAGGCTGCTGTTCCAAATAGGATTAAAAAGTAAGAGTACATCTATCTGAAAAATAACATACTCATGAATGTGGAGGAAAAACCAAAAAAGAATGTCTGGTTTTGGCAAAGGATCTGTGTATGTTTCCAAACACCACTGAAATGCTATTTCTAAGTGTTATTCTCTCTTTTGCATGTAAACAACAGGAAAATTGGCTGGCTTTGGTTGTGTATGAAGCAGTCCCTGCCCATTACAAGTACTTCAATTTTAAGAACATTTTTAATTAGTTCAGGTCTAAACAGTTGGGAATCTAATCCATATCTACTGAATTTTATGTTAAAATAGACCTATGGTTACACAGCTCAAATTTCTGTGATGATATAAGATGATGAGGAGCAAAGGAGATGATACTGTACTGGTTTTGGCTAGGATAGAGTTACATTCCTTCACAGCAGCTGGTATGGTGCTGTGTTTTGGATTTGTGCTGAAAACAGTGTTAAATAATACAGAGATGTTTTGGTTATTGCTGAGCAGTGCTTACACAGCACCAGGGACCTCTCTGCTTCTCATACTTCTCCACCAGCAAGTAGGCTGGGAGTGGACAAGAAGCTGGAAGAGGACTGACCCCAACTACCAAAAGGGTTATCCCAAACCATATGACATGATGCTCAGCTATAAAAGCTGGATGAAGAAGGAAGGAGGGGACATTTGCAGTCAAGGTATTTGTCTTCCCAAGCAACCGTTACATGTGGTGTTGTCTTGCTTTCCTGTAAATGGCCAAACATCTGCCTGGCAATGGGAAGTAGTGAGTGAATTCCTTATTTTCCTTTGATTATGTATGTAGCTTTTGCTTTACCTGTTAAACTGCCTTTATTGCAACCCACAGGTTTTTGACCTTTTACCCTTCCAATTCTCTCCACCATCCCACTGCAGGGGGAGTAAGTGAGTAGCTGTGTGGAGCTTACCTGCCATCTGGGGTTAAACCATGACACAGTCAAAGAAAGAACTATGTTTTGTTATTTATTTATAGGAAGATACTATCAAGAAAACTCCTAAATTAAACAAAACTTTTGGAAATATTTGTCAAGTATTGCCAACTATTATCTGCAAGTAGTGGTACAATTCCCTGGAGTTACTTCTGATTGTATTCATATTACAAGGAATAAATACAATACTAAAACATTTATTTTTATTGCAAGCATCAATCCACAGTAATGTAAAGGACTTTTTTAAAGCTTTTTAGTCCAAAGACATGAATGAAAAAAAAAAAAAAAAGGACAAAAAAAAAGAAAGATATTTCAGGTTCAATCTTATGCCGTGGCTTAACCCCAGCTGGCATTTAAGACCATGCAGTTGCTTGGTCAATTCCCATCTCCTTGGTGGAATGGGAAGGAGAATCAGGAAAAAGTAAAACCTTTGGGCTGATATGAGAATAGTTTGATAATTGAAATAAAGTAAAAAATATTATTATCAGCAGCAGCAGCAGCAGTAAAAGAGAGATAACAGAGAGCGAGGAATGAAATCCAAGAAGAATAGGTGATGCACAGTACAGTTTCTGCCCACCTACTGACTGATGCCCAGCCAGTCCCTGAGCAGTGATCAGCAGGCCCCGGCCATCTCCCCTCAGTTTATATACTCAGTAAGAAGTCATATGTCACGGAATATCCCTTTGGCTGGTTCAGGTCACCTGTCCTGGTTATTCTCCTTCCCAGCTTCTTGTGCCCTCCTTGTTAGCAGAGCCTGAGAAACTGAAGAGTACTTGACTTAGAGTAAGCACTACTTAACAACAGCTGAAACATCAGTATATTATTAACATTATTCTCATACTAAATCCAAAATCACAACACTGGACCAGCTACTAGGAAGAAAATTAACTCCATCCCAGCTGAAACTAGGTCATCTTCTCTCAGTAATATAGATAAAATGTTGGTATACAGTCATTGAATCTATTAACCTGAAAATACCTTAGCATACAACTGAACACATTTCTGTTCATCTTTGTTTATTCATTTGATTATGAATCTTAGTTATTTAATAGACAGTGAAGTGGTGTTAGAATGGATTTAATGAGGAAGTAATGGAAACTGAGTAAGGCATCTGTGACTGCTACTTTAAACCTAGTTGTTACCAACCCAACTCCTAGAACACACATGGGGCATGCAGATGAGTTTGGTCCACCCAGGACAATCTCATTTAGGATGGGAAAGCCTTCAAATGCACAGCTGGGCTTCAAGGAAATGACTTATGCACTTGGTAGGGATAACACTTGATGGATTCTAACATAACTACTCTTAGTTAAAAGAATAGATGAAAAAATCTAGGTGATGTACAAATTTTCCATCTAAGAGCATACTCATGTTCAAGAAGAGAAGCACAGCAGCTGGAAGTCACCCAAGGTTGAACGATATCAATAGTTCATTCTGTTTGGTAAACTGGACAAAAAGAGGCTTCGGTGTCTTTTCAGACTAATTGGTGGAAAACTGACTAAATGGAAGCAGAAATTCTTGATAAGTAATGCTGAGGGGGAATTTTGGAACCAAGCAGCACAATTGTGATGATGTCCAAAATATATTTATTTTTTTTTACTACCTGCCCTACACATTATACAGCTCTCCTAGTTCACAAGATTGGAGCAACTCAACATTATGCTAATATTTAAAGATGATAACAGGATTGATGAGTATACTGTGCAGCTATTTTGACAACAATGAAAACATAGGACAGTGTAAAAGAGTAGCTGAATGCAGACATCATCAGGAATTAAGGAAAGAATTGTTACTAATCAATACGGACTATCTGCAGTCAAATAACCCTGACATTGTTAGAGACTCTTGAAAAGACAGGAACAGAATGAATCAGCTGCAACTGTCTGAAAGGTTCTTGGAGCTTAACAAAATTAAAACTGCATGAGCAAAGCTAGCTTAAATCAGTGTTATTCATCACTGTATATTCAATCAAGGTCAGTATTTCCCTGTAGAGGAAGAGAGGAACTGGCAAGAGCTTGACAATAGAGCTGGCAGAAGGCCCCCTCTACTTCTATACTAGTAAATTTCTTCTGCATAGGTCACATTCACCATTTACTCTATGAGTGAACACCATCTCTACACATATTGTTGATGAAGAAAATAGATGCCTTTGCAAGATAGTTTTTTGTCAATTTATTCTGTCAGATCTAATGGAGCCTACTGGGATTTTTACAGTGAAATAGAGATGTTTACACTTTCTAATGGATGTTTGCATAGAGGTAAAAAATAAGATATGAATATGCTTCTTAGTAGCAAGCCCTGTGACTAGAGTTTAGAATCTGGATATGTTAGTCTGTCTAAATGTGTCTAGCTGTGTGCTGAATTTTGGAGGTTTCACTTTCTTCACAATAATGAAACCATTGATGCTATCTGTACAGGGCAAGTACTAACAATTTTATCATTCGTATTAAAGAAGAACAGATTAATGGTATTTTCCTGAATGGTTTTATGCCTGATCTGATCCTCCTTGTTTTACCTCCACGAAGAATAATTTTTCCTTTGGAGTAGATTCTCATTTTTGCTTAACAAACTTCCCTTCAAACTTCATGCAGTACACCAGCTGGATCAGACAATTCTGCTCATTACTTCTGAATGTTTTTCTGCTCAGTAGAATGGTTCAGGTTTACTATACATGTTTTTTCATACGGAGCAAAATCACACCTGGATTAGTATAATTTGATGTAGACAAGGGAAGAATATGACTTTCCAATATGCCATAATACTTTAGAAAAGATTTTATAAGTGTGGTTTAAAAACATTACAAGCATGTAGCTACAACATCCACCTATGGGAAAACCACCTGTATTGTCTATGACATGTGTGAGACCACACTAGACTTTTTCAACTTGAGTATAATTTCACATTCTTAAATGAGCTGGTGAGTTTGAGACTAGATACATATAAAATCTAGATGAAAACCCAGTTAAGATGACGTCTTTACCAGCTGTCTATTGTCTATAATAACTATTTCTTTAATTGTTATTCTCCTGTTAAAATCAGCATATTATTGTTAGGTAAACCTGGAAAATTCTTAAATATTTAAGCATGCTTATTATTAGGTTGCTGACAGCTATATAATGATTTGTATGAGAGAAACAAAATCTTGTTTAACTTACACCTCACTCACTCAATTGCATTAAGATTTTTTAACAAGAAAATTTGCCTTTGTCTCTTTTGATAGTGTTTAAGATGACTACTTATCTAAGGTGCTGCTGTTTTCTTATTGAAAAAGTTTTAGTATAAATCCAGAAACTGCTTCATTTGCCTAAGATGAATGTGTTTTTGTCATATCTTTTCACCCTTTTCTGAAGAAATACTTACGCTATTGCTTCAGATTTGTAATTTAATTTTTAGGTTAAGAAAAAAATTCCTCGCTTCTAATCCTGTGAAGCTGAAGTAATAAATTCCTGACAAATACAATTTTTCTTTTATCCAGAAAGTAAAAATTCAATTGTCAGCAGTTGTGCATTTATTTACATTTACCACCATCAATAGTAAGAATTGTTCACAGTTACAAAGTTAAGCTATGTAGCAGGTATTGCAAGTTTGAGCTTTGTGAGTCTGCCTTTGACCAGTTTTTCAATCCTGGAACTTTATTTTTAGTGATTCTTTTAAAACAAAATTTTGGTGAGTCATATTTTGGGGTGTGATGAGATCTGGGAATCAGAATGTCTACCTGAAATGAATTATGATAACTTCCTCTCCCCACTCCCCCATAACCTGTAAGAAAATCCAGTGATGGGTCTGACTATGCTCTGTGGTTTTAGGAAGTATTCATGAGGGTGAATAACTCCATGGAGTTCATAGATGGAAAAGGAACTTGGAATTTGTTGCATCTATCTTAATTCCTGCTTGTGAGGAATAGGCTTTTCTGAAATTCAGTAAGAACTAAGCATTTAACATATTGATCCCTTTAAACATTTATATCTAACACAGCCTCTTCATTTAAACATAAAATCATGGTTTTGCATGTTTATGCTTCTTAGAGAACATGAAATAAAGACTGATTCTGCTTGTGTGATTTCTTCCTACAGCTGATGTAATGATGTGTGGGGGGTTTACAGCACACACAGCTGACTGTACAGTACTCATGGGGAGGTTCTGGCTGTAGATCAAGAGGGGCAGCTGCCACAGCTGGACACCATGTGCACATGTTGGTACGCAAGGATGTGTTGACACTGAAGTAAAGTGTGCACTGTAATAGAGGAGCTAAAATCTGCCTTCAAGCAGATTCAGGCAATCATACTATTTTCACTAATGTAACCAACTTCTGGTCAAATGATGTGAGATGCTCTGTAAAGGTGGCATACTTCCTTTTGCAGAGTATCTTTTAATAGGAACAGAAGAGTCAAAGAAATTCTGGATGACAGATATTTCTGTGCTTTTACAGGGAACTTTGTTGGTCGATTTAGAATAAAAATTAGATTTATTAATGGCCAATTCATATTCTGTTATTTGTTACTGAATTTAAATAACTTCCTTTCCTCCTTGGTTCTTATGTTTCTGCTACATTTGCTTTAACTAGGGAAACTGCCAATAACAGAGAAGCCAAGGTCTTTTCATCTCTTCCCTCAGTATAGTTTTCTCTCATCATCCTAGAAAACTTCATTTGCAATTACTCCAGTTTGAACTTGAAAAGAGGTGCCCAGATTGAAGACTGGATTTATGTATGATATGAGCAAGTTATTGTCTAACCTAAGACTTCCGAAACAGTATTTATCCTTTACATTTTAAAGGCAGATGAATATGGTTTGTCTTTACCACAGCTATTTTTCATTTATGATTTAGGCATAATCAAATGTATATATATATCTTCAATGGAAGTTAATTTTCAGAGCTTCCTGCAAAATATACAAAACCTTAAATATACGTTCAATGTATATGACTGGATACATTTGTGTATAATTGATCTTCATCACATTGATTCAGCTTGATTCTGTTCCACTTATAAATTTAGTACCTTAATCTTCCCTTATTTTGGCTACTATTTTTCCATGTAACAACATAGCAAATGCTTTGCTGAAGTCGGGTTAGACGTGTCTACTGAATTTCTCTAATGTGGGAAATCATTTTTAACAAAAGGCTATGAGGTTTAATTTAGCACAGTTCCCTCCCCTCCCTTTTTTATTGCTCTTTTTTCCTCTCCTGAGTTAATTTTTAAAAATTATTCTGTTTTTCAAAGCTGGTTTTAAGCCTTGTACCCTAGTAATATTAGCCCAATGATTTGTACTTTACTTTATTCTTCTCCTACTCTTGCATGCACTTTACAGTTCTCCAGTCAAATGCTACTAGTTTTGACAAATCTGCTAAAAAAAGTGTTATTAATTGTACAACATAATGGACTAGCTGTTTCAAAGCTGTTGGAAAAGAATACTTTCTGTACACAGTTACTTTGAGTACATAAAAATGTACTACAATTTATTTTGCACATATCTCAAACCCATTGGTGTTCTGGTATTTGCTTTTGTAGTATGTTCACTTTCCTTTCTAAAAAACTACGCACCCTCTAAACAAGAGTGAAGCATTTTTGCTTATGGTTTTGAACTAATGATTGATTATCAATAAACTTTGCTCGACCTTTACTTTATACCCACCTTGACACTAATGTTTCTGGGTTTTTGTATGTCTGGAGAGTAACTGCCACTTGTAAACATGTTAAAATCTGTGTATCTTTTATTTCTTACACCTTCTAAGGACATGCAAATTACATTTTCACTTGACGTCTAAACACAAATATTTAATACTAATTCTTCTGTGACCTGATGATAAAATGGTGTAGGTGATTGATATACATGGAAAGATAACATTACATGTTATATATATCAATATAACAATTGATATACATGGAAAGAATTTTAACATTACACCCTCATGTCCCACCCACCCCCACTCCCGATTTTAAACATAATTGACAAGTAGAGATCTCTGTGCAGAAGCTGCCAAAATAAAGCTAGTATTTTTACTTTCAGTGAATAAAATTTACTTTCAAATAATAACTAAAAGATTCGAAACACAGATGTTGCAAATGTGCTTTGGACAGTTGGTGGTATGAACTGCAGAAATTTCCTTTGCAGCTGTAGTATGTATGGCGTAAGAATGCAGTCTGGAATGAGCTGTTATTTTAAAATTTGAAGAGACTAGTAGAATGGAAAGAATCTATCATTTTACAATAACCAGATATCAAATAATATTCTTTGCCCAGTATTACCACTCGCTTGTTTCTTTAGGAGGTTCTTGCAATAGGTGGTCAGTTGGTGCTGGGATGAGACGGGACACTGTTTGATGCAAACAAATGTCAATTTATTGTACAGAAGCATGACTTTATATAAATTTTCAGAAGCTGCGTGTTTTAAACAGATTGGTTCTTTAAGCTAAGCATTGCATACTAGGCAATCCCTGATTGGTGGTTAACTACAAACAAAGGACACTTTAAGTGTTTACAGTCATCAAGTAACAGCAAGGTGTTACCTCTCCTTGGTGCCATCCCTTGCACCCCATCGTCCCCGGCTCCGCTCCACTCCACTCCACTCCACTCCACTCCACTCCACTCCACTCCACTCCACTCCACTCCACTCTAGTTGTGTCTATTCACACTCCTTGTCCTCCCAGGGTTTGTGACCTACAAGCTCGAGCACATTCCCCTCAGCTAGTTAATTGCCATGCATGGTCCTAATTTCCATGCCATGGATGGTCCTAATTTCCATGCCCTCTCCTGCATCTCCCCCTTCCTGTTGAACAAAAAGAACTTTTGAAACCGAACGAGTCAAACAAGGTATAAGTAATAGAACAAATAAAAAAAGCAACTAAGACATATATAATTGTCTTTACTAAACTTCTTAACCATCCCAAAATGCCCCAGCCACTAAACAGTTTATCTAACCAATCCCAAGTATCACACTGTTGGAGATGGGAAATTCCATCCTTCAATTGTTGGATGCTAGCATGAATCAACTCTGAATGATCTGAAAGGTCTATGCTATTCATTGATAGAGAGGATGATCCGGAGGATGACTGGAGTCCTCACCGGATGATTGTGGCAGGGATTCACGGAAGGGTCATACGTTATTTGCCAGAATCCACCTGGGGCCTTTTTCTGTGGAAACACAAGCATTACCCATGTCACAAGAGGATATGGTCCCATAATCTTATCTGTTTCTGGATCACGGACCAACACCAGAGGTTTAATTTGTGCCTCAAGTGAAGCATTCACATTAAAATGCTGAACTATTGGATGATTATTATCTATTAAAGAACAACTCAAAAAATTGAAAACATACAGAGCTTTCTTTAGTCGTTCCTCAGGGGTTTCAGTCCCCATTCCCCCTTTTTGTTGTAGTAAGCGTTTCAAAGAGTGATGAGAGCGTTCAATCAAAGATTGACCTGTAGGGGAATGAGGAGTACCGGTAATGTGAGTTATGCCCCATGAGTCAAGAAAGTCCTTTGTTGCAGCTGAGATATATGCGGGATAATAAGTCAAATGGTTCAGAATGTGAGACATCATGTAGTACAGATGCTTCAGCTTGTTCTACAATCCCTGCAACATAAGCTGAATCAGTAACAAGATTAAGTGGTGTGGACCACCTTTGAAAAACTCGAACAACTGCAGCCAGTTCTACTATCTGAGAACCAGGAACAGTTTCTATGTCCGAGTCCCACCATCCACACTGCTCATCCCACCATAAAATGACTGATTTGTGCGATTTTCCAGACCCGTCTGTAAACACAGTAAAAGCTTGTAATGGCTGATCGCTCCTTTTTGGCTTGGATATTAAGTGAAAGTCAATATTAAGCAGCTTATGCGAGGTGGGTGGGATGTGAGTTGACCTGTACAGTCCACCAATGCCATAATGAAGGCATCTGACTGCTGATAAAGCCATTGTAAATACATGCTTCTCACAGGTAAACAGATATGAGTGAAATCCACTCCTGATAAGTGTTAACAAGCATTGTCTGGCTTTAATTATCAGTAAAGCAAACATCTCATGCTGTGTTGAAATAGTTTTTGTAGGTTGATTTGATAAAAACCCCCATTCGATAAGCAACAGAGGGTCTGTTTTCTGAGAATCCCATTGAAATATTAACGCATGAGGCTGTCGAGCGGGATTCAAAATAATCAAATGAAAAGGTAATTCAGGAGCCCACCGATGTACTTGTCTGTGAGTGACTGCCGTAGCAACCTTTTGCAAAGAGTCAGTGGCTTCCAGACCAAGACTGTGGGGGGAACACAAGTCGGTATTCCCTTTAAGCAGTTCAAATAAAGGACTTAGGTCTGCATTAGAAATTCCCAACAGCGGCCAGACCCAATTAATTGTTCCCAGCAATTTCTGTACCTCATGTAAATTTTTTATGTCTGTCTGTATCTGTAAAGGCTGGGGAACTATAGTTTGAATTCTTATACGCCAACCTAAGTACTTCCATGGGGGTATTTTTTGATTTTTTTCTGGCGCAATACAGAGGCCTGCTGAATTAACAGCAGCTGCGACAAGGGCTACAGCTTCCTCCATGACCTCGTGATGTTGTACAGCCACTAGGATGTCGTCCATATAATGGTACAATAGGGTATTAGGCATTGCAGCCCTAACAGGGTTAAGTATCTTAGCTACATACCACTGGCAGACTGTGGGACTGTTCTTCATTCCCTGTGGCAGCACAACCCACTGGTATCTTAGCAATGGGGCTTGCATGTTGACGCTAGGGACTCAAAAGGCAAATTTAGGAGCATCATCTGGGTGTAGTGGGATATTAAAAACAGTCATAGTGGGGGACAGGAGTCCTGGTTGGAGGGCTCCCATGTCTTCCATAGCATCATTAATTTTTCTGAGATCATGGAGCAAGCGCCACTTGCTAGTTTGTTTTTTAATAACAAAAACAGGTGAATTCCAGGGGCTAGTAGAGGGTACAATACGTCCTTTGGACAGTTGCTCTGAGACTAAATTTTGGAGTGCGCAAAGTTTCTCCAGAGGGAGGGGCCATTGAGCCACCCAAATGGGAGCACCGGTTTTCCAGGTTATTTTTAGGGTGTCACACACTTTGATGGCCCCATCTAAAAATGGGTTCGGATAGACATTCCTCATTGCAACAATACATTGCGTCCCCACAAAACCATAGGGACTGGTAACACAAAAAGTTTAACAGAAGCCACATGTCCCTCTGGTACCCAAATTGAATTAGTCCCAAACTTTGATGGCTGTTACCAGTCCCCCCAGTCCCAGCCAGCATCTGAGAGACTTTAGTCAGTGGCCATTGCAGAGGCCATTTAGCTTGAGAAATTACTGTGACATCAGCTCCGGTATCAATAATCCCATTTAACACTATTTGCTGTTTTTCGCAGATAAGAGTACATTGACATACAGGCCGTTTCTGAGAAATAGATTGCACCCATAAAATTTGTGGATTCCCTGTAGATCCAAACCCTCCCCGCCTTTGATGAGATTGGCTGGGGACTGGGGAATTTGCCCCCAGTGAAATCAATATCAATTGTGCTGTACAGCTACCTTTTGGTATTGTGCAGGGAAGAAACAGGGTCCATGCCATAATCTTGATTTCATCAGTACTGTCAGAGTCAATGACCCCTGGCAGTACAAAAAATCCCGACAATGTTTAGAGGTGTAGAGGATCTACCTAACAAAAACACTTGTGGTTTAGGGGGTAAGGGTCCCGAGAAATCTGTGGACAATAAGTGAACCGAGGGATCAAGTAACGTTACTGTGTGGGAGGTTGCCATGTCCAATCCGGTGCTGCCTGAGGATGCTGGACGAAGACTCGAGGTGCTGTTGCATCCCTCTGTCGGGGTTGGAATGTTGGCTGCGGCACTTGTGTCTGCGTGTGTCACTGCCCCGTGCTCTGCGATCGGTTTCCCTGTATTGGTTGACCTTGGAAATCATACTTAGAATGACATTGATTAGCATGATGATGCCCTTTTCGGCATACAGGGCAGTACCCAGGGGCTTGGTGTTTAGCCCCTTTATTCATAGCCAGGCAATTCTTTTTTAAGTGACCTGGTTTGCCACAGCCGTAACAAATTACGGTGCCTGACGGACCACTTACAGCTGCAAAAGCAGCAGCCAAAACCTCAAATTTGTGATCCACAGTGCCGATTCTATTGCAGGCTTCTATCATTTCAATCAATGTGGGGTTTGGATTAGGAAGAGATTTGAACAGTTTTTTGCAATCTACATTAGCATTTTCCACAGCTAATTTCAATAACAATATTTCCCGTGCTTCTGCGTTATCCACCTGACGCTCTAAAGCATCTTTTAGTCTGTCAATAAATTCCATATAGGACTCACAGGGTCCTTGAGTAATAGTTATAAAAGCTTTCTGTGGCTTTTGTGAGTCAGGGATTTTAAAAAGAGCCTTTTTTGCTTCCTCACGGACTGCTTCAAGAGCCTCCTGAGGGATATCCCGAGCGTGAGCTGCTGGATCAGAGTGCCGACCTGTATCAGGAAGGTGTTCTACGTTCTATGGTCAGCACAGCCATAGCTGCATTGCCTGAAGCCCCCTCCTCCCTCCAATGTGAGTTGCATAACGCGTATTGAGTCGGAGTTAATAACAGCCTCTCTAGAGGCTTAAGATCATGAGGTGTCATAACATATGTATCAAATACAGAAGACAACAGACTCGCAAAATAAGGAGAGGAAAGCCCGTGCTCGGTAACAGTTCCTTAATTACTGGAAAAGACAAAGCCTCCCACCGTGTCCCCCGACCCTGATAAAGCACGGGGGCCACTATTGTTTTAGCAATATCCAGGTCTCCTTCTTTCAAGGCTTGGCACTTTATGCTAGCCCACATTGTGTGGGTTGGGGGGGTATAAATCTGGCTCTTTTTCAGGGTCCACCAGTCCCAGATCAAAGGGGTCTTCCTCTGGGGGGTAACCCGCGGCAAAAACCTTCATGGGGTTGGGCGGTTTCAGATCCTCTGGCGGTAACGGAGGTGCTGTAGGAAAGTTTCCTTCCCCCCACCGCTTTCTCTCTGTAACTTTTTTCCTGTGCTTTCAAAATCTTAAAAATGCTTCTCCACCATGGGAGCATGCACTGCACTCCAGCATGCCCTGATGTAGCCGCATCCCATAACTTTACCCCCACATCCTCCTAAAGTTCTCGTGTAAAAATATTAGATGCAGTTAAAGCGGGAACTTTCACCTGTACCCATCTAAGGAGTGCCTTGAGATCATGCCCAGGAATATTCTTTTCATGCTTATTAAGGAGAGCTTTCATAAGCATAAGCTCATATACGTCTCTTTCGGGGGAAGACGCCTGAATCCCCATGTTTCCCACAGCTCACCTCTAAATTCCAGAGGGACATTTTTCCAAATCCTGCTTCCTTTCAGCAGCTCTTTAAACGTGCTGTGGGACTTGCGACCTGCCGCTCAGCCTGGCGGTTCATAAACCCACCATGTCAGGGTCACCAATTTGCCGCGATGAGTGATGGGACACTGTTTGATGCAAACAAATTTCGATTTATTGTACAGAAGCACGACTTTAGATAAATTTTCAGAAGCTGCGTGTTTTAAACAGATTGGTTCTTTAAGCTAAGCATTGCATACTAGGCAACCCCTGATTGGTGGTTAACTACAAACAAAGGACACTTTAAGTTAAGTGTTTACAGTCATCAATTAAACAGCAAGGTGTTACCTCTCCTTGGTGCCATCCTTGGTGCCATCCGTCCCCCACTCCCCTCCCCTATCTTCTCCCGGCATGACTCATCCTGTTAGTTGTGTCTATTCACACTCCTTGTCCTCCCAGGGTTCCTGACCTAAAAGCTCGAGCACATTCCCCTCAGCTAACTGATTGCCACGCATGGTCCTAATTTCCATGCCCGCTCCTGCAAGTTGGTACCACCAAAATAATACTTTAGAAGTGTGGAACATTCAGCTTTGTATTCCAACTGTTCTTTGTACACGTTAATGCAGGCATTACAATAAGTTGTATTTGATTCTTTAATACTTAAGCATAATTTCTTTTCTAAACATTGTTTATTTTAAGAAATATCAAGCACATAATGTGTAAAACTAACACAAAAATGTAGTATTTTTTTAGAGTACTTAATATTGTAATGCATGCTCCTGAAGCAAGTATGCATTATTTTACAGTTATTGCAGTAATATTTCAAATTAACATAAGAAAACCTGGTTCTATTCCATCTGTTATTCTGTCATAATTGACCTGATCATATGCAGATTGTCTCCAGTGTACTGTCTCTGGTTTCCAAGAGGCAGCTGTGCTCTGAAGATCAATGATGTATATATACTATGTTGACAGGTCTACTTGATGGTATGCTATAAGTTTCTGCTAAAATGTTATTGGAGCTCTGTAACTTGAAACTGTTTATTCTTGTCTTCTATTGGACAGGACAATATTATCTGTAATTCAGGTCAGTGTAAATGAGCTACCATCGGAGTTTACACTAACATTGTGCTTTTTGCAAACAGAAAAATCTTTTGAACTTGCTTTGAATGTGCATTAATGACAGAGAGGATTAAGAAAAGAAAAACCGATACTTTGTGCATAAACCAGTCCTATTTAAACCATGGGAGCAGCATTAGAATTATGGCAATACTTTAAAAAAATCTGTGGTATTAACGTTGTATATCTTGACTGATCATTTTTGCTTTTCTTTATATCTGCTTTATACAGCTTAAAGAAACTTTTGGGATTCTTTAAGAATAATTTGCAGATGTATCTATATAATCTATAGCTGTCTGTCTCTATTACTAACATATGTAATTGCTTGTTTTAAATGTAAAGGAGGTAATGTTTCAATTTAAGGATACTGCATTTTCAGTATTACTCAGTGAGACAATTTCTGGCAGAGGAAAAATTATAAATGCTGATGCCTGTTCAGGACAATTATAACAATCAATTATAGTAAATAGTTGTAAATATAGTACAATATAGTAAATATAGTACTTTTAAACTGGTACTGTAAACAAAAAAACCCCACAATGAGTCAAGATGATAAATAAGTAAAAGTCCAATTCTTTCCTTGTAACAGAGCTGCTTGAAGACCAATTTGAATTTACCCAAGTAGTATAAAACTGGTATAAATTAATTAAGAAATATTTTCTGCTTTCTAGGGGTTCAGTCCTCTTGCCTGTCTTTCAGGCAGAACTCCTGTGTGCATCTGCTTTTTGAATGACCAGTTTCCTGGTGTTCTGTTGCCCAGTAGTTAGATGGCGATTCCAACTGTTGCAATGGCAGCATGTAACTATATAACTGCACGTCTAAATAGCAGGTTGTTATTAGCCATTAGGCATTTTATCTCTGTTGATATTTATTAGACATCTTTAAGCCTAATGGAGATTTTCTGGTCATCCACTGGAATCATGAGCACACGGTGGGCTGGCCCCAGCTGGCAGCCAAGCACTCACGCAGCTACTCATTTATCCGGTGTCTTCAGTAAGATGGGGGAAGAAAATAGGAAGAACAAGAACAAGAACAAGAAAACTCATGGCTTAAAAAAACCCATGAACATCAGTCAGAAATTACTGTTGCAAGCAAAAGGGATTCAGTTTGGGGAATTTAACTTAAAACATTTGATTACCGATGGATGTTGGGAAATAGAGACAAAAAACATTTAATCTCTTAGTGAAAAATGCCTTTCCTCTCCTTTTCCCAGGCTCAGCTTCACTTCAGACACCTTACCTGCCACTGTCCTTGTCTCCATTCCCTTGGTAGTGCCGCAGGTTACACTAAGTCCCTTAAGTGAGGCAACAAGTGGTGCTAGCAGTTGGGGTCTTCTCACAGAGGCCACCCATGAAACCTCCTTCTACCAACCCTTGCCACATGAAATCAATAGAACTGGTTTCATTTTTTTCCTAAAACACTGCCCTGTGGGCTGCTATATAACTGCACAGAGTAAACTCAGCCCAGAAAATAGCTCAGAGCTCTTGTACCAGTCTTCCCTGTCGTATGCTATTACTTAATGCTCCCTGGATAAATGTGCTCTCTAAGAATTACCATTTGATACAGGTGACTACACCTCCAGAGCCATGAACCACTGCCTGCTGGGCTGCAAATGATTATTAATGAGTTACAGCAAGTAGGCCATGATTTAACTCCTTCTTTCAAAAAAAGTAATTCTAATGAGCTCAGTGAAAATTTCTCTGATGTCTAAATGTTAAAATAGAAACCTCTAGAATGGAAAAGCTCATTTGCGGTTACTGTTTTTTAATTTTTAAAAGCTTTGTCACTTTCCTCATACCCACAAGCACTGTATTTCTCTAGAGTGATTTCTGAAGCCATTTCAACAGTCTGTACTCACTAATCTTAGTTTCACTGATAATATTCTCTCCTCCAGCACTGAGTCAAGATTATACTAATGCCTATGTAGCGGTTAGTAAGTACATTTCACTGATTTCACAAAACATTCTTAATCCCACTTTTTAGGTAGCCTTAATGTGTGCACAAACAGGTTTCTGACCATTGCCCTATTTTTTGTTAATGTAAAAGAGTAAAAAAACCTGCAAATGGGACGCTGTAAAGAGCTAATGCTCTGCTGTTTAGAACATTTTAACTCTGAACTTCTGATGACACAAAAGTATCAGCCATGCTGATGTGTGGGTAAAAAGGTGAGGCCATCCAGCAGTGACATGAAATGAACAGTGCCAAGAAATGTCTCACATCCATGTTAAAACCAGAGGGGGTGCCACCTCCTGGTGCACACTTAACCCCTGCACACAACAAAATATGGTTAATATGACTTGAAGAGTTTTTTTCCAATATAGAATAATTTATAAAACACAAATCTTATAAGACATTATATGAAACAAACATCAGTGCTCTTAGAAAACTGGTGTGACTTTGGCCCTCCAATCTGATTCCACTTTGAAGAAGAGAAGCTGAATCTAGGTGAACTTGGATTAAAAAATGCATCTACACAATTTTGTACATAAAAATCTCTGACTAATTTACACTCTAAATTATCTTGTATGTTTGCAAATGAGGTAATTGCACATGTAGATCACTAGTTAGATACCTTGCTAGCTGCTGTAATTGTAATAATGATCAGGAGTAGGTCCTACATACAAGTTTTTGAGCACTGGAACTGTGAATTCTTGACAAAAGAAAAATTTCAGATGGTGCTTTCTGGACTCCACTACTTCTTAAATTTGTTTTAAAGTTAGATGGCTAGTTGTATCATCCCACTTCTTTACATGTTCATAGGATAAGTAGATTTTATTTGGGAAAGAGACCAGAGGGAAAATATGGCGAGATGGGATCTAATGTGTCAGTAAAACACTCAAAGTTAAAATTACTGTGTTTAAGTTTTGAATATTATTATTTACCTATAAAAAACTTGGAAATATATGTGTTTTTCTTCAATACAGAATAATTGCACCATTTTATTTCTCAAGATATTATAGTCTAGATTGTTACTGATGTAGAAATTAAGACAATTTTTTTTAAATACTGCTTTTTGGAGTGCCCATGTGCATTCCTGAAGACAGCATTTGCTGTGTATCCAGACAATAAAACTGAAAACACAGTGTCAGTGTAGACTGCCTTGTATATTTTTGGGTTTTTGAAACATAGAGCTTCGGTGAGCATGATGTTATATAGTGATATTAGACAGTTTGCCTGTGAACAGACAAATTCATACAGGGTGTCTACGGACTGTCTCTGGCTCTAGGGACTTTACTCAAAACAGTAACGATCAAATAAGCTGATTTTTTAGTAGTCTGGTCTTGATCAAATGGACAGTAAATGATTGTGTCTAATTGCTTAAATCTGATTGCTTATATCTCCAATTTCATTTGAGAACCTATGCGATTTATTTCCATCTTAATATAAGGAAAATTGTACATAAAATGCAAAAGAAATGTACATTGTTTTAAATTTTATAAGTTTAGCTAACCAAGTACATTTAGCAGAAAAGCTGTATTCAGTGTTGCTATAGATAAAGGAATTTCAAAGAAAGAATTTCAAAGCAATAATAAAAATTAGTAAAAAGTTCATATGTTCCAATACATAGAAAAAAAAGTTGCAACATTAATTTTGTGTCTCTTTGTATCTTTGAAAAGTTTATGACTTCTTTGCCAGGAAGATTCACTTCATTAGTTCAGAAGTGTCTGAGGAGCTATGCAACCCTTGCTAAATCATGTCCAGCAACAGAGCTCACTGCAGCTGCTATTAGAGCATGTATGGTACATGTATTTGGGATAAAAGAAATGGAGAGTTGAAAGGAACATTGTGAGATCATGTTATCTATCTTTCTGCTCTGAAATATTATCCGGTATACATAGATCATCTTTGCTACTGTTGTTTACTTTGTACTTTAAAAACTTCTTGTACAGATTTTATAACCTTTACAGGCCATACTTTACCCTTTCTTCTGTATTTGCAGTAGGCTTTAACTTTTTACCAGTGGTCCCAGAAGAGTTATTTTTCCACTTTCTCTATAGAAAACTAGTTTCCTTTGGATTCAGCCAGACTACAGATGCAGCCTCTCCTCATCATCCAAGTATTTTTTTCTTCTATACATTTGCTTAAATTGTTACCAGTTACACCCAAAGATAAATGGGTACTTCAAACAATAGCTTCCTAGAATCTGTAAATTAGAACAGCTGTCATCAGTGTCCTACCGATAACATTCTTGTTAGTACACCCCACAATGGCAGTTGCCTGCCATGGTGATTAGCAACATCATTGCACTTTTGACTCGTACTCAGTTTTATCTACACAACTTTTAGTTCCTTTTTGCAGCACTTCAGCCCAGTCAGTAATTACTCTTTCTCCATACTTGCATTTGATACCTCCTTTCCAAATGTAGGTCTTTGCATTTATCTTTACAGTATTTCATGTGACTATCTCAAACTTAACAAAATCTGTTTTGATTCCAGATTTGCTTTCTAAGCTATGTACAATACAACACAAGTCATTATTATTCTTAAATCTTTTTAATGACACTTTCTATTTAATTTAGTTACATAAAAAAGTAATGTTTCCCTCTAACTAATCCAGTAGACCTGTCATAAAGAAAGCTGTTTTAGTATGATTCTTTTTTTCCTGATGAATTCACATTTTCTGCACTTTTTATAATCTTACTAATTTTCTACTTCCATGTGAATTACTTGTAATGACTCATTCTAGCATTATTCTATGAGCTGAAATATGGAATGACTGGCTTTCATCATTAAATATTAATGAAGTATTAAATACTAAATATTCCTTGTCTGTTCCTATACTCTTAGTTTTTGGTAATGTTAATTCAAAAATAAATTACTTAGTTTCTGAAGTACGTTTCATATATATATTTATATCTTTAAAAAAGGAATAGAAAAGCATTTTCTTAATTACATGTGTTTAAATTTGGTTGCTTTGAAATTTCAAAGTTTCTAATAAACATAACTTTAAACATAAGTAGTATAAAGTCATGTATTATGCTGTTATGTGTTAACAGAACTATCTCATCATCATGGAGATTTCATTCCACTCTTCCTTTTATAGCTTCTTATCAGTCATCCTCCAGTATGTGAGAATGTGGTGGATGCTCAACATACAAGGTTAAGTGTTAAATTTTGCTGTGAAAACTTAAGAATATTATAAACAGAACTGAGGGCCTGTATTACATAAATTGTTAGTAATAATAGATGATGATTAAAATCGCAGAATGAAGGCTTTCACACCAGGAAGAATGCTGGCATAAATTAATTTTGGCCTGCACCTCAATGCTTTCTGAGGCTACTATTCATCTTGTTCCTTACCTAGCTTTTTTTTTCTTTTCTTGTTTTTTTCCCTCCCTTTTTTCTTTTCTTACTTTTTTCTTTTCTTATTATATTATTTCTTTATTTTCTTTTAAATTATTAAGAAAGCTGAGTAAGAATCTTCCCCTCACCTATGAAAACATTTGCTAATCACTGAAGTTCGATTTTCTATTGAAAACCACCAGGCAGTAGTAGTTGGTCCTTTGATTACTGTGCTTTGTAAGGCAAATCTCTGTGCTCACTGATACTGATTCTTGGCTGGGCCTAGTATTTTCCAGGATCCTAACTGTACCTATAGGGACCCCTTTCCCACCACCAGCACTGTGTATTAGACCTTGTCTAATTACCGTAGTGTGTGGCAGGATCTGCCCTCATCATGAATGTTTCCTGTGTTTTTACTTCAGGACTGTCCCTCTCCTTTCCTTCTGATAGCATATGCACAGACATTGATGGCTACTTAAAAAAGAAGGGTCTTCCTGGCAATACATTCTTTCCTTTTGCATGTTCTGCACACTTTTCTTTTGCCAGGGAATCTGTAGATATTGTGTTCAAATTGAATTCTGGTCCAGTTCTGGCATCCAGCCCTGCCTTCAAGGAAACCTTATTGCACTGATTAGCAGATTGCCCAACACCCAATAAACCTCCATCTCTTAATTTGCTTTATTATTAAAGTGAGACATTTTATGACTGAGGATGTACTGCTAAGGGCAATAATCATTCTGAGAGCACCTCCCAGTGTGTGAAATTGTAGGTAGCCAGATTTATAATTAATGCAAAGCAATCTTCTTGGATGCTGCTGCCCTTCCAGCCAGCTCCCACTGCCCTGCCAGCTGATTAGCAGTGAGCACAAGTACCAAATGAACCTGTGTTAAGTTCATCTTGGATGGAAGCTGCCCTTTTTAGAGCTGAAACCAATCATTACCTATGCATTGCATTTATTCTTGGTATGTGGCTGCACTAGTAGATAGCTGCTGGATGTACAACATTAAGTTCCTGTGGTGTGTGGCATGGGGAACCTTATATTTGGCTGGTAACACAGGAACAAAGAAAACAAATTGGCAATGGCTGTGGAAATAAGACAGCTTCTCTGGGCACACAGCATTCCCTTGAGATAAAATACGGGTTTTTTGGTGTCCCAACATCTACTTGAAAAAGGAAATGCATTCTGATCTAGGGAGAGTTTATTTCCTGCCTCTATTAAATGAACTCCCATCACATCATTATAAAGCAAGCTGAGGGCTTCTCAGTGTGGCCAACAAATAATAAATGACTGACTCAGCTGGGGAGATGTTTCTGTCATTGAAACTGAAATCAGAAAAGCACATACAGGTCATTCCCTTCCACCCTGTAGGTCTCTAGAGGGCCTGGCACATGTAATATTCATTGGCCTGCTGGGTGTGGGCAATGGACTGGGCAAGGCACTTCTCCAGATCATCTACATTTAAGTGGTTACATTGAGAAAATTAAGAGCAAAATAGTATTTCTGGTGAATAATACTTCTAGTAAAGTCTGTTCTCAGATTTTTTTTTCTGATGTGGATAATTAGCCTTATAGGCTTTGTATTATATTTTTCTACTTGTATATATTTGTCTAATTATAGAGATAATATTTCTGTTATAAACTAATTATATTGTATTATTATCCAGAATATTCTAATTATATATAATATTATCTAATTATGCACATTTATAGTGCATATGTTTTGGTTTTTATTTTTCTAATTTCTCAATATGTGGGGTTTAATGTAAATCATTCGTCCATTTGGTTCTTGTACACATAAGAAAACACCAGATAGCACTGTTTGTCCATTTCAGAGAGGAATCTTATTCATATTTGTTTATATTAGACTCTAGAAAAATGGCTTCTATTTACAAAAAAATTCTCTCTTTTGTGTCTATTAGTACTACATGTGCAGTGTACATCCAAGGCTACCCTTTTTCTAGAAGCATACAAGAGGAAATTGAATGAAACAAACACTGACAAATTAAATGTGCTAACATAGCATAGCTAGAATCTAACAAAAAGTTTGGTTGCTATGTAATTTGAAAGTCTGGAGATTTCTTTGTAATTAATTCATAAAATATTTTCCTGAGTTAATGCATCTATACATAAGTTATTGCTATATACTGCTTGGAAATATGACAGATCATTAAAATGTAATGAAGATTTGAAAAAGTTCTACCGACTTGCAGGTTAGTAGAAGAGCTTAATTCAGGTTTCATTTGCTCTTCCTCCAACCAAAATTGAAATGTAATGATGTAGAAACCCTCAGGATCCTTGTTTTATCATGGTATGCTTTGCTGCTTCCCTTATACATTGAATTATTCAAAACTAATTTAGATGGCTCTAGCAGGTTATCTGCCAATATGCAAATAGGATAGACGGTTTAATATTTGTGTGACATCTATCTTCAGCTAGTAATTTTACATCAGATAATTTGTATCCCTTGCTCTTAACCTTACTGACAAGAAAACAAATTGTATGATGAAGGAAAAATACTGGGCTGATACCCACTGTTTTCAGCTGCGGCAACACAGTGCAAAGTAGGTTTAGCAGTCTGTACAAACTACATTTTTCTGCGGGGAAGGTGGGGGAAGGTATGCAAAATGAATATAAAAGTAAATCCTGTTTAATATATGCATACAGAAACCATCACTATACAGGGTGTTTTTAGTGGAAAAATTCAGCAGTGTAAGCATTTAGAATTCAACACACATTCTCTGAAGGCAAGTGAGAATAATGTACACACAGTAAATGAATGCAATGAACTGAGGAGTACTGTAAATGTGGTTTGGCTGACTATAACTTTTGAGGAGTGTCTAGAAAAAGAAAGGCTGATCTTTTATATTCTGCATAACTGAACAACCAGTGAAGATGCCTTCTCTTACTGCACTTCTGTAAGTGCAGCAGCCTGTATTTTGGCATACTGATGGATGCCAATGGGAATGGGAAGAATTGGGTGCCTTTCCACTCATGCTGAGATATATGGAAAGCTGAGACATATCCAGAAGATGTTTATCTGTTTAAGGGACAAAACAAGAAAAGTGCAACTGTATTTCTGCATGTAAAAATATTTTTATTGTAATATATAGTAAAATATAAAATACTGTAACATTTTTTCATGGGAAGGGAAGTGGGAGGAGGGAAGAGTCAATAGGGCCAATGGTTTCTTTTAATTTGTTTTGTGTGTTTGTGTATATATACATAGATACACATATATATACATATGTATATACTGATATACATACACTGAAATACTTCCATAAATTGTTAATTAAATAGCAATATCTAATGTAACAGCACTTACTAGTTTTATGGGCATGGCATTTGCTATTGTTTATAGCTTGCTTATAGCTGCATGAAGACACAATGTTGAAGGGAGTAAATATTTATTTATTATTTGCTTTTCTTACTTTGGAGAGCTAACTGTGTCAATCATTGATGAAGTCTAGGGACAGAAGAGTTAATTTCATCTAGCTCCCCAGAAACTATTTCATTTATGTAACACAGATATTGGATTTAAAGCAAACATATATTAGTATTTGCTATGCTATATTTTACATATAAATTTGATGAACAAGACAAAAAAAAAAAAAAAAAAAAACAAAAAAACACCCCCAAAAGAAGGATAGTTATTACAGTTAGCTTTGAAACTGTCAGGGCTTCTTTTCATTGTCATTTATGTGCATTAGTATGCACTTGTTTGAAACCACAATAAAGATGTAGATATTCACTGTGTGTGCAAGTTGGATGAAAGTGGGATGTGAAGGTAGAGCTGCACAGCTGTATAGCTACAGTCACAGCTTTAAGTTGTCCCAATGATGGAAAAGGCAAAGGAATACATAACTTTTAGACATCCCTGATGGAAAACTGGCTCAGATCAAGTGTCGAAGTATTTGCAGTTGGCACTACCTGCAACTGTTTGGAAAATATCTGCCTTTTTTTCTAAACCATCTTTTTAAAGTAGCATATGCTGTAGTTCAGCTGATGTGAGTATAAAGTAATGAGAGTAACTGACTTGTCTATGCCAAATGTTTTTTGAATAAAGCTAGTCATAAGCATAAGGTCATGCTGTGAAGAGGTCTTCTGCCTTGGTGTGAAGCAGAAAATCACAATACAGGAAGTTCAGAATAAGAAAAAGAAGGAGAGAGAAATGGTACTCAATATAAGACAACCATATGGAATATGACAACAGATAGCAGGCACTATGGCAAGCAAGCTGTATTATTTCTGCTCTCTGTCCTGGTAAGAGAAAGCATCGAAAGACACAATGTGACAGGGAAAAGAAGATAAATGGAAACAATAAACACTAGCTAGACAGTTGTTTTCTTATATATGGCCTTTCATATATTTTCTAATAAATGCAATAAACCCCCAAAACATTACAGTATATGAATGTCTGTTAAAATGCTTGGCTGGCAGTTTAGCACCAAATTTTTTTTTGAGATCAACATAACCATAAAACACTTTCAAAAATCAGTTAGAGGAAAACGCTTTTATTTTCAGGGCAGTGGAGTTGATGATACCAGTTCACACCACTGTGTCTGCAGAAGATATATATAAGGATTCGCATCCTATGAATGTGTCTCTGACTCAGTACATTAAACAAGTAATTGAGATTGACTGTTCATTCAACAGAGTCACAATTAAAGCCCCAAAAGTTAAATTTACCTGATATTTCACATTTCAAGTAGGATAAGTTGAACTGGTGCAAAGCACTTGAGTAAAATTCCTGTATTTGATGATGATGGCAGTTAATCCATGAAAATTGTGGAGTCAACAGCAATGTTAGATACATAAATAGTCCTCAGATTTAGTTTACTTTTACTGATATTGTGGTGCTAGAAATAGGAATTCTATTCTATAGGTGCTGCACATCAATGTATGGCTCTAATCGAACTGCATACAACCTTCATTTTATCTTTAAGGTCCTTTTGCCATAGAGGAAATCCCAATTTAATTGCCTAATGAGTAGCATGACAAAAATATATATTTAATACCCCTGTCCCCCCAAAAAAAAACATACCAAAACCAAAACCCCCAAACCCAACACCAAAACCAAAACAATAAACAACAGCAAAAACAAGCAGATGTAATGGAATGAAACAGGTGCAACTCACAGAATTTACCTTTATTTCTTACTGGAGTACATGCCCTTTAAGTTCTTCTAAGTTCTTCCAACTTCCAAGCTTATGAAATGTTCAGCCTTTCTACAGAAGAAAAAATAGCTTTGATGTGGCTGATGCCATGTTAATAAATACTGATTACAGAACATGTGTGACAACTACAGCAATTCCACAAGTTTAAAAGTTGGAAAATAAGTTGATCTAAGATCAGATTCACCAGATGTTGTTTAAGAAACATTTCTGGTACATATTATATCTTCTCCCAGCTCTGTAAAAATAAGAATATGATAGCTGAAACAAATACATCTTCCTTTGAAGTAACCTACCAGATTTTCCTGTTTTCTTGGCTTGTGATATTTGAAAATGGCCAGAAAATGGTTCCTGTAGTTCATTTACCAGCTTCTATGAAATACTGCTTTCTGCTGAGAAATTAATATTCTTCTCATTTGTCACTGGTTTACTAGAAACATTATGCAAAAAAATGCTTTGGTTTTTACCCCTTTAGCTATGTACTCAGCACACTACTGGGATCCCAGAGAAACACTGAATATAATCTTCCCTGGATGACCCAGATCAAGGGTGTGTGTGTGTATACATACATATAATTTGCATTCATTTTTTTCATAATGATTTTTCTTGTTTCATTGTTCTTCACTTACTCTATTGCTTCAAGGTCCTTCTGGTGGATACCACTTGAGGTGCTCCAAAACACTTCTATGGTGCTCCAGTCCTGCTTGTTCTTGTTCTGTGGAAACCAAGTTCAGTGTGAAACACGACTGCTTGGATGTGATCAGTGGCATAAATATAGTTAGTGTGCTGTCTTCTCAACCCTATAGGATAGCTTATGATTTTAGGAAAACATTAACTTTTTGACAGATGTATACCTAAGATTTACCTTCTTTCCATTCCTCAGGAATTATGGCAGGACAAAAAGAAACAACTGTAATATTTGCTTCCGCTTAGGACATAAGACAGTAAACCCATGTTTATGCTTGTCTTGCTCTGAAGACTACCTCTTAAAATGTATTTCTTTTAGAGCAGGGACAATAATGCACTGAAGAAATACTTTTTAACTTCAGAAACCATAAAAATGAAACAAGCAAGGAAGTATTTTAAAAAATCATGTAATTCAGAGAAACCGTATTTTAAAATAATTTTCATATTACTCTGATTGACACTAGCTCAATAAGCTGTCCTTTAATTCTTGATTAAAATATTCTTGATCTTATTTGAGATTTCTGATACTAAATAAAGAAGTAATATCTTATTACATGAACATATATTAGCCCATTAATTGCTACTGGATTCCCACCAATAAACTACTGCCAGTGCTGAGGGAGCAAAAAATCCTAAAACAATCAACTGCAACCCAAAATATGATTTTTTGAATTATGATCTCTAGTTACTGTATATAGGTCATAGTTGTGCCTGTAATTTATTCTTCATCTGCGAAGTTTCTTTCATTTTCTCCTTCGTAGTGGAAATATTGGTTGACTTTTCATCTCCTTCTGTGCTCCATCCATTCTGAGCTTTTTTTGATGGAGAGAAGCCTTTACGACATTGTTAATTGCAATATATCTTTTCTTGCATCACTTGTTCTGACTAGGTTTCCTCTGTAACACAGAAAAGAAGTAGACCTATATTAAAGAGATGCTACAGAATTAACCCCACCAAAATCTTAATGGAACTAGTCACATTCTACTTTTAAATACTAGGCCTTACTCCAGCCTAAAACTTATTTCAGAATAGAACTAAAGTGCAACATAAACTTGGCAGTGTTAGGCTGTTGTGTTTTTAATTGCTGCAAATAGAGTACAGTAGGAAAATAATTTTCTATAATAAACTTTGTAAAACACAAAAAGTAGAGGGAACAGTTAATATTCCCCCTAATAGGACACACTGAAGTCATCTTCATTTTGAACTATGTTGACCCGTTACAAACTGCAAGAATGAGCATCTCCTAATTTAATGTAATCCATCCTACTTTGCTTGAAATATTGGAAGATATGATGGGTGTGGCTATAACTCACATCAGTTTGGGGCTCCTGCCTACAAGAAAGACAATGAGATGCTGGAGCATGTCCAAGGAAAGGCAATGAAGGTGGTAAAGAGCCTAGAAAACAAGTCTTATCAGGAGCAGCTGGGGGAAATGGGGTTGTTTAGCCTGGAGAAACGGAGGCTCAGGGGAGACCTTATCTCTCTCTACAGCTGTCTGAAGGGAGGCTGTAGCAAGGTGGGTGTCAGTTCTCTCCTGTCAAGTAACAAAAAATAGGACAAGAGGAAATGGTCTCAAGTTGCACCAGGGGATGTTTAGATTGGATATGGGGAATAATTTCTTCATCGAAGGGATTGTCAAGCATTGGAACAGGCTGCTCAGGGAAGTGGTTGAGTCACCATCCCTGGAGGTTTTTAAAAGATGTGTAAATGTGGTGCTTAGGGACACAGTTTAGTGCTGGACTCAGCAGTGCTAGGTTAATGGTTGGACTCAATGATTTTAAAGGTTTTTTCCAACTTAAACAATTCTGATCCTTCAATTCTAAATCTTCTGATAGCAGGTTTAGCTAGGTAAGACAATCTGGTTTTGATTAGAAAGGTGGTTTCATTTGTTTTTTGCTTATTTGTTTGGTTTTTCCAGAACTTGAACCAAGTACAAATGAATATCTCAAGAACACTTCAAATAATTTAGATAACTTACAGTTCATTTTATTTTATTGCTTTTAACTAGATTCACAAATAGGAATGTTACAATCACACCTTAAAGCAGTGGTCATCTCATTTTACACTTTGTATGATTCTAAATGCATTGCTATATATTTGAATAAAATAATTTCTCTCTTTATACTGGTGTTTCAAAAAATGTAGAAACCTAAAGCTTCTCTAAAGATGTTTTGGGCTCATCTTTGAGTAGAAAATACATGTTAAAATCTTGAAACTTTTCTCTTTGCTTCTCATTACCTAAGGCAAAATACCTACTCTTTACTTCCTATGTGATTACTCCATGGAATACTCTCAGGGAAACTCCTGGCCTTGTGGAATACTTTGGGATCAATCTGTGATTAAGCCTTTGTGCATTCTATTTCCATGATTTATTAAAAACTTTAGAGTTTGAGTTAAAAAACATTAAGGGTTGAAACTTAAGGCATAGTCTTCTTGTCAAGATCAGTGAGGTTTCTGACCAAGCTTTCTCGCAGGAAGTAGCTTAACACCTCTAGAGAATACTAGAAGTTCAGACTGATAGCTTCCTATGTCTAACATATATTCTACATTTCTTGTCATGGCAGAAAGTTGTGAATTAGTAAATAGGAAGCAAAAGACTGAAAAGGCAGAATGTCTGAACAGTATGATGAAGGATGAACAGTTTTATCTGTAATCAGAAGTGCAACCTTGCTTTCATTTGATAAGACATTTTAAAATGGTAAAAAAATGGTACAAAGTAATGATTTCAAGATAGACTTTAGAACAAAAGCTCTCAAGACATTAAATAAGTGTATCACATGTATTCTTTCATGTATTTCTTTAACACATTTTTGAAGAAAAGATATTAATATGTAAGTTCCTCTTTTACTACAATTATGAAATATTTGATGTGCATGTTCATAACAGGTAAGGCAGTCCTCTGCTAAAATCAACAGAACTGTTTTCATAGAGAATAATGAGAACTTGCAATAGAACATTGTCTTATCATGAAAAATTACTCTTATGTTACTTTGTGACTGCAGTACAAAGGGTATTAGCTGATGCTGCTGAAGGGAAGCCAGGAAAGGAAGTCTTTAATACATATCAGAGTTTGAACCATGAGTTCTAGTGGGAAGTACAATGCACCATATACTGCTGGGAAATGTAGGTCCATAAAAGCTCCAAGTAACCTTAAGAGAGTTGAAAATAATTAAGAAGGACAGTGCCAAATAATTCTGTGATAGGCTGCTGCCATAAATCTTCAGAGAATAACAATTTCAATGAACATTTTTTTTCCCGTGTTAAGATATATTTCTGATGGATTTATCTTTGGAGATGATAAACACCCAAAAGTGGTTCAGTGGTTCTGTAAGGCACAGATATACATATTCATGAATAGGAATCTTGAAAAGGCTGTGATTAGGCATGGACTTTCACACCTTTCTTTATTATACAAACCATAATTTGGGAGCATTGTAATTGGACTGTCTAGTCTTTGTGGAGAACACCCAATGTAACCAATTACAGCTTAAAAGGAAGTTTATCTACTCCTGTATAAGATGACTATAAATTCAGTGCACATACAGGAGTAGTAGGAAAACAGTCTGACCAGATTAAGGACAGTGCCTGTGGATTCCATTTGAAGGTGTTACCACATGTTTTGATTCAGTGTCACATGACCATTTGTAAAGTTATGATTGTGCCTTTGTATTTCCACTTGTAGACTATGCTTTAAATATCTGTACTGTAAATAGAAGTTTTAACTAAGATGAATAAATTTACTCTCATTTCATGTGTTCTGCAGAAGGCAGGGTGATAGTCCAAAGTAACCATGTGTATCCTGAAGGTGTAAGTAGGGAGTCCAGGATACAGAAGTACCAGGGCTACTTGGATACTTTGTGGTCCTCTGAGCCCTGTACTTAAAATTTGATGGTGGATATAGATTGGGAATAATTCTCACACTCCGTGGTGTAGAAGGGGTGAGAAAGTGAGAGAAGTTCAGAGCAGTCATATGTGGATTTGTTTGGCTTTCCTTTCTCATGAACAAATATTTACATGGTAGATTGAGCAAGTGATATAACCATAAATTTATTAAACAAGTTATACCATGATAACTTAAGCTCTGTTATATTATAAGAAGAATAATTTGGATTAAAATATCAATTTTAAATGGAAACAATAAAATTATCTAGAAGAAAAAACAGGTAATATTAGAAAAAATAGATGAAGAGTTCTCCTTTAACTGTATCTCTCTGCTTGCAGTGGTATCTAGATGGAGCAAAAGTAATGACTAAACAGGGTTTCTGTCTATATCACATTTGATACCAGTGCAACCATGACCTTTAGCACAACAGTTCCACTATTCTGGATAGAGTTTTATCAATATTAAGATGTTTTTTATGCAGAGAAATGGGGTGCATCTGTTGAGCTGGAATGGCACAATGTCAGAATGATAAAGCTTTCAGTATCAGAACTAGTTCATATCCTGCTGCATATAGCTCTTGCGTAATGCACACACGCACAAATGTTGTGTTTGTGATAGTCAATGTGTTTAGATAATAAATCTTATTTGAGGTTGAAAATGTATGCACAAACATAACCAACTAATAATTCACACTATGTAGTCAATTTTAATGAATAATGTTTTGCTACCCAAAGTTACCAATACTTACTTAATTCAAAGATAAAATGAAAGAGAATCTTTTGGTTATTTTCTTTTTTTTAAAAAAAATAAGGAAAAGTAACTGACATTAAGGAATATATTTGTGTGTGTATATAAAGCTATGTATAGATACATACATATGTCCATTTATATCTTGGAAATTCAAAGTTAAGATTCCACTTCAGCATGAAAAAGAAGAAAACTATGCATTTCACAGCATGAAATGTTAAGACGTACAAAATTTTTTGACCCATGGAACAGCCAGCTTTTTATTCTTCCTTCTTTGTTCCATTTTTAACAGGTTTGGAAGCTGTATTATTTTTAGATTAAAAGGTTTTCTGAAAGCTTCTGGTTTATGGCCAAATAACGTTTTAAACTTTGAAACCAAGAACATTGGTACAATAAATACATGACAATAACCTGATTTTCTTTCATCCATTTTTTCTATAGAAGATATTCAGTTTTAAAACATAAGCTCTTGTTATCATAAATTTATAAATGGGGTGTTAAGGCACAACATTGGAATTACTATTGTTGTTATCAGGTTTTGTTATATACAGTGTGTCTTTAAGATTCTAACTCAATGTTTCATACCTCTCATCTCTTCAGTGTAGTTATTTTGTTCCCATTTAAAAATGCTGTAAGTGTGTTGGATAAATAGTGTCAGTCTGTCTCTTTATTCTTATCCAGGCAAGTAATACTTTCATCTGTGAAGAATATCTTGGAATGGATTAAGACATTACTTAAGACTTTTAAAGTTATATCAAATATTTTTAGAGTAATTCTAGAAGCAGATATTTATTTAATCTAGAGTTCTGTAAACTAATGTTAACTAATATTTATTTTGCAGAACTCAAATACACTTAATCTTGAAACTAGCCAACCCATGATCTGAAAGATACTCTTACGAGTTTACAGGGAAAGAACAAAGTTTTTAACAAACATGAGTAGACATCCAACTGTAAGTCATAATCTGTTATTTCTTTAGCACACTTCCCTTTATGTGGTAAAAATTTGTTTTTTTAATGAATAGACAAAAATTTTACTTTTTAAAAAAAGTAAATAATTAAGTAGGAATTAAGTATGTCCAGATAGAAAGGTTTCTAGACTAAAGATTGTCAATCAGTTTTTAATGAAATTTCATTTCTTCTCGGTGAGTAGAATACTATGGTTGCTACCACCTTGTCTTTCCTGTGCAATTATCCTGTTTGCTCTTTTGTAGCTGTGAGAGAATCTTGAAAATGACTCAAATGTAAAGACTGCAGATATTTGTGATATACTAAATATGACTCTCTTCTATGGGTTTTTTTCCTCTTCTCTCCACCCAGGCCATCAGCATACCTGTTTCTAGAGGACAACATTTGTGCCCAGTGTTCTTGTATTCCTAAGCTTCATACTTTGCTGTGTGTTTCACTTCATACACATTAAAAACTCATCTATCAGCCCAAATATTGTTTTAGTGTAATTGTTGTAATGCAGTACAATTTTTCTTTCAGTTCTTATACTTCATTTAAAATATACATTGATACTATTTTTCTGTATCCCAGCCTTGCTTGCATGATGGATTGACAACTGCCACACAATAAAATTACTTTTATCTGGAGCTAAGTAAAAACTTCTACCAAGCTTCTCAGGTTTAGGTTTGCACTCCTAAATGATTAAACAATGTTTTCTTTGACTTTTTTTTTTTTTTTTTTCCTGTCTTCCCCTCCCCCTGGCGGCTACATTGTAGTCGACCATTTCTTGTGGGGAAAAACTTCTTTGATTCCTAGAAACAATACCTATGGGTTAAGTTCTGAGTCAGCATAGTCATGTAGCAGTTGCCTAGTCCCCTTCCCACCCCACAATACTCCAAGAAGGTGTTCAGGTTTTTATAAAAATAAATTAATAGAGTCAGAACAATTTTAACTTCAAATGATAACCTAGGATAAACCTTTAGATTTTAAAATTTCACATATATATATATGTAGATATGCAATTTTGTAAGGGCTGTAAATGGATGCATGATACTTTATGCAATAGGAAATTAGAAATAAAAAAAAAACTCAGTGGAATTATTCAACTTGACCCTCACAAATATTAAACCCTGTATGGAAGTATGCGTGTTCAGGGGATAAACTACCTGTCTGTGTTTCCCAGAGTACTCATTGCAGATAATCCAGTTTCCTTGCTTTGTGTCACAACAAGTAGGTCAATGTTTGTAACACAGTTATTTAGTATCACCTCAAATTAAAAGACACTGATTTCACAGCATATGAATTACAAGATAATCAAATACTAGTAAAGCTATTACATGAGCTTACTTGTTGCTTCCAAGAAACAATACAGAACCTCTGTTACGGCTGTGACCTTGAAGTACTGACTAATTCCTTCATAGACTCAAAAGTCACTACGATTTTTATTTTTTCAAAAACCTATAATGTTATGTCATTAATAATACCTAGAGCTATACTTATGTGGATATTCGCCAAAGGAAGTGTCTAACTGACTTAACTGGTATTTATTTAAATATTGCACACATGGAGATGCCAGGTTTTATTTAGCAACCAGTAAAAAGTTCTTTTTAGGAAAAAAGAAAGAGAGAAATATTTGACATGAAACTGTAAGGGCGTGTTCCTTGGCCATTGAAGTTAACTTCATATTTTTCAGGCAACGGATTCCTATAATCTGATTAATAAATTAGCCAGTTGAAGTCTGTTGGCTTTGTTTTGCTTGTGTTTCCTGAAGTGGAAGCTTTTCCAGCTTGTTTAGACAAATTTCTTGAGCCAATGTCTTTCTTTAGATTAAATATGTTTCTCCTCTCCCGTGTACTTTTTCTGCATGTACCACCACTGTGTTTAGAGACACTGGTAATATCCCTCCTGAGCGTGTTCATCTAGGTAAAACAGGCAGTGCTCCTGTAAACTCCTCTGGTAACACAGGCAATCCATTTTATACAATTCAAGATGCTAAGGGCTAAGTCATCTCTTTTATGGAGACAAGAGGCAAAGATCATTGGGATTCCATTCTTTTAATGGGATTAGGGAGCTCTGGGGCAAAGCAGTCTCTGCTCTATCTGAAGTTTTGGGAAAAGTTAGGTTAATCTGACTCCCAAGGCCCCTGCTTTCAAATAGAGCGGAGAAAGCAGGCCAAAGTCTTCATTGAATAGTATAGTAACAGACTATTTCAGAGGGATTGTGTAATGATTCATTTCTAAATGACAATGAGGAAAGCTGTGGAGTATATTTTCCCTGGTCTTTTGGATGTTTGTGCCTTCATCTACAGGTGTTGCTAATCAGTCTTTTTCTGTGCAAGGGGAACCTCTGGTAACCATATGCAGATAGCAGTTTGAAGCACTCCCACTGAAACTGCCCAAAATTCAGTCATCCAGCTGAATGGGTTTATGATTTCAGTCTTGCATTTGTAGACAATAAATTTCTTATTTTCTTTTGTTTGATGAAAAAAAAAAATCCACTTGTTAAAATTTAAACTCTGTGTGAAAGTATTAGCTTTATTGTCTCCCAAATGTAGTTCATGCAAGCCTGGTGTGCTTCAGACCAAGATACATAGTCTGACATTGGTTAATGTCATGTATTTCATAGTGCATTGAGGACTGAGAATAAGGGTAAATACAGACTTGGTGGCTCACAGTTCTGTGGTCTAGAAAGTTTTTCATTCTTAGAATAATATTGCTATAAAAGGTGAAACTACGTTTGAAGACAGAGCGTGTCAGTGTGGTCACACATGTTCAATGAAGTTATAGTTTATATGGTTATTAAGAGCTTAAGCAGATGTGGGACATGATGTGTTTTAGAACAAGTCTTGAGTGTGGCCGTAATGTGTGGTTATGTTTTCTGGAGAATAACACATGAATGGAAATTATGGGTTTTCCATAGTGTGAGGAATGCATCATCCAGGTCAGTCCTGGCATACTGCAATCTGAACCCATGCTGTAAAAGAGCTGGGTTACTGTGATTGCTCAGTGTCTGTTCTTGTACAGGGAGCCATCAGCAAATTTTCAGTTTGTGATACAGTACATAGCCTTACTGTCCGCAACCACACTTCTCAGCTACACTAACAAATGTTTTTCATGCATCATCTGGACCATAGCGTACCTCTGGCAAAAGGATATGTTTTAACATTTTCCCTAAAAATTGGAATCATAAACAAGTTGGCTTAGTCTTTCTTTGACACTCTTAGTAGTTGAATTTATTATGTCAATTCTTTCTTTAGGAACATCTGTGTGAAACTTTTAAGGAGGTAACAGCATACAGATTGCAGAAATGTTTTAAAAAGTAAGGGGAGAAAAGGATATTGAAAGATGTTAAGAGACATGTAATATATAGTGTCATACTGTATCTACAAATACAATTTGTTCATTTTCCCTTTTAATGATATAATCTTCAATTTCTTCAAAACACTTTTTCCTAAAATTCTTGGCCAGTGTTCCTGATATAGATAAAAGCCTCAGTCTTTGCTCTTTCACTCATTTTTTTCTTCCTGTAAGCATTTCAGCTAGCCTGCAAGAATTTGATCTTTCTTCTTGTGATATCTTTTCAGTGTTTCTTTCATCATTATCCTTCAGATGGTATTTCATAGTCTTTTAAGAAGTGCACATTAGATTTTACTTTCTGAGCTTTCTGATTCATAGGTACTGTTTGTAGAATTTCTAAATAGTTTTTAAAAAGTAATGCATGTTACTTCTAAAGTTGCTCCCCCCCCCCCTTTTTTTTTTATCTTTCTTTCTTTTTTCTTCTTTTTGCTGTATATATTTTCTTTTGTAATTCAGCATCATGGTTTTTTTCATGGCAACTGACCTGGCTAAAATGACAGTTCTTAAACACAATCTTTGAAAAAGAAGTTAAGTAATTTTAAGTAACTTTGCAGTACCTTTTTGGGTGCATTTAACATTTTCTGCGAAGATGGAAAAAAGTTCTTGGTCTGGAGTTGTGAATGGCAATTACAAAATTTTTAGCAGAAATATGGAGTGTTTTAGGATCAAATACCATATCTAGTGAATGAAGTATTGCCAAAATAGACTTCTGGTTTTTTACTTTCTCCCTCTTTCCATCTCAAAGTATTCTAAACTTAGATGTGTATGAAAGCATTGTTTATGTGTGTCTCTAGGAATGGATACTTTAAACAAATACACTTAGTTCACTATAGTTTTTATGTCTTATAAAGGGGTTAATACCAGAACATGAATCATCAAGTTTTAAACAGCACATCATAAAGGACAGAAACATACATAGTCAGGTACCCTGTGCAAGTATGTGTATATGCAATATGTATACAGTATACATTTTGAATACGTTTGTGCATGCATGTGATTTATTAGAAAGAGTATATGTCAGATTTTCAGGAAAAAAATACCTTTTTTATTGTTTTTTGTTTTAAATAAGATTTTAATCTTAGTTTTAGAGACAACAGATATCAATGAACTTTAAAGGAACAAAGGGTAGAAAAGTAGCTTTTATAATCCATATTGTTTGTATATTATGGAAGAGATGATAAATATTACAGCAACATTAACCATTTAGCAAAGTAAATACTGTATCAACACTAATACTAACACTAAGTACAAATCAATTCTATTGGAAAGGATCATAACCAACCAAAATTACAGGGAAAAATAAGAAAGGTCCCTACAAGACCATTTCTGAGATACATAAAGGACAAATTATTTAGTATTCATATTTTGGTCATAACTCTTTTGAGTTTAAAAAACATGATACGATACATCAACACAGAGAGTCATTATAGAAATACATTATAAAAGTTATAATATACACTGTAGCAGTTAATTATTTTATTTGGGGCTCCAAGAACTGACATTCAGTTTGTAATCTTTTTTGTGATAACTATAGTTCAAGACAAACTGTGTAAATGAAGTGTGAATGTAGTACATTATACATTTTATGTATATATATTTATTTGGTTTCATTTGAGAAAAATGAAAATAAAATGCAGATAAATTAGATTTTTAATTTATCACTTCCCAATGGCCCAATGAGAGAAACTCTGCAGAATCCCTGTAGATGTTGAGTTACCATGTTAAAATAAACATCTAAAAAAATTATTTCTGAAAGTATATTCATTCTGATTTACTTCTATTAGCAAAAGCTGAGATAACATAAGTTCTGACCCTTGGATCCTTTACCTCAATGTTCTTTATTGGATTCATTCATGTCCTATAAGCCTTATTTGTAAATATGCCATCATGGTAGGGTGCTATGCCCAGAGACTCTTTGACCTTCAAAGACACATGGAACAGCTTTTTCTCAAGGTAGTTATTTACTACAACATAAGCATAGAAAATGAAATGCAAAAATGGAGCATGATATGGAATATGAACACTAGTTTTTATCCATTTGATCTATAAATTAGAGTGGCACTAGTTGCTGGAGTCAGATGTGGTATGATCCAGCTGAATGAACCAGCTTCAGATCTGTAAGATCTAAGCTCAATCAATACCTCCATCAATCAAGGTAACATCTTAGCAACATGGCTACTATAACTAAAATAACACTAAAAATAATACTATGAGTGTTTTTTAAAATTTTATTCATGTTTTCACTGCACAGATGTACTGGTCTTTCAGTGTATCCCTAGGTGCTTTATAAATCATTGATTTTCAGCTCATTGACAAGCATATTATTTCCATTTTTTCTTTAATTTGGTCTTAAAACATTCTAAATGTTTCTGTTTATGTATTTTATAGATATTCAGTCTCAGAGTGGTCTGGACCGACTCACCCACATTACTGTTAGTTGAGCTGTCCTTCTTGGTTGTCTTGTTTAGCTTTGTGAATTTTTCATTCCTTAACTTTACTCTCTGTGCCCCAGGACTGATCTCTCAGATTTTATTGTCATTCAGGATACTGCAGTTTGTGACTTCTTTGAGATAAGTATTGTTCTTCTCTTACCATGCTGTTTTTAAGGGAAAAACTTTACAGGGCTTTATTTTCCCCCCAGTGTATGCACAGAACTCCCATTATTGTTAATAGAAGTTTCATGTGCCCGTTGAATTGTAGAATTGATTCAAAAGGAAGGGAACTCTAATCAGCCTATCTTTTTGTAACATGGAAGAATTTAGTTTGTTGCCTCTAAACTAAACATAATTAGCATTTTCATGTCTATAGGTTAACTTTAAATATCTCTACTGATAGAAATTCTGCTATCTGTGTTGGCAGTTTTCTTCAGCATTTGTGGAAGAAAGAGACAACAGTCATAAGGTGTTCAAAACAGGATTTCCATCTACTTTGGGAGATTTGTGAATGTGTCATATGTAATAATGTCATATATAATAAACTGTTTATAAACTCCCAGTGATCAAAAAAAAAAATTTGGGATGCTACAATCACTGTGCCGTAAACATAAACAGAGTTGATATGGAGTATGTTACATATTCTGTCAGCTTGCTTGGATATTAATATTTCCATTCTTGGTTCTCATTCAGTTTTCTGGAATGTCTTCACTGAAAATTCCTACATGTAAAAAATTGTGTGTGTTGAAAATAGTCAGTAATGAATATTGTGAACTGTGTCTTTTACAAGTATAATGTAATAGTTCAGATTTATGCTATTCCACACTGATGCTAGTGGAGCAGACATAACATAAAACAGTGTTGTGGTTTAATCCCAGCCAGCAACCAAGCCCCACGCAGCCACTTGCTCACTCCTCATCACCCAGAGGGATGGGGAGGAGAATCAGAAAGCAATGAAAAACTCAAGGGTTGAGATAAGAACAATTTAATAATTGAAACAGAATAAAAATGGAAGAACAATAAAAACAGGTATAATGAAAGGGTAGGGGGAAAGAATAAAATCCAAAGGGAAAGAAAGAAAGAAAAAATAAGTGATTCACAATATGACTGCTAGCCAGCCAGTGATTGATGCCCAGCCAGTCCCCGAGCAGCAATTAGCAGGCCCTGGCTAGACCCTCCAGTTTGTATACCGAGCATGATGTCCCATGGTATGGAATACCTCTTCGGCTTGTTCAGGTCAGCTGCCCTGGCTGTGTCCCCTCCCAATGTCCCATGCCCCTCCAGCCCTCTCGCTGGCAGGGCCTGAGAAACTGAAAAGTCCCTGACTCAGTATAAACATTACCCAGCAAGAACTAAAACCATCTGTGTGCCATCAACATTGTTCTCACACCAGAGCTAAAACACAGCACTGCACCAGCTACTGAGAAGAAAATTAACCCTGTCCTAGCTGAAACCAGGACACTATCCACCTTTTATTCCATACCATTTACATCATGCTACACTTCCCAATACAACCTCATTAACCACCACCATTCTTCCCATCCTTTCCTATGATCCACAGATATCATCCCCCTAGTCTATGGACCACCCTTGTTAAAATTTCTATAAAATGTCCACAAATGTCCACCAAATGTCCATTGAGTTAATTTATCCCATGACTTTGGGCTCTATCTGTTATGGTGGTCACTCAGGAGAGGAATGGTTGTGTGTTGTATAGGGTTATCAGTCACCAAAGCCAGCTCAGGTCGGGTCGCTGCTGCACTTGCACTGCTTCTTGTAAGGCTTGTCCTCCAATGGTTCAGGTGGTTCCTGCTGCAGTCATTCCTATAACATGCGACTCAAATAATAGGTTACAACAATTTAAAGGTATATTCATTACAATTTCCACCCCTGGTCCCTTGGGACCAGCCCATAGGGTTTGACATTTCAATGAACTCCTCCCCTTGCCCCTGCTCCAGCTTGGATTTATCCACAGATTGCAGGCCATTCATAAGTAAATCAGCACCAACATGGCCTTATCCCTGGCCGCAATCCTTCTAGGGCTCTATTGTGGACTTATCCATGGCCACACAATTTGAGGTGCTCCAGCATGGCCTCATGGACAGCCACTGATGCTTCAGGATGTACCTACTGTAGCAGACTTATCCACAGCAGCAGATGCTTCGCGATGTACCTTCTCCAGAGTGGACATGTCCTTAGGCCACAGTTCCCTCAGAGGCATTCCTGCTGCAGCACAGACATAGCCATGGCCACAGACATGCTGAGATATACCTGCTCAGGTTTGGACTTATTCACGGTCACAGGGGCTTTGGGGTGTCCTGCTCCCATGTGGACTCATCCACAGGTCACAGTCCCTTTGACTCGAGCTCACACTGGAGTTCCAGCCTGTCCAGCAGAGCAGCACAGAAACAGCAGCCATGCCCTGGCCACCTGCCAGCCCCGGCGCATCGCCATGGCTGTTACCAGAATGTTCCCGGGCACAGCACAGTGAGTGATAAGCAGTGCAGCAGCACAGCAAGCAGCAAAAGCAAGAAGCAGCCACTAACGAGCACCAGAGTCTAATATACAACGAGGCAAGCATGCCCCGTGGCAAGCACAGGAGCCTGCCAATTCAGAGCTAAACAGCAATAGCAGCTATAAATTTCAACTAGCACATTCCAACCAAATCTGTTATCTCGAACCCTTTGAGCTCCATGTCGGGCACCAAAAAGATCTGTCGTAGTTTAACCCGGGCCGGCAACCAAGCCCCACGCAGCCACTCACTCACTCCCCCTCACCCAGAAGGATGGGGAGAAGGATCAGAAAGGAATGTAAAACTCAGGGGCTGGGATAAGAACAATTTAATAGGTAAAGCAAAAGCTGTGCAGACAAGCAAAGCAGAACAAGGAATTCATTCACCACTTCCCATGGGCAGGCAGGTGTTCAGTCATCTCCAGGAAAGCCAGGCTCCATCACTCATAATGGTACTTGGGAAAAGAAATGCTGTCATTCTGAATGTCCCCTCCTTCCTTCTTCTTCCCCCAGTTTATATACTCAGCATGATGTCATATTGTATGGGATACCTCTTTGGCTGGTTCAGGTCAGCTGTCCTGGCTGTGTCCCCTCCCAATGTCCCATGCCCCCCTAGCCCTCTTGCTGGCAGGGCCCAAGGAACGGAAAATTCCTTGATTTAGTGTAAAACATCACCCAGCAACAACCAAAACCATCTATGTGCCATCAGCATTGTTTTCACACCAAACCCAAAGCACAGCACTGCACCAGCTACTGAGATGAAAATTAACTCTGTCCCAGCTGAAACCAGGACATAGGTGAATACTTTATTATGCTATATATATATAAGAAAAATGGACGTTTAGACTTCGGAAGAAGATAATAAACCTTGTTTGACTCATTGAAATAATAGCTGTAGGCTTTTACCCTCAAAGAGAAAAAAAAAAAAAAAAAAAAAAAAAAAAGAAAAAGGTCAGGTCTCATATGTATGAAGCAGCTTGCCTAGAAGTAATGTGAGACAAAATGTCGATTTAGAGCTTTCACGCTGTTAATTATACTGAACTCCCATGCAGTAGGTCTGTGTTCAGATTTCCATACTGAAGGTCACGACTCTTCCCTGTTCTGTATTGGAGATGCAAGTGTCTGACTCAGCTTTCTGCGATTGGCTCTGGGGAACTGAACTATATATTGCAACCCCGAAACCTATCATAAAGAGTGTCAATTAACCCTTGGAGTGGTTAAATCTAAAAACTTTAAGGAGAAAATCCAGTACTTTCTGTGATAGCATATTACAAAATTTTCCATCTTTGATGTAGTTTTGTTTTTAATGAACTCAGGGATAAGACAACTGATAACAATATCACATACCCCACAAGAGAAAATACATGGATGGAGGAAAAATGGCTTCTTAAAAAAAAATAAAGCAAAATTAATGCTTATAAAACAATTTTCAATTCTCATTCAGGTAATGTCTTTCTCCCTTTTCTTTATTCTATTCCTAAACTTCGAGTTAGTCTTCCCTAAATTACTCTCAAACTAATAAAGATTATTTTTCAAAATATATGGAGTTTTGTTAGAGAAGTGTTGTTTACACCCCGATTACCTAGTCATGTTGTGCCAGTTCTTTTTTGTTCTGTATTTCTGTTGTGATATATGAAAAATTTGCTAATTGCTAATATTCAGAGTGTGTTTAGTTTATAATTAGAACACTCAAACTTGTTATTGCAATTGATGATTAATATTAGCTAGTGCATGTTTTGTGTTTATTACACCCACCACCACCACCCCCCCCCCCCCCCCCCATTAATTTTATAATTTAGACGTTAATGCATGGAGAATTATCTGAAAGCACTTCTGAGTTTTCGTAAGCAAGGAGAATTACATTGCTATTTGAATAAAACCTCTAAACTAGTTGCATAACATTCTATATCAGTCTTAAACAAATACAAAGCCAATGAAGTGGCATATGATTTTAATTAAATGATTAAAAATGTACTTCATGGATTATAATCCAGATTGGTGATTAAAAGTGCTCTTTATGTTGAAAAGTAATTCTAAGTAGTCTTCATTAATTTAGAAAAATGAAAGCCAAGGCACACAGCAGCCTAGCCTTTAAAATGACAAATCCTTGTATTTTTGTATAATATTAAAAAAACTTAAGGTCTGACTGCTTAGGTGATGTGAGATGTCATATGCATCAGGATGATATGAGGCTACAGGTTACACAAAACCCCTGCCATTCATATTCAGCAAGGACTGAAATCTAGCTGTTACACAGAAATAACAATGCAAAACTTAAAGAGAGAGAAGATACCAAAGAAGGATTTATCCTGTTTTGCAGAATGGAGGTTTAAAGTGATGTCCTGGAGCTACATCTTAAGGACTTTAAATTGTCCTCTTATGATTTAGAAATACAGAGCTGGATTCTCAGTTGATATAAAGGGTATTAGTATGTTGATTTAAATTGAGCTTTACAGATCCACCACTGAAAAATCTGCTTCTTCTCAAGTTACCATCAAATGCCTGTATAAAATTCTTGCCAAGGAAGGTAGGACAAGGTTTGTTATGGTCAGAAAATTATTATTATTATTATTATTAATAATAATAATAATAATAATAATAAAGTTGTGGAGGACAGAAATTAGATAATTTAGGATAACATGGTAAGTCTTTTGTTCTGTTGTGATGTGAAGTATTTTAGTCTTTATTTGATAGCCATAACATAATAGAAAAAAAAGAAAGGAGTCATAAACTGAAATGTAGAGAAGGGGATGGAGGAAAGAAATACTTTTCTTTTCTCTAAAGATGCTGCAGAGAGTCTGAAAGATGAAATTATAGGACAAAATAACCTGTTTTGTCTTCTCAGAAGTCATTGGCTCTGTATTTCCTTGAGGAAAAAAATTCCCTTGGAAAAGCAGATTTCCAAGGTTACAGCTGGAAGAAGGAGGACTATGCCATTTCTTCAGGGGACCAACTTAATCAAATTTTATTTCCACAAATGTTTCAGCAGTCATTGTTGTGAATGTTGATTAGATTCCATCTTAAGCATGAGTAGTTGTATGCTGGCCAAAAGCAAGTTTCTATTTACTTATTTGATTTTGAAATTTAAACCTAATGTGGTGTTGATTAGTTGCAGAAATTCTCACAGAATAGAAGCAATGCCACTCCAGGTGCACAATTAATCAGCACAGCTCCAAACCTGAGCATTTGTCATTGAAGGACTACATGAGGATGAGGAAATGCGTACTGCAATGAGGCATGAGTGGTTCTGCCTAAAGAGTGCAGACAATTTCGTGAAAAGTTCATGGGCAAATAAAAGGCAAAATTGTTATACTTCATGAATGACAATGAATTATTAATCGACCTTTGTAACAGAAACCATCCGGCTGACAACTGTATTAGCCAAACCACTGAGAACACATTTGCAGATATTATTTTAAAATTAGGACCAGATGTTTCCATCAGAACTACAGTGAATCTTCATGTACAGAAAAGGTATGTGTTCTTGTAACTTCAATGTTCTACCTTCAATCTCTATGATTTTCTTGTCTAAGAAGTTAGCTACAAGCTTGAGATCTCACTTAACATTGTATTTTCGGCTGATAAGTTGGTCAGGCAAAATGTCATTTTGCATATGTGTTTTTTGCCGTTGGCATCAAGTTATGCTTGTTTTATTACCTTGACATAAATTATTTTCACTTCTAGGAAAATGGAGAGATACACTTTAACTACAGTTAAAAAAACCTCTACAGGTTAAACAATATGCGACGAGCGAGGGGAAGCAAGCAGCCGACTCAATGTGAGTGATAAAGCAAGCTTCAATTTATTACGGTGTGACTATGCCTTATATACAGTTTCAGTTAATTATGCTATTAGTCATTTACTGATTGGCTAAGCTCTAAAGGTTACATTTGCATAAGACTTCCTACTTGCGGCTACAGCGGGCGGTTACAGCGGGTTCGGGTTACACCTTGTTCTTCATACTTGCTTCTTTGAAGTTGTTTTTCTGTTTTGTACCAGGTCAGCACAATCTTATCTCTCTTCTCTCTTTTGCAAGCCTGGTAACTCTCCACTGCAGCTGAGCTTCTTAGTGACTTTCCACTGCGGCCTAGTTTGGTTCACTCCAGACTTAAGCCAGACTTATGTCAAAAAGTCGTATCACACAGTCCTTCCATAGAACCGTGGCCATTCTCTTTCATCCATTCTGCAACAACAATAGAAGTTTTTCTTAAGGCTAGTGTAGGAAAAAGATCACAAAATATTGACTCAAATTTTGTCAAATAAGATCTTACAAGAGTGTTCTTTAAAGATATCTTTGAACCATTTAACTGAAACAGGGAAGAATTTGAGGCCGTCGCATAAGGTCTAAAGCTCTTAAGTTGATAGAAATTGTTAAGTTCAGACAAAGTATTCCGTAAGCTTCTCTATGTTAAATGACTATACATCTGATAAGAAAAGACAAGATGGAAGAATGGGGATATGGGGATATGAAATTCAATGAAATGGTGAAAGAATAGGCAAAAATGTTGAATGAACAAAGTGATGGGAGCCTGAGGTAAGCACTATCAGACAGCAAAGTCTTCAGGAAGGGCAAGAAGGAGATGATTTTGGTGAGCCATTTACAGTGGAGCAATAAGAGTGGATAAGATCCAGAGGAGAGTACAACTCCTAACAGTGGGTATACATTTTAGGAAGAATTGATTCATTAAATTCAATTCTAAATTTAAGCCTGCAAGCAATACCTGCAGGTTTTCTGTTAGCTACAGATAACAAAAACTGTGATGTAAACTGGTGTGCTTAAATAGTGTAATATTTAGGTGTTAATTATTCAACAGTGTAAAGGTAGTCCCATGAGACTTTGGTCCCTGACAGACCAGAGAATTTTGACCTTGTAGAGGGATAATATAATATTCTCTGATAAATTCAGTGGGGAATAGGAAAACATAGGAAAATGTATGTATGCAGTAATAAGAATTGAGAAACAAATGATTGCTTGAAGAAGTGGCTTGTCAAACATAAAGAAGGGACATACACAAACCCAGCTTTTATTGTATCTTTTTGCACTGTGTTTTGTGTCCGTATTTTTTATTGCCCTGTGTCACTTTTTGTGCCCAAACACTTGCATTACACTTATACTGAATTATTTCCTCTGAGAAATGTTAATCTTAAAAAAAAATGTAAAAAATCCTGTCCTACAACAAGGACAAGTTATAAGTGTGCCTTTACAAACGGGGATTAAAATTGTTTGTCCAAACTGTAGTGAGATAATTAAGGTTACCATATTATCCCAGAGTATTTGTAACATAATGTTTCAGTGGTGGGGAAATAATTATTAAATACAGCTGAAAGACAGTCACATTTTGTTAATGGTGCAAAGTAGCATGCACTTCACTTTCTTGGTTTGCCTGTTCAATTTTTTTATTATATTAATCCACTCCATAGAGATATTTTGTACCTGGACAGATCCTTGTTGTGCACATCTGCAGCAGGAAGGAACAGGGTCCCCTAAGCAGATGGTGGGCAGGGCATGCTTTCCTGAGGAATGGTACATGGAAAGGTACAAGGAACACAGTTACATTAGATGTCAGCAGTATTGAAGCAAATAACTGACCTATTTTTCTGTAGTGAAGAAACCCACAAAAGGGTCCACTGTAGCACACCTGTTTAGAGGAATCCTTTTACCAAAAACGTACAGTTAATTTAAGGAGCAGAGACCAGTGGTGAGAGACAGAGAAACAGTGAGATGAAGTAACAGTTTTCTACCTGGATCCTAAACAGTTACATTATTTGGTAACTTAGAGAAAAAGATCATAACAAAAATGTCTTAATCTGCAGTACTTTATTTTCCCATTGATTTCTTTCACGGAATTTGTGATGTTATGGCAGTTGGAAATTATAGTTGTTCGCTGGGCAAAAATACATCATTGTCAGTGTTAATTTGATGAACTCTTTAGGGCTTTTAATCTTTGCTAGATTTATCTTAACCCTCATGACAAGTAAGAGTGTTCATAGTTTTATTTTGTCTTAATCATTATTTCTTATCTCGGATGAGCACTAAATTCTTCCATATATATTTCATTTTACTGTAGCATTGCTTTAGTGTTTTAAACTACAACTGTTCATGCACAATAAATAAATTATATGCTCTTTGGAAATTTTTCAGTTATTTTTCTATGCAGTTCTCAGCAAAGTCAGCTATTGGTCATAATTAATAAATTAATATTTCAGAAAGGATATAGAATTATAAATTGTACATTGGCAGTATGCAAGCACCAGACTTTGGATCAGTAAAATCTTCTAAAGCATGCCATCACCATTACTACCCATTTTGCCTGCTAAAATCCTGTTTATATTATTATTATTAAAAGATAGCATTGTTCCTGGTGGGATGGTGCCCATGTTACCGCAAAATCCCCATGTTTGGCAAAATCTAAGATTTTTTGCTACTTCTCCTTTTGCCACACTGGCACTCGGTTTACTTCCCAGTTATTCTGTTCCCAAAAAGGGACCCATTCCATGCTCCTTTAAACACTGCAAACGAGTCAGTGTAAATGTACATCCGAGTCTTAGCCCCTTCCTCGCTACTAAACACACTCCACACTGCCACCAACTCTCCCACTTGGGCACTGCCCTCACCTTCGGTAATGATTTCCCTGTTAGCATCTACATTAATAGCTACAGCTCGGTATCTCCATTGTACCCTCTCTCTTAGCAGAGACATCTGTAAACCACACGTTCTTTGCCACTCCTCTGAAAAAACAGGAGCGATTTTTACCACAGAAGGGGGAGGGGTATCCCCTCCAGGGGATTTGTTGCTTCCTTTTGGATATTTAACTGTTTAGGGGTGCCTTCACTGGCAGTAAAGACACTACAATAATGCTCAATCTTAGCATACCATTTTCTCACAGTATCTCTTTGGGCCACCCCGTCAAGGGGGGGAGTTCCTGCTAACACAGTTTAATTACCTTAAAAGGTCCCCTTAAAATTAGAGGCTGTTGGCGTATGGTTCGCTCTGTTTCTCTGAGAACAACACTCACTTCAAACAGTCCTTTTTCCCAAGTAGAGTATCATTTCTCACCATCCTTAAAGCTCCTGGAGTAAAATCCGATCAGACAGGTAGGACCTTCTGGTCCTTTTTGCCCAAAATGAATTGACAAGCCTAAGTGTGCAAACCCCTACTCAGTCTGGACAGGGTCAGTGGGTTGAATAGGACCCAAAGTCTGGTGGGTATTTGCTTCAAACAGCAAAAGCTGTAACGCTTCATTGAGGGCTGGAGCTCATTCCCAAACTGCTCCTTTTCGCACCAGGTCATATAAGGGCCGTGCAATTATTGCAAAGTCTGGAATATGTTTTCTCTGAAAGACCAAAAATCCTAAGGCATGCTGCAGCTTCTTTTTATTTTCTGGAATTTTTACCAGCTCTAGTGTTGAGAGGGTCTCCTGAGGAATACAGGTTGAACCTCCTCTCCACCATTTCCCTAAAAATTTTACTTCATTTGCAGCAGTTCGTATCTTTTCCTCTGGTATCTGGAGTCCCAGAGACTCTAAGTGCTGTATAATCTTTCCTTGTGTCACCTGTACTGCAATAATTTCATCCCCTCCTATCAAAACATCATTGATGTATTGATAAACTCTACCTCCCGGTTCTGGGAGAATTTGGGCCAATTCTTGTGCCAAAGCATGATGTGCTAAGGTGGGAGAATGTTTATATCCCTGGGGGAGGCGAGTAAAGGTATACTGTTGTCCTTCCATGTGAAAGCAAAAGGATCACCGTCCTCTTCTTGCAGGGGAACTATGACAAACATATCTTTTTCATCAATTGTGGCCATCACCGGATGAGCCTGTTCCTGAATGAGTGAGATCAGCTCAGCTATATTAGGCACCGCTGCTGTCAAGGGACCAGTGTTTGCATTAAGTCAACGATAATCTACAGTCAGTCTCCACTTCCCGTTTGATTTATGAACTGGCCACACTGGGGAATTGTATGGGGAGTGGGTGAATGTTAAAATACCCTGTTGTTTAAGATCCTCAATCACAGGAGCGATCCCCTCCCGGGCCCCTAATGGCAGGGGACAGGGTTTCACATTAGTCATCCTGGAAGGGGGGAGGGTAGGTGCTGCTTGCAACAGGTGCACTTCTGACCAGGACGTTTCAGCTAATTCTCTGATCTGAGGAATGCCAAAGGACCATTAATTCCCCTGGGTATCATACCACTGTCTGCCCTTTCAATATATCTATGCCCAAAAGATTTGTCGGATAAGGGCCTATTGCAACCTTGGTGTTAACTGGGTCTTCCTCCCCAGGCAACCATAATGTTACCAAGGCCATAGGTACTGATTGAGTTTTCCCTAAAGCATTTAAGACAATTATGTTTTCAGACGAAGTCAAAATTTGACATTGCCCCGCCTCACTCTGCATCAGTGCAGTGATTCGTGCTCCTGTGTCAACTAAAAAGGCTACTGTTTTTTTCATGTTCCTACAGCCACTGTAATCATTAAATCTCCTCTCAAATTTAAGATGAATTGCCTAATAAACATCCACCCTCCATTCCCCCCACACACCTTTGGGGGATGGAGGATCTTGTTTCCCATTGCCTTCTTTACTTCATCAGCTTTTTCCCTGATGCCTATTGATGGTGGGGCACTAGGGGTTGGCTCATAATTGACTGTACCCTGACAATGTCTGTACAAGTTTCTCCAATTTCTGGGTCCGGAGCCCACCCATTAGAACCCCAGGGAATACCTCTCTGGAGCCCCAGCTGCCACCATTCCTGTCGGCTTAGGGGTTTCCCTCTCCCAGGACCAGTAAATCGGACCGATGTAGAGTTCTGACTTCCCTTAGCCTGTGGTAACTGTCCCTCAGCTTTTCCCACAGATAGCATGGCTCTCGTTTTGGGTCTTTGCCAGGATCCAGCAGCAGGACCATATTTTCCCCCAGAGTTAATTAGCTCTTAGGCAACTTCCCCCATGTAACTTGGTCTGATTTGGGGGTACTTTCTATCTTCCCCTGTATCTGGATCCCAATAGGTTTTAAAGAATCAGGAAGTCCTTGAATTAGAGGAGTCATCCATTCTGGGTCCACAGGCATCATCATGGGAGAGCTCTGGAGAGATTCAAGCCTTCTGTCATAAACATCTGCAGACAAGCTGCCTTTTGTACACTTTCTACCAGCTGACCCATTGTACCCATTATGGCTAGGGGATCTCCCCTCTCCAAAGGATTCAGTCCCCTGCCCTCTGTGTTAATGACCATGGGGCCCATTTGCCAGTAGCTAAAAACACATCTGGACCCCAGTATCCTTCTGCTTCCTTCTCTGACAACAAAATCCCACCTCCTCCTGACAAAGACACTTTCCAAACATATTCTATTTCAGATTCCTTTGGAGTCCTTGCAAAAGCCTTCCTTAATTTTGCTAATTCAGTTGCTGTAAAGGGAGCCTCTTTAGGAACAATTTCGGGACAAGCATCGTTGTCTGTCTCATAAATACTCAGTCTTAACTAGGGTTAGGAGGGTTTAACAGGTTAGGAGGGTTTTCTGCTGCCTCTTTTGCTCTCTGTAAATCCCCCTGGGGATATATTTGTCTAATCCCTTTCTCTGTTAACTTTGGCTCCACCTCCCCAAATGAGTCACTTTCTTTCCACAATTAATGTTTCTTTTAACAAAGCATTCTGGTTTCTCTCCTGCTCTAATAGCTGTTTGGTCTCTTCTAGCTGTTCTCTCAGTGTTTTAACTGCCATTTTCAAGGAATCTACCATGGCATCATCTTGACACAATCTTTGCCTCCTATCTTCCATGGCTGCTGCCAAATTTGCTCCTAAAACTGCACAAATTATGGATTTTCCCTTCCCAGGCTTAACTTTAGTCTCCTTCTGCAATATCATGAGCCTATCCACTATACTCTGCAGTTGGAACTGCATTTGGAATCATGATATGGAGTCACATGGAATGTGATTTTTTGCCCATTCTCACCCTTGGGGAGCTGGGCAAGCATGATAGGTTCCCAAAAAGTCATCCAGTTTATATAAATCTCCACCCCATATTTCAGTGGAGGAAACATCACCAACATCCCTAGAAGTGTGGGCACACATTTCACCAAAGAGGGGTTATTTCATCCTGAGAGGGCCTCACTGTAAATTTTTTACTACGACCGCCCCCCCCCCCCTTCACTCTTAGGTGGTCACATTTTTAAACTTCTTTAGAGACTCATCTCTTGTTCAATTCTATTGCTTCTCCCTTCTCCAGCTGTTTTCCTCATGGACAAACAGAACTGCAGATCCGGAGTCTGCACTCACTTCATACCAAGGTACGTCTTAGGCACACACACACAAGAATCTCTCATAAAGAACCAGGCACTTTCTGTTTCACCGAGAATCCTGTCCATGATGCCAATTAAAATGTCGCAAGCCAGTCTGAGACTGGAGCGTGGTTCTGTTTGTATTCTCAGGAACAGAATTAATACTCAAAATGGAGCCAAGAAACTTTATTTGCCCAACAATAAATCTGCGAATGCAAAGGGAGAGAGAGAGAGAGAGAAAGAAAGAGAGAAAGGAAGAAAAGAAAGAAGGAAAGAAAGAAAGAGTTCATAGCAATAGCTACCACCCCGGAGCTGCAGCGTCCCAACAGTCCAATTTGTTTACAAGTCCAGTGGGGGAAACAATTCGTCTGATGTTAGTTGGTTCTGATTTTTATAGAGATGTTACAAGCGGTTCTGCTTAATCACACCTTCCACCCGGCAATGGTGTATGTGCCCAACATTCCTCAGGGGCCTCCAGGCACCTTGATCCCCCTGACTCCAAGTCTGGGCACATGCACAGGGGTTTGGTTAAGTTATGCAGGATCAGCCTCCCCCATTGCTTCATGACATCAGTCAGTTTCCTCCTTTAACAGTGTACAGATAAATCTCTGCAGTGGCGGTGGTGTTATCTTCCTTCCTTAAATCTCTTCTGTGGCAGTGGTGCTATCTTCCTGCCTTAACAGTGTACAGATCATCCACTGTGGTGATGGCATGAGTTTTCTGCCATAGCAATGCTAAGACAACACATCTGCTGTGGCGATGGTGGGTCTCACCAGTGTAGTCTCTTACAGCGGCTCTTTTGAGGAATTCAAGGTAAGGAGAGTAAGTAACTGGCAAAATACAGACAGACCTTTGCTAGAAAGTGGAATAATTGTGCTCAGTTTTGGTTGTAATTGCTGTGAAGGGATGAGGTGTAGTGTGTGTAGGTTATAGCAGGGCTTCTGGCAGGAAGCATGGCCCATCAGGGACCCACACTGAGTGTACCACTCAGGAAGGATCCCATGCTGGAGGAGGGGAAAGTGTGAGCAGGAAGGAGCAGCAGACAGGAGCTGTTTACAGACTGAGCACAACCCCCATTCCCCATCACGCTGGGTTGCTCAGAGCAAGGGAGGCAGAAGAGTTGGGAATGAAGAAGTGAAGTTGAGCCTTGAGATAGGAGGAAATTAAGATTTTTTCTTTCTTTCTTACCATCCTCCTCTATTTTTAATTGTAATAAATTAGATTTCCCTGGTCAATTCTCTTTTGCCCATAAGTGATTTCCCTGTCTTCTCTTCAACCCATAAGCTTTTCCATCTTATTTTCTCCTCATGTCCTGTTGAGGAGGTGGAGTGAGGAAGCATTTTGGTAGGCCCCTGGCAGCCAGCCGAGGTAACAACCTACCACACGTTGCATGGTGTCTTGTTACTCCAAATGTAAAAAGTCGATTTACTTTCCCTGAAAGCATTATTTTAACAACCACTGCAGGCTGAAAGAAAGGGAGAAATTCCTGAGAACCTACAGGTGTTATAAACGATAACAATTACAACAATTTTATTTTGGGTTCAATCAATTTAGGTTGGGAAAGAATAAGCAAAAACAGCGCTGGGTGCACGGAGAACTCAATTAGTTCCACCACACGCACCCCTGAGTCCTAAAAGCAGCGTCTTTTGTCCCCGGATCTTGACCAATCTCTTCTCGCCGGGTGTTCGTCCTGCTCTTTCCCCATTGGGTCGCCAGGGCACACCCTCTCCTCCTATTGGCTCCTCTTTGGCACACTTTTTCAAATCTCAAGGTCTTTGTCTCCTTCTGCGGGTCTTCTCCGGCGTGGTTTCACTTTCCTTATCTCCTTTGGTGGGTGTTTTCCAAGCAGGGATTGCCTCAGGGGAAGGAGAAGCCATCACTTTGTCTCAAAGGAGAACCACACGCGCCCACTCACCACAACTGCAATACAGGTCCCAGATTTACACAGGGTACAACAATTACACTTATCACAGTACATTCTATTTTTGACATGAATCGTGACTGCGTTTATCACACAGGTAAACCAAAGATGATTGAAAATGTGATATTCCAGAATCATGATGTTGCACTGGTTTAGCTACATAATCAAACACAGAGCAGATGATAAGGAAGACATTATTTACCTTTAAGACTCGTCCTTAAGAATTGCTCAGGAATGTGAACTAAGGAAAAGTAGCTGGGGAAATGATGATGTTATAGAAAAAAACACTGTGCTATTGTCACATGCCGGTCCAAGACCAGAATGAGGTTCTGCTTGTGTTCTTGAGACCAAAATTAAGACTCAAAATGGAGTCAAGAGCCAAGGAACTTCATTTGCCTGACAGCAGGTTTGTAAATGCAAAGGGGAGAGAGATAAAGAGAGAAGGAAGGAACAAAAGAAAGAAAGAGTTCACAGCAAGAGCTAGCACCCCGGAGCTGCTGTGTCCTGGCAGTCTGATTCATTTCCAAGCCTGGTGGGGGAATATTCTGTCTGATGTTGGTTAGTTCCTTTCTTTTATAGGGTTGTCACAAGCTGTTCTGCTTAACCACACCTTCCACCCGGCAGTGGTGTGATGTGTGGAATTGAACTCTACAGCTTGAGGAGGATTATAAAGCAGGTATGCTTATTGTGGTGCAGGATGCAAGGGCGATAGCTTCTCCTAACTTGCACATCGTCTCAAAAAGCAGCCAGGTATTTATTATAGAAAAATCTTGCATATGTATAAGGTTTCCGAAAATTCAGATTCTCCTCCCTCTGGAGCCTCTTCAAGATGTACTTTTCACCTTCTTGGGAAATTACCTGAAATTTCTGTTTATCTTTGCATACATTAGCAGTCTTTGTTGCTTAGTTTCTGTTATCTTAAAACATCTGCTGGCTAATGATGGCCCTTCCTTATAGTCCACTCTAAACATGTCAAGCTAATACATGCCCACTGGGCTGATTTTAATCTATATCAGCATGATCCTTAAGTGGGGGATCAACCCTTTTCGGGGTGGGGTGGCCATTTCAGTAGGAAGTCGCTGATCTCCTACTATCACAACTGTTTTACCCTGATGTGTTTTCTTTTAGCAGTTAGCATATCCTTGTCAGAAGGCTCCATATTTACATTCTTGTTGAGGTCATCTACATCAGTAGTAACTGTCCCTTGTAGAAGTGCTAAGTGCTAAGCTCGCCTGCCCTTCGCTTGGGTGTTAATGCTTCTGTTATTTATGCAGCTTCTGTCTGCAGCAGAGTTTTAGTTTTTTCACTACATCAGGTGTTGTGTGCCCAATACTGTCAGATGGTCCTCAGAGGTCTCCAGGCCCCTTGATCCCCCCAGCCGGGGGTCTGGGTACATGCACAGGGGTTCAGCTAAATTTCTCAGGATTATCTCCCCCGGTTGCTCCACGGTGTCTGTTGGTGGGTTTCCTGCCTTAACAATGCTGAGATAAACATTTGCTGTGTTGATGGCGTGAGTTTCCTGCCATAGCAGTGTTGAGACAAATATCTGCCGTGTTGATGGTGGTTCTCACCAACGCAGTCTCTTACAGGTATAAATCAGATTTTTTACAAAAGTGCTCCAGCTTTGAACCTGAAGTCTAGAATATTCACCTGCAAGTGGCTCCACAGAGGAAAATCTTGCCGTTTAAATTAAATATTTTGTAAGCGTATTTCTGAGAGATGGAATTTTCTTTTTAAGTGCAGGAGCTGCAGATGAGCTTTGGGAATCCACCTCATGCTGAGGAAGAAAACACAGTTCTTCCTCCTATCTTTCTGTGTGCTTCTTCCATTAAAAAAGAGAAGTTTTAAATTACATTATCCTTCTGCAATTGTGGTAAATTTAGGCCCTTTTCAGAATGTGTATATGATACTTCTATTTAGGAGTGGGCTCTAGATCGTAAATAAGGGGAGTATTTTTTAATGTTGAAGGGATGGACATGAGCTCAGATACACCGTCCTTTAAACATTTTTTTTTTAGATTATCTTTTAAAGGAGCTTGCATCTTAAACAGAGTACAGGAACTGAAGTGCTCAGCTTTCTTTTGATATTAAAATTTTCAAATTTTCCTATTTTGATTTGTCAGTGATCCACTCTCCTCTTTTTAAGATATTACATATCCAGATGAAAAGCAACTGATTTTATCTGTAGTTGAAGCATCTAGGATTCAATAAAAGTATTGCTTTCTGCTATTCCTACCTACCTTTTCTCATTTGCCCTCACGCTGTGTGCTACCTTACAAATACTATTATTTTCTCTCATACTTTTTAGGAACAACCTGCATAATTTTTGTAGCATACGTTTTCTCTTTTATCCAGCAGCAGTATTTTTTTTTTTGTCATTATTACTGAATTTTCCTGATCCATTTTACCTAGACTGCATTTTCAAAAAGGCTCATGCTGTTAAATGGTACCACATGGAAACCCACTTTAGTTCTTCCCCTAAAGGCTGTGTGGCTGCCTGATTCAGCTGCCTCCTTCCAGAATTGCTCCTGTCAGACCCCATTGTTTTATGTTTTTTGTTTATCACCTGTACCTGATTCAGTTTTGTTCTGATCGAATGCTCTTTGGAAATGGTTGGGGTTTTTTTCCACTTGTGAATTCAAAGTTCATTCAGCTGAGGTATGTTTCCAGGTTTTCTCAATTAATCTAGAAAGTCCCCTGAGATGTCAGCCAAAGCTGAATTGCTCCTGAGGTGATTTCTGGATAGTTTACCTCTTCCTTGTCAAATGTTATAATTAAAAAAAAAAAAAAAAAAGTTTTAAAATTATAATGATGAGGGTTTATTCCCATAATTTTTGTTCAGTGTAATATCATTCATAAGTATTTTAAATGAGCAATAGAAATAAAATATCATTTTACTGTGTACAGGTATTGCTGAATTTGAATACCACTGTCTATTCTCTGCATGATTCTACAAAATTAGTATCAGTCTTAATTGCAGTATGTTGGCTAGTACTACATGCTGATCATTTTGAATCTTCTTGTAACAAGATTGATTGCCTTTATCCAGCCTTTCCTGTCTTAATCTTTTATTTTAATCTCAGATCTATTACCCCATTAATGAGAAAATAACTGTTCCTTTAAAATGAAAGGAGCTACTTAATAAATTTCAGCACATGCTGAAGTACTTCATTGGAATTATATATGTTTATGGAACAAGCCATTGCTTTGTTTTGGGGGGATAGCTATTGTTTTCTTCTTTGATTTCTTTATAGTCAACAACTCTGATTTAGTTGATACTTAAAATGATACTCCCCACCTTTCACAAAGAAGAGGATTGCACAGATTCTTAGAAGGAAAAGAGAAGAATAAAATTAAGATGTTTCTACTGCTATCAGGATGGATAAGGAGAAAAAACATTAGGTGTTGTGTAAAATGCTTCAAAATTTAAATAGTAATTCTTGTGAAAAATCCCAAAATTTGAAAGGGGATTTTGATACTTTTATTTTGGCTGTCCTACATGAGATAACAAAATCAAATTTTTAAAACACATTTGCAATATATTCTCCAAAAGTTGAAGTACTGAATCATAATGATATTTCAAAGTGTGGTGACCTTGTCCAACATGAATATTGGAAACTGAAGTTGACACAACAATGTCAAGTAATGAGGTAAGAAAGAACATACATTATGATGTATTCCACTTCCAAAAGGGTTTTTTTTTTTTTTTTTCAGATTCAGGTCTTGCTTCTTTTTTGAATAGTAATTTTTTTGGGGGGTTCTTTGTAGCTGCTGCTTCATGAAACATGCTTTATCTTACATTACTTACAGGTCTGAAAAAAAAAAAAAAAAGAAGAAGAAATATGTTAATCAGGAAAGGATTTTGTACTTGTTTTCTCTACCTTTCTTTAGTATTAAATTGAATCAGTTAAAGTGTTTAACCTTTTTCAATTTTTATTTTTTCTTTGTAGATCAGACTGTGTCTACAGAGTCATTACATAAGAAGAGAAAGGATGTGTTTATTAGGTTTTACAGAACCAGGCAGTGAACTTAAATGACTTAGTTCCTTAGTAATTGTAGCCTTGGAGAACTGGGGATAGTAATTTTCACAAGATCCACCAGCTATGAAACACTGTTCCCATCCAGAATATCTGAGAATGTGAATGAAAAATAATAATAAAAAATAATTAATACATCACCTTTTTTTTTTTTTTTTTAATTTTGATGATTCTTTTATGTTCATCTGATTTCAGGCATAACAACTGAAGGAGGAATCTTATTACAGGGTTCTCCCAGACAGACTCCTACAAAGATCTATTTCCTGCAGTAAGGATCCATTTTGAATGTAATAATTCACTGATATTTACCTAGAAAGAGATATTAGCCCTAGAGTATCTATTAATTTCTTGAAATTCTTTAAGTGAAGCACACCACTTTCAGAGGTACATTGTAATAAAAGCTGTGATATTTTAAAACATATCTGTATGAATTTCCTTGCAGTTGCAATGTTTGAAAAAGATAATCAATCTTTATATGATGTCATTAAGCTACAGTTTCTCTGTAGGCTGTAATATGAATTGCAAAAAGTGTCTATTTTAAAGCCATTAAAATGAAAAGAGCTTGCCTGAAGCTAAAAATCTGTGTGTTCTTTAATAATATAATTTTTAAACTATGCATGAGTAGCTGATTTCTAAAAATTAATGCAGCAGCCAATTAACGCTTGCTAAGGTATGTTATAAATCTGAAGATAATTAGGTGGAATGTGTTCTTATACATTTGCTTAGCATTATTCGTTAATAATTGCTAGATTTGGTCAGATATTTGCTGATTGGGTAATCTGAAGATTTTTAAAATATTGATAAATATGTTTTATCAACTCCAGCAATGCTATTTGTGGTGCCAAATTCTTCTCTTGGGGAAGTTTTCATAATTTAAGAACAGTTCTATTCATGCTGGTGCACTTTGCATCTTGGTGTTGAGGTAAAACAGATTTAATCCTTTTATAATATTAACCTAATTTTTCTCAGAAGTACATGACAGTGTTTGCTTCTGCTGTTGACATGGAAGAAATCACCAAGGAAACTGGGCAGTATATTTCCTGCTGCACAGCACTGTAATCCTAACTATACTGAGTTCAATTTATACTGCTTTCTAAGTATTATAATGATTAATAGGCTAATAGGGTAAGCCCCATATTTCATTACTACACCAAAGTGAAATCAAATACAAAGCTTAAGTGAACTGAGTTATATGACCCAAAAGAATGATGCATCTGTCTTTTTGCTATTATTTTATTACAACTGATATCCTGATCTTCTTTTCTCCTCCCTGCCCCCCCCCCCCCCCTTTTTTTCCTGCCTCTGCAGAAAATATGAAGTTAAATAAATCTAAACAACTCCTTTGTATCCAAGTAGATGAAGCACTTGACTTTATTTTTTCTAGGACTCAGGTCCTCCCTGGAGGTGATTTCGTCTTTTGTCCTCATGCAGACACCAAGAAAGGTTTTCTGATACTAGCTCAAGTAGCTAGACTCAAAACATACTATAATTGTCCTTGCTTATGATGAGAAAGCACTTTGAGAGGCAGCGGGGAAGGAGCTGCCTGTTGTGCTGCTGCTGAGCCTCTCTCCCTCCCTTGTCTGCCAGCACTGATCACAATGGCAGAGACTGTTTTCCTCTCTTATCTTGCCAGTTAATGAAAACTTTTCTTACTTTCAGCATCTGTCCTTGGGGGAGGTAGAATGGATTAGGGGAAGTCTCTAGGTTCCGGGGAATTTTTAAGACGCAGAGCTTTGAGCCAGAAGCAAACATATAGCAAGGGAGAAGGCATCTAAGGAAAATTTTAGAAAGGAGCAAGGAGGGTATGGAAATAAAATATAATCAGTTACAAGCACCCTGTAGCTCTTGTGACTTGTGTAGTTTGCAAACACTGTAAATCCTGCTGGTGTGGTGGGACCATGGGGTGGTGATGGGTCACCAGGGACCTTCATGAGCCACAGTGGTTCCTCTGAGGGGCATGAGTAGGGCATAGAGCACCACTACTTTTCTGCAGACATCATTATCTCATATCTGTAGAACTTGTGATGTATATGCAACATGCAGTTTCATGGTCACAGAAGTATGAGATTTTGGTATTTGCCTTGTAGGATCAGAAAGGCTTGTCATACCTGTCAGGTATTTTTTTATTTGAAGGTGAAGTCAACAGGCCATAGTTTTCTTGCCTCAGGTTATATATTTCCCTTGCTTTGTGGCCCATGTTGTAATTTAAATTTACTTTAATGCATCATTTTTCTTGTTATTATTTTTCACCATTTCTGTAGTGGGAAGAAGGGGCTTATCATACACATTAGCAGCTTTCTGGCTCAAGCTGACCTACAAATACATACAAAAGATAAAAAAAAATATATATATTTTAGAAGACTAGTTTAATATCTTCTGACTCCTACACCTTATATCTGCATGTTAAATAATCAAAGAGGAGGTCAAGACTTCAGAATAATAAGGGAGAAAAGCTAAGTCTTTTGTTAGTTAAAGACCCTCTGATCACGACTGTCATCAAGATGCTTCAAGAGCTCTCACATGGGTATCTCAGGCCAGCTGGCTCTGGGGCCACTGCAGCCCTTCACTGCTGCTTTCTCTGACAGGTCTCAGATGGGGAGGCAGGTTTTACCATCCATTTTTCCAGATGGAGCAACAGTACTGACTTTATTCTGTTCCTTTTTGATTGTGGCAGCTAATTTCTATTTTCTTTGATTACATTTCAAACTAAAGGATCTCATAATGTTGCAGTTTCAATTCAGTGTTGCTCTCTGGAAAAGAACTCGACAATCCTCAGGCTTTAAACTGTGATGGAAAACACTATTACTGAACTGTTTAAAATCAATAAGATTTACTGCAGAGCTTTACCTTGTGTAGTACAAACAACAGGTTATGTGAGAGGTCTTTTCAGGAAAGACTGTGATATTAACATTCTCAATAAGGTAACGGCCAGACAAGATGTATTATCAAGGAAAATATAAATCAGTTGGTCAATCTATTTTAATTCAGGTAACCGCATAAGATTTCCTAGAGTTTTGAAAAACAGCAATATTTTTTTTACTATCAAATTATAGTTGATAAACTATAACCAGAAAGGAAACGTTCCTTTCCAAATCCCCAATGTGTATCAAAAAGTATTGCATACTTGTTTCTTTTAGATCTGCTACATTTTTGTACTTCCACCAGCAAATGGGGATTTTTAATAAATAGTATCATTATTATATTTTTTGGATGACACCAATAGAATGAAATTTTAAAGAGCGGGTCTTCAGTGTTGATCAGCAACACATTGATCTGCAGATGAAAGTCCAGAGGACATCAACAATGGTTAGTGATCTAAATCTAGAAAACAGAAGGAAACAGTGAATTAATTGAAGATTTTTAGTTTGCAACTGAAAAAACTGAAGAGAGCCCTGATAACAGTCTTGGGAATTATAAAAGCCTGCTTCAAAAAGAGAGTAAATAATCAGTTCCCTATGTCCAGTGTAGATAAGAAGTAATCGCCTGCCTTACATTTCAGCAAGTGAGATTTAGGTTAGACATTAGGAAAAATGTATTAATAACAAAGACTGCTAAGCATTACAATAGTTTGTCTGTGGGTGCTATAGAATCTCTACTGATGAAGGTTTTTCAGAAAAGGGTAAGCCGAAGTGAATGACACTGGTATTTTGCTATCCCTGTCCTGTGTCGAGACTACTAGATTACCTTTCAAGGTCCATTTCTGCCTTTTGACTTTAAGGCTACAACTGATGTAAGCTTGTGACTTTGACCTGAAAGCTACGAAGTGTTAGGAGAGAAAATTCTTATAATTATGATCCAGTCTAAATCTGAATCTTGAAGTGGAAGAAGGATTAAAGGAACTGAGCAACAGTAAGAAAGAAGTGACTGAACAGTTTATCAGGCTGAAAGATTTTGTGGGTGCAATGAATGAGTTACAGCAAAGGACAAAACGGGCAGTCATATAACTAAGTCAGGAAGGAAAAAATCAGGTGCTTTTGAGGAAAAGAAATTACCTTATTTTGTGTGAAAGTAGTGGGTGGCTCCGAGGGGTGTGTAGTGTTATGTTCACTTTGTGGCTTTCAGTTTGGAATAACATAAACAGTATTTATGCAAATTTTCTCAAAGCTAGTTGCTGCTGCAGAATTAACTTTAAAGTCCTCCTCCCCTCCTCCTGCCCTTAGCATTTCTGAAATTGTTATGTTTCAAGAAAACAGAAGGGGAGAGAAAGGGAGACAGAATGCCTTCTTAGAAGGCATTACCCCCGACAGTTTTGAGCAGGAAGGGATTTGATTACAAACAAATAAAATTTCTTTACTTTTAAATCATAGCTTTACTGTATATCAGGATCACATTCTCCATTCACTAATTGCAAACCAGTCTTGCAGTGCTGGAATCATTAATGCCACAGCAGCTCTAGCTTGCTCTGCTTCTCCCAGGCTGTGATGCTAACTCTCCAGCTCTGCAAGCATTAACCAGTTTGTGCCAACACCCTGTGTAATCGCCATTAAACCACTGCTGAGGGCTAGAATTGCAGTAGACTGAGGCAGCATGAGGCCTACCACTGTAATACTAACAGTGAAATTTACTATTAGGGCTCTTCAGTGTGACCATAATTTCAATTTCATTATAAAACCTTTCTGTTTTTCATTCTTCCAGTAACAGGCATAACATGATCGTATTTTGAAGCTAAATTGTTTCTGGTCTTTTTCTTCCTTAGCTGCATAAGGTAGAGGGGTTAAGGAGGGAAAATGAAGGGAAAGGCAAAATGTCAACACTGTTCTCTAAAGAGATAACATTACTCTCAGAAAGATTCAAACATATACAGAATTCTTCAAACACCCTTGGTGTCCTGGCATAGTATATGGAGGTGGAGTTGGAGGTAGGAGACAGAAATGATGAACATTGTGGGGTATAACTACTTAGAATTTTTTGCCTTCAGCTCTGCTGTATGAGTAGCTAAATTCCATGACAGACTTAGAAATGTTACCCTCATACAAGTTTCTCAAGATTTAGAAAAACCCTATAGTAAAGCAAACAGGTAAGAATCTGTGTGTATGGGATGGGATTTTTTTTGTACAGAAGGAAAGGTAAACTTTCTTTTTTCTCTCTGGTAAAATATCTACTGAAAAACCAGTGAGAATTCTTCCTGTGTAAATATGAGTTAACACTGCATAATTTGGCTCAATAAAGATTTTTATGAGAGTTTTAGAAGTTTTGAGATTTATTTTTTGTTTGTTTTGATTTCTTATGATTTATTTCACAGGCAAAATGTTTTGCTTTGCAGAGTTGCACATTTCTGCTGACTGCAAAGGGACTGAGAGAAGAATCTTGCTGTGCCTACAAAGTTGAAGGGGAAAGGAAAAACAAGAATTTCTTTCAGATGAGTTGCTGTGAGGCACCCTGAGATTTTATGTTGGTCTTTGAGTTTCAAGGGAGAAGCTTTCAGAAAAAAAGGAAGTTCTAGTTATAAATCTGCTGTATTTAACTGCCATCTTGTTTTTGTTTTTAATACTGAAAACATATAGTGAGATAAAATAGAATTCAAAACTACCCTTTAATCTTTTTGAATGGCTTACATGCTGCTAGATTGCTTCAAGAGTAGAACACATTTTTTGTAACAGATTAACCTCAGATGCAACTGCTGTTACTTAATGTACTCTATACTATATTTCTAAACTGGTAATTGAAAATCATAAAGGGAAGCAACAGGAAATGAAGGGCATGAAATGCTTTCAAGTACACAGAGGATGTAAAGGAGTGAGAATAATGTATTTAAATTTATAAGACCGCATTACAAGTTTTAAACGTAAACTGAAAATGAATTTTCCCCCAATTTATCCCAAAAAACAATAAAATAATTTTTATTACCACTGTTTTATAAGCCAATAGCACAAACAAAACTGTAATAATTCTTCTAGTAAGCAATGAAGATGACTGCATGACTCTCTGATGGAAAAAATAACATTACAGTTAGTTTAAGGTTATATTAAGAATATATTTACACAAATTCAACCAATTAATCAGCATACCCTGCATCACCAGAACTAGTTATTTTAATTTTTCCATAAATATCTGTTATTTTTGTTGCATTGAATGGGGAGTAGTCTTCCTCCAGCCAGCTTCAGTGTCAGTCTCACAGGTGGTAGCTCTGCTCCAAGGTTCAGCAGTTCCTCCTTGAGCACTCTGCTCTTATGCAGTGCCTATGTCCAGGTACATTCCTTCCTCCCTGTCATGTATGTTGTCCCCATTACCTCCACCTACTGCCGAGGATTTTTACAGACAACTTTTCAGCACAGGCTGTCAATCTGTCAATCAACACAGTAGGGTAACTTTCCAGCAGTTCAGGTACAGCTTCCCTGCCAGGTGGTGACCCATGCCCTGTGGAAGACTCATCACATTCATTTTCCATTTCATTGCCTTGAGTGCAGCAGCTCCCTATACGGAGCCTCTGTCTTCATTGTCCCCAGCTCTCTGCCAAGATAAGGCCCTGATAATCCTGCTTCACATGACAAAATATCAAACAATAGACAGTAACCTCCTCCAATGCAGTGGAAAAATCATGTTGCATTCTTAAGCAGAGATAAGTGGAATATGTTTATCTTATTCTGCAAAATACTAGAATTTGCAGCTTTTCTCATTCAGCACTTGCACAGCTGAAAGATGTAAAAAGTATCAATTGGCATATTTGAGCAGAAGGCTTCAGAAGAAAGAAGACTGCCTAAATTTAGACCAGGTGCATAGTTCCTGAGCTTGTAATGAACTGTGGGGAAAGAGATAGACCTTATTTTGAAGGAGTCTTTTAAAATTTATGTTGTCTCACACAGTTAGAACAAAATGCCATGAATATTAAGGTACACTAAAACCCACAAAGAAAGAACAAACTGTGGCTTATTTTCCAGTCAAGGTTTTATGATGTTACAGAACAAAACCAGGTAAGAACATAGGAATACAGAACAAAGTAGAAGTTACAGAATGGTATAATTGTCTGTAAAATTTAAAAGGTAAACGAGTTACCTTAAGTTACTCATTAAGAATAATAAGCTTAATTTTTTAAGCTTTTTGGTATTTGTCAGTGACTTATCCCAAACTTATGTATACAAATTTATAATTTAGAAACCTTTTTTCAGATCATTTTTTTCACAGACTCTGCTTTGTTAGTCTTTTTTTTTTTCTTTCTTTTTTTGGTATGTGTGTGTGTTTAATCATGTAATTTAAAGGTTATTGTTGGTGTTTCTTGTCTTGATGTATAGACAATAATGCAGTAGACTGACATAAGTTCAGACTTCAGTTATTCAAAAGTAAACATTTTCAGCTAGTAATGCTGTTTTAGTACTAGATTGCTTCATTAAGAATATGCATAATCTCAGCTGTGGCTGTTTACATAATCATGACAACAATTGTGTTTAACTTTTGCCTAATACTGGTGGTTACTGTATGAATAAGAATGTGTTAAATTGTCATACAATCCTCTGTGAAAGATAAACATTTTTTAATAATATTTTAACAGTCTTATGAACCTCTTAAAGTAAATTGAACTTCTAACTAAATTTTTTTTAGTAAACTTAATTTCACTTCTCTAAAATAATTTTCAGGAAGTATTTGTTCTTCTGCCAATTAAATTGATTATTTCATTGAGACAGTTCAAAATATAAATGCTGAAGGAGAAGATGTTAACTAAAGGAATAATGGCTCAGGTGCTATATGTGTTATTGTAGTTGTACCTACAGATCTAAACAAGTTGTGAGATACCTCGGATTTATTTTTCCTGAAGAATTGCTGTCAAACCTAATAACAATAAATCTACTGTAAACCCAATTTTTTAATTTAATATAGCTATTTATTTAATCAAGCTATGTCTGTTATGAAGTTCAAGTAGAGCATAAACTGTGTTAATTCAAGAAACTTCTTTCCTAGTAGCTGTAAAAGCTATATGGCACCATTTTTATATTAAAAGATTGAAGTAGTTATAAAAGTCTATCATACTTAGTTCTGCTAGTCCAGCAGAGAAGATAACAAAACAATCCTACTTTTTACACTTTGTACTACTACTTATTAAGTATTTAATGAGGGAAATGGATGCAGATTCCAGTTCTTAGGTTCAGTACAAAACTCCATCCCTAGCTCTTGCATTTATTATTGGCTTTGACCTATGCCTCAGAGCTGCCTGAACAATTTAGAAGTGCTATGTCCTGGAACAGCTTTTCCTATATATAAATTTAAACCACTTAATTATTTTCTCTATGATTTGCAAACAATTATTGGAACTTAAAATTCAAAGAATTTTTTACATGCTTTGTCATTTGTCATTCTTGCAAAACATTGCAAACCCATGTAAGTGTGGATTTGCTCATGTTCCACAGTGTAGAAGAGATAGATGCTTGGTTCCTTTTGGGGCTGTCAAGCTGTGGGTGGCTTGGGCAAGGTAGCACTGTCAATCTGAAGTAACAGGTGATTCTGTAGAGGCATGACGATGAAACTTCCATTTGTAGAAAAGAATAGGGCTTGATCACAACCTTCATACCTGCTCTGGGAAGGATGAACTGGAAAAATCATAAGCTGCAAGTTTCCCATGTAATTTTTTAACTTCCATGAACTCTTCTGTAAAATGTCTGGGTGCATATTAATAAATCCAAATTCCAAAATGACTTGTAGACAAAAGAATAAATGCTTTAATTTTTTAGCTGAAAATGTTAATCAAATTTAGTGCCAAGAACTAGGTTAATAATCAACTTCTTGCAAAACTGAAGAAAACTGAAGAAAAACTCGAAGATATACTTCTCATCTTTTCTGTTGTTCTGTTGTTCTGTACTTTTCTGTTGCAGTAGTTTGCATTTTTAACTATGGCTGTGTTTAAAACTTCAACAGACTCGCACCTTTATGTACTACATGTTCAATTGAAATAATTTCATTTATAAATTTAAACATACAAGGAAAATTGTGTGGGATTGAAGCCTAGGATATTAATACCTGATTAAAAGTAAATGGTTTGGATATTTTGCACTATGATTTGTGGGGTAGAACTCTGAATTTACTGAAGGTATTTTTTATAAAATATCATGGGAAAAAATGCGTCAAATAAATCATTCTTACAAATGATGATTGTGGCTCTTTAAATTTTAAAGAAATGAAAGACAAAATACGTAAATATGTAATTTGCTGAGGTGAAATTATATCATTACGGGTTGTATTGGCTTTTTTGTCTCAATGGGTGATAGAAATATATTTCTTTATAATATGTGAGGAAACTTACTCGAAAAGATTTTTACTCTTCAGCTGCACATACTGCAGATGTTTTATATTAGTGTGTAGCAGTGAGAGACCATTTAGCACAATCATGGCTTGTATTATTGCTTTTTTATGCTTTTGACTAACAGTTTACTCTGTACTGAAGATAGGCAGCACCTCCCACAGCGACAATTTCTGTTTCTGTTTACCTCTTTTCTGCAAATAAAGTTTCCCAGGCAAAGCTCAAACAATAGCTGCAGCTGAACACAACATCTAACTACCCTGAGGGCTTCCTATCCCTGTGGATAATTCAGGGTGGCATATGTCAGAAATTTAATTCAAGTATGGCCGAACACTTGGAATCATATGTCTGTCTTGGTTGTTTCCTCTTCATAAACAATTAAACATTCATAATTTCACCTCATTAAATTTCCTGATAAATTAGCATATTCCTTACTTTTTATGAAACTTCCTCCACTGGCATATATCTCTAAACAAAAGTGTAGCTAGGTAATAAACAAATGTGTGACAATAAATAATACTAATCAATAAAAGTAATAAAAAATATATATTAATGTAATAGTTTCTTCATTATATTTTCAAATCCCTTTTTGAAAAATATCTATGTTGAGTCCTCTTACTGCTCTTGTCTTATTTCAGAGAGGAATCATGTGCTGAAATAATTACACCCTACCCTGGGACCGCAGAATTTTGCAAAACTAATTCTTATGTTTTCTCTTTTTCATACTTCAGAACATTCATAAGGAAAGCAGTGGTGGAATTTATTCAAGTACTTCCCATATAGGTTTCAGTGAAATCCTCTGTGTCCTATTTTAAGGTTACATAATCTGATCTAAATATTGTAGTACTTTATGTTATCCAAAAATGCTAGTGTGATGAAACTTCAGTTTGAAATGTAGGATTTTAAAAGTGAAGTTTGTCTCTGAAAATTACAACCAATAATAAGTATCATATAATAACCAAAATCAGAATACTATCCAAGGAGTCAGTCTCCTGTCTACCACATAACTATAATTATACACGATACCCATGTAACTGAGAACAGAATTTGAGAAACAGTCAGTAATAATTTTCTTTCTGGGTTTTGGGTTTTGGTGGGTTTTTTGTTTGTGTTTTTGTTCTTCCTGCCCCACCCAAGCTCTGTTTTACTTTTAAGACCTATCTTGGGAAATGGTGTGTGTCTGTGAATTATAGACAGCTCACAATTCTACAAAATCTGCTGTGTTTTGTAATAGATAGCAGTGATGTACACACTAAGTGACCTGTTATAGGAAAACTCTCTTAGATAGACATGTCAGCAATGGGTGAAATGAGACATGGAAGACTGACAGTAACTAGATACATCCCTCCAGACCACAACATTGAGCAGTACTGAGGGAGGTATGATAGAAATGTAGCATGGTCTCTGAAACGTTAACAAAATGACCATTTTTTAAAGTATGTATTGAAGTTTTGTGGTAGCAGCAGTAAAAGTTTTACCTAAAGTCATACCTAAACTGTTAAAATTTGGTGAAGAGCATACAGTGTCACAGAATTCAGTCTGCCCAAAAGATTAGCCTCCAGGAGTGAAAAGAATTTTTAGGGAAGATGACTAAGGAGCTTATTGCACTTGCCTTTCATTTCTGGAGACCTGGAAATAATGAAGTCCAATCTGTGAGAAGTTCAGTGATACTTTTAAGTTCATGAAGGTAAGATTTTACTTTACGTCAGGAAATTCCTAACCAGTTCAAAATCTCTAGCATTTGCTCTTCCATGTGAAAAGTTAGGTCTATCCAAAGGAGACATTCCCAGATCATTAATTTCTCTAAAGCCTTTATTTCGTGCTCTCCCATGCTGAATTTAAGCAATGAGGGGTTGACTCTTGAAGGCACTTGCTTGATTCTCTGAGTCTGGTCTGGTGACATGCATGCTGATTTTTGTTTAGATAGAGTACTCAGTCACTTATTTTTCTGAGTTGGCATTAATCCTTCTTCCTGCCCATGTGTTTACTCTATATGTGCACATTCCCCATTTTTCACAATTATCTGTATATTCTTTTTTGCAGAATTTGGTTCCCAATTTGATATTTTCTCCTCTTTTTGGAACCAGCTGCTCTTTTGTTCTTGTGTCCCAATCTCTTTGTTTTCCAGTGCAACAGACTTGTACCTCCCTCCATTTAACTGCATACTAAATTTTTTTTGTGGTTTGAAACCTATGATTAACTTTCTTCCTAAACAGAAATGCTTTGACTGAATAGAGGCTGATTGCTGGGTTAGGGTCTTCCAAGACTTGTTGGTCTCAGAATTTTTCAGCTTTAATCCATTCCTTGATATATAATTTATATGTTTAAAGAGCTTTTTTTTTTGTTTCCAAGTAAGAATGCCTTTTACTTACAAGCCAAATAATTCAAAAGGGTGGTAATGCCTGATTAGATACCCAAAAAAAGATTCTGATAGAGGCAACATATATTTTCTAAAGATTTTGTTTGTTATTGTTAATGAAAACAGGCTGTCTCTTTCCCTCCAATGTAACACATAGAAATCTGAAATCCATTAAAAAAATTAATTTATGTTTTTCTTAATTTTCATGTCATCTGAGGCTTAACTGCAAGTTGTAGGAAAAATAAATTAGCTTTATACAAGTGTTTGTTTAAAGAAGCATGCTGTAATTGCGCTATGAGGTTAAAAGAAGCTTTACATATACATTTGTTTACATAGAGTACATTTCAAACACCTGGTAGAACAAAAGTAAGTTATTATCGTTATGTTATTTCATTGATCTTTTTTACATAAAATAATTTATTTTGTTTTATTTTTGAGGAAACCACTTGTGGTAGACAGTTTTAGAGTATTTTGGGTATTTAAAGTAAAAATACTGACCTGTATTGTTCAAGATTTGAATATTCAGAACTGACTGGTAATGTCAAATACATTTAGATAAAGACATCATCAGCCTTTGCATCTATCTGTAAAGGACAAATCTATTGCCCAGTAGCTCCTTCTCCCTCAAGAATTAATTGATTCAAGTCATTCTGTGAACAAGAAGAAAGGTGCTTTCCCAGGGAGAATAATACTTTTGTAGTCATCCATGTGTAGGGCTTCTCAGTGAGATACACAAGAAAGAGGAAATCCATAACTTCCAAATGAGATGAAGAAATGATAATTAGCATAAACAAAACAAATTTTATGGATTCAATGTGAGTAGTGATTCTAAGAGAGAGAAAAAGAATAAAGCTGGAAAAAAGTATTAAATTTTAACCTGTAGAAACACGTGGCATTAATTTCCAGAAGTTATAGTGATATCAATTTTCCCTCATCAAATTTAAAGCTTATGCAGCTACTGTTAACCACTTTTAAAAGGGACAGTCTTTTCTAAAATTAATTTTTGTCATCTTGTTGCTTTTAGAAAAATGATGAACCAAATAATTCTTAGTGAAATCATAAGACTTAGGTAATCAGCAATTTTAAAACTAGGTTTTCATCATTTATATGTTAAGTTTTAATTGAAGGATTCACAAGGTTATATGTATATATTGACAAGGAAGTTGAAAGTGTAAAAGTGGATTTGGACAAGGGGCCTTTTTAATGGGTACAGAATTGTATACAGCAGGAAGACTTCTGTAAATAAGCAGAATACCAGTTTCACTGAAATCAAAAAATAATGAAATTTTGTAAAATATTTAAAGAAAAAAATGGAAACAGTGAAGTGTAATACATTAATATTTATAAATTATTATTTAGATCTATACATTAATCACCATCTACTTTGAATGATATATGTGTACTTTCTTTTTTAGTTCACAAATCTCACTGATAACATTGCGTAAAAATCAAAAGTACAATTGATATAGAACCAGGTTTTTCACTTGTGTGTAGTTAAACACCAGGCTACAGAAATTTATAGTGACAGCAATATTTCAAATTTTTAACTTTTCTACAAACACTTTTTTTTTTTTTTTGTCATCTACTGCCTTAGTTTAAAAACAGACAAAAAAGCCTAGGCAAATAAGAAAAAGAATTCCTAATATTGTAAGTGCCACAAAGTTTAATGACAGGATGTTGGAAAAGATTGGAGGTAAATTCTCCAAAGATTTGTTTGAGAGCTCCCTGAAGACAGGCTGCAAAAATGTAATCTGATCAAGTTTTCAAAAGATGGAGTAGATGAGTGCTTGCCTTACAAAAGTTGCAGTCAGCTTGCCATGACAGTGAAACATATTGAGAAGACCAATAATAATTTAAACAAAGCAAAATAAACAGAAAGTTATGTTTGTAATTAATGTAAATCCTATTCTGCTGCAGTTTTGCAGCCAAATGCTGACTTCTGACGAGCAGGAAAATAATTTTTATGATTCAGCCTGTTTTACTCTAAGGAATGTGTTTGAAAAGAACTTAGTACATTTCATTTAAGACATGCTGATTGGCAGAGTTTCATTTTCTTGCAAATAGTTCTCAGTGGAAAGTAATAAAATACCTAGGTGAGGTCATAGGGTCTGGCTGGTGGACATAAGCATCCGTGTGGGTTTTTCTGCTGCCATGTATTCAAAACAGAAAAATAAACTAGCAAGGGAAGGGAAAAACAAAACCAAAAACCCAAACGAGGAGTGAATCTTTTGGGGGCTTTGCTGTTGGAGAAAGGTCAACTAATGCTGAATTTCTATATATAAGTAGACGCAAATATTGAGAGTGGCTGAAAATAATTTCCTACAAGTACTATTTAAGGACAAAAAACGTTTTAATCATAAGCACAATAAATGTATAAATTGATAACTTTAAAGAAATAGCATTAGAAGAGAAACTAGAGATAATCAGTTGTCTGAAGTGAGAATAACTATAGTATCTTCTCATCTTTTCTAACATTCAAAACCAACCAGCTAGATCAGATATGGAGAACCTGGGGAATAATATGTGCTCCCATACAGTGAACTCTATCTTTGGAAAGGTTAGTGGTAATGCTGCAATGATAGTATGCTGATGGCTGAGGAAAATGCACATAAATTTATTCTAAGCACTTTTTGGTAAACAAATGCTTTTTTCCTAGGTAAACAATATGCTTTCTCATTGTTCTTCAATGCTTAGCTCTACCTCTTCAATGACATAATTGCATTCTCTTTGAAGATATGCAGGGACTTTCAAGCAATAGAAGCTATTTCAGACAATGTTGCTTTTATTGCTTTGTTTTTCCTCATTTTGTTATTTGAGTATCTCATTCAATTCTTCTATTATTTGTTGTTCCTTCAGTTTCTTGCCATTTTATTTCATTTGTTGCATTTTTGCTTTCTTCATTTATTTTCTTCTTATATCTCTTTAAATCTGTCTTTTTGTTGTTCCTTCTCTCCTAATTTATCCTTACTGTAAGACAGAAAAAGGAGAAAGGGAATGCAAAGATTAAAAACACTTATTTTCTTCTCATCCTTATTCTTTTCTTCCCTGTCTTTCTCATTGCTTTTAAGATATCTTAATCTCTACCCTCCCGCCCGTCCCCCTTTCCCCTCAGCATGGATTCAGTGGGTATACCAGGAGTGCTTCTGCATCATCATTAAAATGAGCACCCTGGGAATAAGAGCTCAGCTCTGGCCCTATGAATTTCAGCCTTCATACCTGAATTCATTTGGCTGTTAGATAAGATAGATTGTATGGCATGGAGCAAATAAGGCTGGATGGTGGACCTGGATTTGACCCCCAGCCCCCTCTCCCCCATAAGTGGAAAGTAATGCACATGGAAAGGAAGGGGTTGAATTATGGTAGTACAGCTTAGAGACTATGAAATAAACTAAGTTATAATGGAAAAAGACCTGCCTGTCACTGGAAAGAGTCTGCTAAAAGCTTGTTAAATATGTAGCTTTACATAATTTCACAGTTATATATTAAGCAACTGTAACTTTAGAGACTTTAGAGGGTACTTGTCCCCATACTTGGATCATGCTGCCAGAATTTACTCATTTGCACAGTGAACAGGAGCAGGGTAAGGTCCAACTGAGAAACTGTATGGCACAAAATTAAATTTGCCTGAATTTAAATTTTTTATATTGTAAAGCAACACACATAATTGTATAGCCATGACGTAGGGAGCAAAAGAGAAGCAGAAAGTAAGCCTGGAGCTAGGAGAAACTATTTGTAAATACTTACTCCAGTGTATTCTTATAATGTATTTAGTGTAGCTTTAGTTACGTGATGTATGGCTGGTACCTGCTTCACTGTGAAGCATAACAGCTTGAACTGTTCTACTGTTCCTCAAAGCAGCTAATTATTTTTAAGGAGGTCTACTGCCTTTGATACAATTCATCCTTGTAACAGTTAGTTTTGAATCAAGTGGCTAGTGAAGCATCACAATACCTGCAGCTCAGCCTTGTATAATTAGAAATCACTGCAGCTTAGTTGAAGCTTTGCACAACGATTGCTTTAAAATGAGAAGTTACAGAACCATGTATACACTATTCACAACCTGACTTCATTCATAGGCCTAGGCACCATATCAGTGAAATTGCTGAAATAGTAGTAAAGTGTTTTTAGTGCCCACTGCTAAAGATTGTATGTCCTGTTTAAAGCTTTGGATGTACTGCTGGGGCTCTGTGGCATAATTTGAATAAGCGTGAGTGGTAAGGACTCATTTTAACAGTAAGCATCGCCGTTATTGAATGAGCTGAGCAATGCACTCTTGATCCCATCTAATACATGTCATAATCATCCTGATAATGAGTGTTTCATCTATGAAAATCCCAGAACCTGAGATTTCTCCCTGTTTTTCCTGTGAAATTACTATATAATGGAAAAGGAAGGAAAGGTTTAGGAGCATTAAAACAGAGAATAAAAATTGGAGTATCAAATGCAAAAATGAACAGAGAAATTCTGTGTTTTCTCAGTCTTTCAGTGGTTGGATAAGCAGATGGAATTAAAGGAACATTTTCAGATGTTCTTAACTGGCAAGGGAAACCATGAGTTTCTAAGAAAGGTGGTTAGCTTCCAGGTATTAGGATGAAACGTACAAAAGAGTTGCCTTATGTACAGTTTTAGAACACATCTAATTTGAATGATTTCATTCATATATGATGAAAAAATACAGCATCAACCAAAACCACTCTTCTTAAGGAAAATTTTGAAGCAACTCTAAAATGCTTTTTCCCATTTTTGTGTACAGATTACTGGATTTAAAACATAATACTCTGAACTTAGAGCTAGTCATGCAAATTTCAAAGTAGAAGACAAAAACAGTTGGTTCTGTAGAAAATTGTAAGGTTGCTTCTATTCCATGAACAATGTCATTGGCATATGTGCTATTATCTGTGGATATGGCAAAATACTTTGTCTTCTTTTATAGGCAAACCCCATTGCTTTGCAATACAAACAGAACACACTTTAAGCACTCAATGTTGTCATTTTTAAATGCTACAATAAGAAATGGAATTGCATAAAAATAAAATTGTTGGATTTTGTTACAATGTTGAAAAATTACAAACATGAATTCCTCTAAATCAATTAGCTCTGAATTTCTGGTGAACTACATTTCATAAAAGAAACAGTCATATGTATGGAAATGGCCTACTTAATTCCTTTGTTGTTTGCATGATTAGGAATAAGTTAGTAGGGGGGACTATTTATTTTAAATGAGAAACAACATTTCCTTGGCCCCCCACAGTATAGTATAATTTACAGAAATTCTTCACAGGCTTTTATTTGTCCCAGCTGTGAACCAAAACACTAGTTATGTGTTTTCAATATTATTTCAGCAATTCAGCACTAAAGGAGATTTCTAACTCTAGCATCTCTTCTTTACTCTTTTGTCCCACCTAACATTCACTTTGTGCCACACTGTAACCACAAAGCAATGCTTTATTTAAATAAATTAAATATTGTGCTGGAACCAAAACCCTAAAATGATAGGGCTGCTGATCCTTAATGTGTCAGTGTCAGCATTACTATGCAGTCCTCTGTATGTGACATGGGATCATGCAGTATATTCTAGTGGCTGTAACTCCAGACCAAAATCTTGAAGAAACTAGGACCTTTCTCCATAAGCACTTCTACTCTTAATTTGCACAGTATACCAGTCACCAAAATTCTTTCACCCTTCTTTTCCTTTGTCACTAAATGCCCAGACCTGTCCCTTGCAGAGTAAGTACCAGGTAGCACACTTACCTGTATCATCAGGTTCAGACGTTGAAAAGGTAAATGTTCAACCTACTGTTAAGAATCTTGTAACTTCTATAAAAGAAATTATTAAAACTTTATGCAGACTGTGTTTAAGAACATCAGTGACAGAATCTTAACAACTCAGTGCACATTTATATAGCATGAAAGTAGATTTATTTCAGCTGCAGAAATCCAGATGTAAAACTAATTTGTGTTTCTCCTCAGCCTTTATTGATGCAATATTTGTGTGTTTATCTTGCTGAAGTTTCAGACACTTCAGTTTCTTAGCTCTAACTTGCTGAGGGGGTTATGTTAGCTGCTACAATTGCACACATTCTCTACAAGTCTGATACTTCCAGAGAAATAATAATTTTCAGCATTCCAGTAAAAGTAATTGATTGTATCTGTTCTGGGTGTTCATGGCAAGGTGTCAGTAGGTGGGGGGGGGCTTCTGGGATGGCATCTGTGGGGAGAGGCCAGGGGCTGCCCTATGCTGGTGATTGCTTATGCACCTATGCTTCAGGTGGTTCCCTGAAGCCAAAGCTGAGCCAATCAGCAAAGCTGGTGATGCCTCAGTGAGAACATATTTTAAAAAGGGCAGAAAACACTACATGGAGACCATGGGGAGAAAAGGAGGGAACAAAATGAGTAAGAAAAAGCAGAGGGAACACCAAGGTCAGAGGTGGATCAGGAGGAAGAGGTGGTGCTCCATGGTGTGGTAGATCTCCAGACTGCAACTTACAGAAGATCCCTGCTGCTGCAGATGGATATTCCTGAATGAACTGCAGACCATGGAGAGCCCACTCTGGATAAGAGGAAAAGTGTGAAGGAAGTAGTGTCAAAAAAGTGGGAAGGTGGTGGTATTTGGAGTGGTAGGCCTGGAAAAGGAGAAAGGAGATATGTTTTAACACGTACTTTTTTGTTTTCTGCTACCCAGATCTATTTTAACTGACTGTAAATTATTTTTCCTCAAGTTGAGTCTGTTTTGCCTTTAACAGTAACTGACAAGGAATCTTCCTGTCTTTAACTTGACACACAAATGTTCTCATTGTGTTTTTTCCTGTTTTGTTCCCCATCCTAGTCTGTGCGTGTGTGTGTGCATGTGTGTGTGGTGTCTGTGTGTAGTGGCTGGGTGCCTGGGTGGCAGTTTGGCTGTTACCTAAGGCTACCACAATAACTACATTTATATATTGGCAAACAAACAAACAAATAAAACCCTAAAACAAACCCCCACCTAATCACATGCATTTATATTTAAAAGCATAAAATATTTATTTTTTCTTGGTGGTGTCTTCTTAATTACTATTTGAGCACAGATTTCCTCCTCCATCTCAAATAATTTAATTATTATTTAATCCAATTAAATATTTTCTGTTACATCAAACCTTTATCATAAAAGGACAAAGGATCACTTAGGCCATCATTACACAGATAAGTTTGAATGAACGTCAGGACTGGATCAGAACACTTCCCATCCTTTGATTATGGGTGTCTTGCTCAGGTGTGAAAGAACGGCTGGTAAAATTGCAGCTGGCTCCCTAAGAGCTTGGATCCCCAAGGCAACAGCTCAGCTTTCGCACTTTTTGCCATTGGCTGTGATTGCCTCCATCTAGAGGCTTTTCTGTGTTCTCTCCACTTCATTCATTCAAATCCAAAGGTCTTCACTTCCATTTGTGGCACCTCAGTTGCTTTTCCTTCTCCTTCCTATTCTCTTTGCTGCTCAAGATTAAACAATATACATTATCCTTTGACAGCAAGATTCTGTTAAAGATAAAGCAATAGTATTTTCATGTGATTCATTTGGATATAAATGGTTTGATAGAGATGTTCTGTGAAATCCTGATCTAGTATTTTTACAGCAAGAAGTCAGTTCAACTTAATGACATTAAGGAGTTTAGCTTAGGAAACCATAGTTAAACAGCAGTACCATGTTGTTCCACTTGCAGTATGAACTGTTTGAGAATGGTCTGTATGCAGATATATAAGTAAGTATCAATACACAAAGAAGCAAATTTGCCTTATATTTATGGCAGTAGCTTTGTGTAGGACAGGATGAGACACTTTAATTAATGTGTCTTAGAGAGTTTAAAAGTTCCTAGTTATGGGCAGTTTACAGTGCTCTTGTTTATGTTAAACTTGCTTGAGTTTGGTTTCACTGAGAATAATAGTACCATAGATGCATGTAGAAGAAAAATCAGCATATAATTAACTGCATTCCTTAATGAAATCAAAATTAATATATTTAAGTGTTTATCAGATGTTACTGAGATACACACAATTTCATTAATCAAGAATAGATTTGTTACGTGATTTGTTTTTAATATAGAAACATATCATGCACAAAATTAAATATTAATTTACCACCACTTGGTGATTTTTTCCTTCTTTGGTCCTATCTACTGAGCCTCTCTAATTTTCTTAGAATCATATAGCCATCTTGCTTTTTGCAAGATTTCTTTCTTCAGACTGCTTCAACTACAACATGGTTAGTTCCTGATGCAAGGAATCTTTGCAGCCAAGATGAAGTTCCATCAGGAACTGCAAACAAGTCTGAATTTCTTTTTGTGTTTTCATTAGAACATTTCCTCTATCTTATTAATAGGTCATCCTGCCTTTGGAAAGGAAGCAATAACCATTCCCTTGGACAGATGTCTTAGGAACTATTCCGTTGCTGCAAGGACTTTGTTTATCATGTTCTGTGAAATAAATTTCCAATGGCTTAAAAATGAAGGTGATGTGTATTTCTAACACTATTTTTTCTTTGCACAGTACTTCTAAGCCACATATTAAAGTATTTTTCCCTGTCCTTTACAGGGGTTATAACTGAGCCCTTGTATGGGTACATTTATCATAGTCTTGTAACAAAGTGGTTTATGAAGTACTGATTAATTTCAAGCACTAGAGTGTGAAGACAATGCTGCTGTCTTTGGTATTCATGTTTCAGAGAATGTTATCCTTCTCTGTGCCTAAAAAGTGTAATACAAGTAGAAGTCTGAATCCCATTAAAGTTCTGTAAAGCTGCTTCACAAAATTCTCAAGTTCCTGGATAGGAATTGCCTGGAGTATCTCCATATTACTCATAGAGTTTGGTGGTAGAGGTCTCTGGACTAGCCCTGAAGTATGTCACGGTTTAGAGATACTGGCTCAGAACAGGAAATCAGTGCAGGTACATTGTCAGCTTTCCTACCAGTAAATTTTGTAAGTGAGGTATAGTACAACTCTCATACAGCTGTGCTGATTTCTATTCAGTACCATATGTGACTATTACTAAATGACTCTGTACCATGTCTATTTCTCAGGCTAGATTTATCTTGAATCTCATTTTGAAAAGAACTAGATTCTCAAAGGTTTTGAGGTTAATAAAGCTATAAACAGCTCCAGCTAGAATTTACAGAACAGTCCTGACCAGAATAAAAGCCTGGGGTTTTAGAGTGAGTCTAAAAGAAGTTTTACTTATAAATATTTTCAATTTTTCAGTGGAAAGTAATTTGTTTGTTTGTTTTGTTTGTTTTTAAATGTATGCACTCATTTATTTATTTATCTTTAAATAAACAGGAAAAAATTCAATACAACAGTTTTGATGAATGTTTCAATGCAAAAAATGTCAGGGTTTTTTTAACTTTTTGAAGGATTTTTTCATATCATCAGTCTTAAGGTGAAGTAAGTTTGCAGAGTATGAGTGTTAGACTAGTTAGACTAGTTTTCATTGGAACTGCACTGTTGTCTGATGAACATTTGATGTAACTGAAGCACAATTTACAGGAGTTATTTTAAAAGTAGTGTATGTGTTTGAACACAGTATAAATGACACTGTATCATATATATAGGGGAAAAAAAATAAAAAGACAAGATATTAAGTATTTCTGGTCTTTTCAATTGTATTTTATGTAGTGTGCTTACACAAAATGATGAACATTGTTTGCACTGAAAGATCCTGAATAGATTTCCATTGTACTACCTGTAATCAAGACCTTCAGTATTAAACATAAAATAGCACGGATTGCATTTAATTTGTATTTTTAACTACCATATGAAGAATTATCAATTGATGTTATCACCCATAAAGGAGATGAAATAGAGCTCTTACATCTTTCATCACCTTTCCTTGATTGTAAATGGAGACTAGGACTTGAGCAGAAACTAAAGTTCACTGGGATAACATGATAACTATGCAGCAGGTGGCAGAGGCATGTATACAGTCTGCATCATCTTAGAAATGCACTGTTGGGACATGCTTAATATTCATTAGACATTCTCTGTTTCTGCCTTTCTCAGTCAATTGTGGTATATAGTGGAAGCAAAGAAAGAATCTTTTTTCACTTGCAAGTTGTAACACAGTTTGTGATGCATTAAAGCAATGATCTTTGAGTCTGCTGCCCTTGATAGTGGTTCCAAAACAATACCTGCTGTGCAGCATGAAGGGGTAGCTTCACAGTGTATTTCACTGATAGCGGAGTAACAATGAACTTTGATGTCTACTGTGCATGTGATATTATTCATGCATGTGTTCTTGCTATATTGTCTTTTTAATGGATTTGTAGTTATATGTGTTACTGTGAGTTTAATCAGCATGACAAGCAGATCTGTCATCCGTGCCCCACCCCCCACACCACATCCCCCATCCCTTACACCTTGCCCAGGATAATCCTTTCTGCTTGAATTTCTACAGCCTTTTTATCCATCTTCAAAGGTTCAGTTCAAGCTACCATCCTTCTGGGCAACAGTGTCTGGGTAGCAGTGCTTTTAATCAGTCTGCCAGAGCCACTCTGCAATCAGGCGAAGGTGTACTTATTGATCAGTTGATCTTTCCTCCCTTCAGGAATTTTGTCACTTCATTTTTTCAGTATGCACCGTACCATGTACATGCATAAAATAACAGTATGTGCTAAAGATGGTAATATTTTTTTGTTAGTTATTCTTCCTGATCCTCTAGCAACACACAAACCCACTGTTCTGGCTGTTAAATATTCCAAGCAGCACAGGTATCATGCACCTAAAATATCTCTGGTCTAGTGGTAATTCTACTTTCTGTACTACGTGGCTGCTTTTAAACTTGACCTGATATCCATCATTTATGTGAACTGATTTTGTACATTATCTCTTCACCGTTTTCTTTTCATTAGTGTTTTTTTAATTTTAAGTGTATAATTTTAAGATGCATTGCAGTGGCTTGATCTGATGCATAATAGTTTGATGTGGCTTATTTCATGACTGAGTGAGAAGGCTCCCTCTATAGTAGAGAAAATAAGCATCCTAACCGTAGTTGGTGCCTTATATAATTTTCTCTCAGCTCTCTTACATTTTTTATTTCCTTTACCTGTCTCTAGTCAAATACAGAATTTTGACTAGAACAAAAAGATAACAAGCATCAGTATTCTAACTTTGCTCAAATGAGAGAAGACAACATCTTCCAATTCCTGCAGTAATTAGAAAGGTTTCTTTTGGAGAAGGGAATGCTTTTCATTGGTATTTCTGCTTTTCTGAATTACACGTTACTGCCACCAAGCTGTTCTTTTCAAAGGATGCCTTTGCTTGGCCCTTTGCCTGTGACCCTTTGTTCTCTTAGCTAACAGCAGAGAAAATGTCAGTATCATCTCATTTCTTTCATCCTGTCTCTCTGAGTAACTTGGCCAATGTTCCAGAACTTGCACTGCCTGGAAGAAGAAGAACTATCATAATGGATACAGCCAAATTTCCTTACATGAGTTCCTCTTCTTTTGTTATGCAACATGCAGAGCTTTGTTCTAGTCCAGTAGCAATAAGCTGGAAAGTGAGACCGAGGCTGGTGAAATACCAAGGACAAAATGAAAATGCATGAGAAACTCTGATGACAAAAGTACTGGGAAGTTTATAGGTACCAATGTCCAAGGTGCCCATAAAATGCAGGCAGTACTAATACATATTTGAGACTATAGTGGTTACATACTGCTGTAAATTTTGGAGATGCTTGATACCTTTTGCATGCTCTGCCTGTGCAAAGTTCTTTAAGAGCAGCTGTGAAGGGTCAGGATTTGAAGAAGGTTACCAAACAGTAGTTCATCATGGCGTTCAGGGCTTCTCCCATCTCTCCACTTACTTTGGTGGGATTTTAACCAGACTTTTGAAACAGAAAAACATATGAGGAGTATCCACAAGCCCAATATCAAGTATTCAAAATTCACCAGGTGAGCTCAACCAAGCCAAGAAAAAGGAGTGTGGGTTAAAAGGTTGAAGCTACTATCAAACCAAACCAAACCAAAACAAAAAATCAAACCATAAACAATCAATCAGTAAAAAAGTACCACTAAAATATAATTTGAGCTCCTTTTATAGTGTTCTGTTTTTCTAGAGCCTAAGTGCACACTAAAGCTGTAATTTCAAACTTCTTTTCCCAAGTACTAGAACTTTGGAATTGAAATTAGCTAACTAAAACAACCAAACAAAAACAATAAATACTGTGACATTTAAAACAGTAGAACTGGTAGCATAAAAAAAAAAACATTACACTTGCTCCCTTGTTCTTGGTAAAATGTTGGGCAGATTTTTCAGTAGGTACCTATGTGCATTCCTACGATAATGCAAATCTCTATCATTTAGGTTAAGTTTCCTAGTGTTACCTGAGCTTTCTGATGTCTCATTTTGAATCAATAATTTAGAAAAGATCACATTCCTTTTAATAATATAGCCATGTTATAAGAATTAGATGAAAAATGTTGCTGAAGGAAAGAAGCTGTGCCAAAATTAAGTACTTTAGTGCACAATACTCTAGATAACTGGACAATTTAAGACAAAAATTACTTCAAAATAAAATAGTTCATTTCAAATTCCTTGTGACATTTTTTAGCCTAAATTTTCTACTTGATTACTGTGTTACCTCATGTCATCTTGCAATGAGTATGTAGTGTTTCTGTTCATTCATTTGGCTGCTTGATCTCTTAGTTTATGTCTGATAGTGTATTTTGTGTCTGTTGGCACAGGAAAAAAGCTACGTCTTGGTTTGAGAACTTTTTGGAAAGATTCTTCCTGGTCTTATGTTTTAGAATATATTTTTTTCTTTTAACTTTGCTTTATAGTGATTCTACACAGTGAGAAGCAGTAATTGATTTTTTCCTAACCTCCTTAAAAGCCTGGATAGTATTCTTCTCTTTCTTTCCTCTAGCTTTTCAAGAAGGAAAAGAAAAAAAAAAAAAAGATAATGAAAAATACAAGATTTTCTTTTGTTTTTCCTCAAAAAAAGAGGGGAAAAAATACTGATACCTCTGCCAGTTCTGGCAGTGACTTTATCCATCCATTCTTACAGCCCAACACAATATTACCATTAATGAACACCAGCATACAGCTACTCAAACCCAGTATTCTTTCTTGAAGCATTTCAAGAAACATGTTTAAAACCTATGTCAAAGTACCAGGTGATAGGTTTTTTAAAAAAGTTTAAAGTAGCAGAAAGACAGTGCAAATATCTAAAAAAATTAAGTAAATAAAAAAAAAAGTGATGTCATACATCTCTGAAACAGAATCAATAGAATCATTACTTGCTATGCCTTGAAGCAAAGTATTGGGAGAAAAGACATGATTATTTTTACTGTTAATATAAAATGGAGACTTTTCCCTTGTTCCATTTTACATTTGGAAAGGTTTTGTTTGTTTAAGTACCTGGGGGGAAAAAATGTTTTCCAAAAGATGCTACTATAATTAGCTTAGCACAGTAAAATTGGTGATTTTTAATCATGAATTCAAGATGAAAAAGGCTCTTTGTATGTGTGTGTCTGTGTGTGTATATGTGTGCATGTGCACACATGCTTCTATATGGCTATGTGAAAACCTTGCAACCCAATGTGGAATATTTATATCCATGTGCTGAGGCCTGGTTTTTCAAATTCACATAATTTAAGTGAAACTGTTTTATAAGAAATTTTCTTTTATGGTTCCAACTTCAGGTGCCTTCAAGAGTCCTTAATTTGCTACTCCTTGACTATTGAAGGAAAAGCTGCTGCCTATATATATTTCTGCAACTGGTGATATCCCTGTGACTAGCTGTTTTAATGCTGTCTGGAAACTGGGGAAGTTTCTAATTTATTTCTTTTAAATGGAAAGCTAAATACCAAAAAGCCTTCTCTAAAGGAGCAGGATGGAGAATTGCCTCCTTACAGTTCTTCAGTCCTTGTTCTTGAAATTCAAGGGCTTTTATAAAGATGTGTGCTGGTAAATAATTCAGGAATAACTTCTGTATGTGTTACTGCTACAATAATCTATTGTGTCTTTGAGTGTTTTGTATCTTATTCAAGCATCTTCCCTGCCAGAAACTTTTATACCATGTTACAAGATTTTCAGTATTTGAACTAGAAAACTTCAGTAAAATCTATTGTTGGTGTTGGATGTTTTGTTAGGTATAAAACAGAAAGCATCCTATTAGTCTTTTTAAAAATTTTGTTCCGGAGATTTAAATTATATACCTTTTTGGAGCTTTTGTCACATGGTATTTTTCACTGTCCTGTCTATGCAGTGGAAAACTTCTAGCAATAATCATCTTTATGATGATACTAGAAATGAGATTTGCTGAGGAAAATGAAATTTTCTTTTAATATTTAGAATATTTAAGGAATTTCATTCTTATTAAACTTTATAATTGCTACAAGGAAGAAGATGATGTATTATTTAAAAATTTTGACCATTCCAGTGGATTTTATACATTAATACTTTTTGCCTGATAAAACAAATAATGCATATGTACCACAAACTTGTTTAGCTTTTGTGCATGTTTAAGTTCCTTCATCCACCTACTTCTATATTTTGGCAAATAAGAAGGCATATTTTTTTTTCCCAGTATAAGACAAGCATTATTTGGATAAAAATCCATTGGCCAGGGATTCGTACTTACCTGACATGAATTGGTTTCAACTCATGTTAATGATGAGTATCTTAAAATATGTTAAAGAGCTGTGGTAGTTTAAGTATTTATTTTTTAATTTTCATGATGACCTTCTGCAAAGACTCAAGATATGACTGCAAATAAAAATTCATAAAACTTGTATTCTGATAAGATCAGCACTGTAGCACCTTTAGGGCCAAATTCCGTCAGCTCTGTAGAAAATGTGATGATTTACTTTCTAGGTGCTTGTGAAGAACTCTGTTACATACTGTAGGATCTGAAAGGTGAGGTGGAAAGGAAGGTTAAAACCAGGAAGTTTTTCAAAAGAATTTATCTTTTGAGGGGTGTGAGTGATTTCAGATTGTATGAAATTCTTAAAGTTTTCTGTACTAAAATAATAATAATAATCCTTTGGTCTTCAAAAAGCAAAAGCTTAGAATTGCTCCCATCTTGGGTCAGAGGAGTTCATGACCAAAACCTAATTCTGTGTATTGAGATTATTGAGATTATACTAATGTGTATGACACACTCAAATGTTAGTTTCTTTACTTGTATTTCTTCTGCTAGCTGCAGATCAGTATGCATTTTATCTTTTATCATTATAATTTAATCTTCTGTATCACATGAAGGAGTTACAAACTATTCAAATTTCTTTTATTTGAAGATTTATTTATTCAGTTTAATTTATTTAATATCTGTCCACATTTGCTTGAAAGATGTGACTGTTGGCAGATCCTTAAAAGGTAGACCTGATGGGGTCATAGAAAACTCTGTTTTCTTGATTTGATTCTCAATTCAGATTATGCAATTTCAAAGTCTGACAGCTAGACTCTATACCTGTTACTCTCATATAACTAATGGTGTTTAATATTACAGTATGGAAGGCTCCCAGACTCCATTCAGGACCTCTCTGATGGTTGCACTTGAAGATTAAATATTTCCAATATCTCTTCTGGGAAAAGTGCAGAACTAATTTTAAATATTGACTGTTAATTTAATTATGATGCACTTTAGACTATGCCTAGGCCTGCTTAGGAGTGTTGTGTCTTGCAGTGGAATCTGCTTCCAAACACAAATATCTTCTCAGACTGTTTCTTTGCTTCAGATTTCCTAACATTTTTATTATGTGAATTTTCAGAAAGACATCAAGAATAAGGGTGAGAGATATAAAAGGCTCATTAGCTGTTACAATATCTATGAAGATATTGTAAACTCCATTAAGTGTCCTGCATAAAGTAGATTTATTATGAATGTCGACCATTTTTAACTTAGTGAATCATTCAGGACTTTTATCTAGTGGATCATTCAATTGTTTCAATGAATCATTCAAATAATGAAGGCAAAAATTATTTTTATTATTTGCTCAGTAGTTCAGATATGTTAGCATAGTGAAGTTGCTTGTTTGAAATGTCTTTTACTTTTTCTCTTCGTATAATGCACTTCTATTCATGTTTTAAACACATGCCCAATCATGCTAGACTTCATGAAATATTTTCTGATGTTTCAGTTGCTTTTATGAATACTCAGCAGACATCCTAATATTTGAGAATAATGAATAGTATGAAGGTGAAAAACATAGCTCAAGGATTTTATTCAAGTGAAAAAAAAAAAAAAACAACCAAAAAACCCAAACCCCAAAACATCAGTACTTTATTTCTTTTCTTCTGTTGTTTGAGGTTTAGAAAGTGCCTCAGGCTCAGAGGTCCATATTGGGACTCTTGACTGTATCATACCACTTTTGGAGAAGGAGGTTGTGGACCTGAGGATGGCCCTGCTCCATTACCCCTCACAGGCATGGGGGAGAAAATGCATCTAGGTTTCCAGCTACTGGTTTTAAATGAAGACTGTTGCCTCCCCCTCCTCATCCTCTCTAAACACCTTTTTGGATACAGTTTGATGTGCTGTAGAAAGGGAGAAGTATGGTCAGTCGTTTGCTCCTGGATTTTTCTCTTCTTTCCTCCTTGTGCACCATAGGAGAAAGTAAAAGCACTTTAAGGATTTCCTCATACTCCCTCAAATCAGGAATTGCTTAAAACATTTGGAAAAATTCTAGAGTTTTCCCCATCAGGGACCTTTTAGACAATTTAAGGTCTTGAGATTGCAGAGCCCTGCCTAAACTGTTTGACAGGAGAAGGACTGGCTGAAGACTTGGTCATCTCCAAGAACCACATGAACCTTGGTTTAGCTTTTGTGAAGACGCTTAGACAAAAGTGTGCATACGTTTGGCCAGATCTCTTTCCCCTTTCAACTCTGTTTGGATTCACTGTATGCATTTGTGATTTGGCCCTAAAGAGTAGTAAGGAGTGATTTTTTAAAATAAAACCTTTCTGTTGTCTGTCTTGTTGCACATATTGAACAAATGAGTATCTAAGGCATTGTGTCTTTCATAGAATCATTTAGGCTGGAAAAGGTCTTTAAAATAAGTCCAACCATTAATGTAGCACTACTGAGTCCACCACAGAACCATGTCCCTAAGTGCCACATCTTCACATCTTTTAAATACCTCCAGGGATAGTGACACAACCACTTCCCTGAGCAGCCTGTTCCAATGCTTGACAACCCTTTTAATGAAGAAATTCTTCCTAATATCCAATGTAAACCTCCCCTGGTGCAACTTGAGGCCATTTCCTCTTGTCCTATTTTTTGTTACGTGGCAGGAGAGACTGGCACCCACCTTGCTACAGCCTCCCTTCAGACAGCTGTATTATAAGATCCCCGCTGAACCTCCTTCTCTCCAGGCTAAACAACCCCCGTTCCCTCAGCTGGTCCTGATAAGACTTACAATACACAACGTGCTAAAAAATACCATACCATACCATACCATACCATACCATACCATACCATACCATACCATACCATACCATACCATACCATACCATACCATACCATACCATACCATACCATACCATACCATACCATACCATACCATACCATACCATACCATACCATACCATACCATAGAATGCATACAATAGAAAGTATAATACAAAATAAAATAAAATACAATACATACAACACAATATGTACAATACAACACAAATATTGCATAAATACATACAAGCAATAAGATTATACATGCAGTGAAATGGTACTGCATGAAATAGGATAAAAACTTATCTAATCCATTTAAAATCTATTTTAGCATGATATTAGAGTCCTTTTTTTGGATTTTTTTTTCAATTTCTACACCGATACTTTGCATAACTGAAAGATGACAGCAGCCTATCAGCAACTGATATATATTTACGATATTTGTCTTTCTGCACTTGCAAATTTTCCTCTTGGTTCTTTCCAGATTGTCTCAGTACTGGAAAAAATTCTTATTTCTCACTAAGATTATATTATTTCTCACTAAGATTGCTATAAATAACAATGAAGATTACGGATTAGAAAAATATGTTTTTATTCAGCCAAATAAAGCAAATTAATAAAAAGATATATGTTGGAATGTTTATTGCCATATCAGCAGGTGCATTGAAGTATAAATGATAAAAGCATCAAGGAATAAATTAATCATAATTAGCACTCAGTTAAAAAGACCTTTTCTCATCAAAGATGTAGGTGCTGTAATTAGAGCTCCTAATTTTAGATGGGGAAGGATATTTAGGAGCTAATGTCTGATGCTTTGGAAAGAAAAACACTGACAAGTGTGTATTATGTAGCAATGTTACTAATAAAGTTAGAATTACATTGAAAATACTCCAAAGCTGGAAATGAAAAGCTTATGTGTCCATTTGCTTTAATTCAGTTGGGTATCTCCCATTTAACATGAAAATTTAATAACATAACATAAACTGAACAGCACAAACTTGACTTTTCCACTCTGCCTTGAGATTAAGAACAAAGCCACATGAAATGAAAATTAGGTGGAATTTATATGCCACAGTATGTGACATAAGCTCCAGAACTTATCATTTAGATGACTAAGACTCAAGTTTTGGTCATCAAATCTTTAAAGAATCTGAAGGTCTGTTCTTTCACCTCCACCTGGATCAAGTTCACAAAGTCCCTTGGAGCTACTCTCATTTCTGCCACCTCTACAACTTGCAAAGCAAGAGGTCCTTGTGCCTGATGCTCATACAGGGATGGGCTCATGCAGGACACATTTAACATGACATGTTTAGTAGCTGCTGAAATGGTAAAAGCTATTGACAAACTTCAGTGACCACCAGTTACTACTGCCTTTTATATACAGTAATGGTTGATTCTGAATGTTTTGTAAAATTATGGTGCTTAACCATCTTTCAGAAGTAGACCTTTTCCAACACATTAGAACTGCTTTTTATTTTTCATTTTATTAAATCAGCTGCATTTGAAGACATTATAAATATCTTCAGTATTTACTGCAGTTAATGATTAGAAGTTGTTTTTCAAAAATAAAATAAATCCAGATAATTAAACATTAATTTTTTTTTTTAATTAAGCAGAAAATTATTTATTTTTGTACTCTTGATTAATGTTCCCTGAAGTTTGTCCCTCCTTCCCCAACACAGAAGTTGTATAAATGCAGAGTACCTGCTGAAGATTAACCCACTAGTGGAAATTGGACCCTGCCTTTATTCTTCATCTCTGTTTATCCCTGCAGTCACTATTATTTCATGTCCCTCAGATATTCCCAGCCTGCACTCTCCACAAATTCCCACCAGTCTGCAGCTTTGCAATCAATTATTTTTTCATCCCATTTACATAATTCACTCTCATGACAGGAAATCAGGAGGGAAATGATTCCGTTTTCTCTGAAAGAAGTTTTAAGGGTGAGCAGATGAGATACTCAGATGGACTTTGAAATATTTTAATGAAGCAATTAAAATAAAACCTGATGAAGGTGGGGTGTTAAAAGCAAAGATTAATATAAAGCTGCTTTATTATTTAAAAAAAAGCAGCAAGGATTTACTCAGTGTGCACTGCAGTTTTATGGTTTGGGAGTAGCAAGCTCATGCGGTCAAATATGACTGGCAGTATCCTTGCTGATTTTCTTCAACTCAGGCATAAAAGTGAAATCTGTTTTTAGACCTGCACTCAAAAGAAATATTGTATAATATCACGTAGTTGTAAATCTGGTGTAAAACAAAAACCTGACATTTAATTCTGGGTTAGCTTACAGTTTGAAAAGGATATTAAGTGCTGAAAATGCATTTCAGATTTTATCACAAGAAAACATCCTCTTAAGAAAATTTACAAAAAATATTTTTACATCCATAGGAAGCACCAGAGGTATTGCTCAAAGGAACCTGAACTATGATATGATTGTCCTTTCCTATGCATAGATTATAGCTACAAAGCATTTTGTGTTATAATCAGCTGGCTCTATGACCTGATCCTACCCTTCAGAAAAGGCATTTTCTACAATGAAGAGGAAAAATAAGTATTTAATAGTAAAAATTCATAAAGTAAAGAGAATTTACAAACTATTATACAGCTAATGTGATTTAGTTTTATATTAAGACGTCACATCTTTTATTAACTTGAGCAAGTGAGGTGATGTTGCCTATCATAAAATGTAAAGCACATTTAGAGAGATGTACTGTGCCTGCCTAAGATAGAGTTAATTTTCTTCATAGCAGCTTTTATGGCGATGTGGTTTAGATTTTTGACCAAAACAGTACTGACCATACACTAACATTCTATCGTTTACTGCACCACAGCATCAAGGCCTTGGTTCCTCTGCTCTGCCCTGTCGGTCGATTGGTAGGGAAAAGGGTGTGCAGTGGACATAGCAGGACACAAGTGGGCAGCTGATTCCAACTAACCAAAGAGATATTCTATACCACATAATGTCAAACTCAGCATTAAAAGGGGAAGGGAGGGTCTTTAAGGGGATTAACAATCTTTTGTTTGGGGCTGGGCATTGGTCTGCCCAAGAGAGGTGATAAGTGATTGCTTTTTGCATTACTTGTTTTATCTTGTTTTATTCCTTCTTCTTCCACTGACCATTCACTTATTAAATGGTTATTTCTTTTCTAGCTTTTTTTTATCTTGACCTCAAATTTTCTTGTTTTTATTTTTCCTTTCCTTTTCTCCATTCCACTGTTAGTGGGAAGTAAGTGAGAGACTGTGTGGTACTTATCTGCAACAGGGTTAACCCATAACAGTATATTAAGAAGATGTATATATTTAGGAACAAGAATGTTTGAGTGCAAGAAGAAACAGTCAGCTATAGATTCACCAGTTATCTGTGTTACCAAATCCAGATCTGGACACTGTGGAATATGAGCTTTAGGCAAGTAAGTAATGGAGGGTCTAAACAGCAGTACCTACACAAAACTCTAGGACTCAGGTCACATAGAGAGAATCAGCTTACATGGCCTAGAAACATATTAAAACATTTTTGAACTCAGAATTGATCTGAGCTGATCAATTGACTTGTAAAAAACATAGGAATCAATTATAACACTAACAGCTCAAACATCTGAAAACTTCTGTAGTCAGTGTTCTTTGTATGGCTTGCTGTTATTCAGGGGTCCTCAAACTTTTTAACCAGGGGGCCAGCGCGTGGATGCAGTGGCAGGCAGCCATCTGCGGCTGCTTGGTTGCCCCCCCCAACTCCTGGCGGGGGGGGGGGGAACTGGGGGCCGGATTGAGGAGCCTGGGGGGCCATATCTGGCCCACGGGCTGTAGTTTGAGGATCCCTGCTGTTATTATTCAGAAAAAAATATGGCACTTTCTAATAGAAATGGTTGATGAAGCAGCTCAAATTTCTAAATATGGATTATTTCAAGAGACATGTAGATTATTCATCAAAACAATTTATGAATAACATTGCTTTATTGATGAAGTATGGTTAAAATAAACAAAACCAAGAATAAATCTTCCTGAGCACACTGATTGGGGCAAGTAGTCGCAACATAGACAGTTAGTCTGCAGTATCTATGCTGAACTGCAGAAGTAGTATCAATACTAGCCCTAAGATCAAATTCACCTATCTGACTAGTGCTTCCTTCATAAGAGCATCCATGATGCACAGCCAGGAGGCACTCACGTTTATGTGGGTCTCGCCCTTCAAAAGGACTCAAGAATACATGCAGGACTGGCTTGATGTTACAGGTAAACCAAGAAAATGATTTGTCATTCCTAAGAGACATTTTTCTGTACCACCCTGTGTTCCTGTCCTTTCTTCTGTACATTACAACTCATCACCTACTTCTCAGTAGGGTAAGTTTTCTTCTAATTTAACTCTGCGAAAAATTTATAATGTCAGATTAGATGTGACATGAAATTGCACCTTTCATTTCAGTGTGGAGTGGCACTTAAAGAACAGTTAACCAGAGATAGGAAAAATTTTGCCCAAAAGAACAAAATGATTACAGGAGAAATGCAGTTAAATTTGTCTGTGGAAATGGATTACTTTCTTCCAAACCACAAACTAGTTTCTAAGAATATCAATTTTGTATGAAAGTGCTTTATAATGCTCATCTGACCTTAATATTAGTTACAAGTCTGGTAGATTAAATAAAGAGAATGAGAATGGCATCAGTTGAGATCTGATCAGGAGAGACTAGTAAATCTTTCATTAAAAAAAATAACTTTTGAATAGTATTTGACAAACATTAATTTTAATGGGGCAGAATTTTAACCCCTTAAAATTATTTCTGACAATACAGGCACAGTTCTGTTTATTTGAAAACAACTGTAAAATTGACATTGAAATGATTGGACAAAACTAGTTTAGCTAACAGAAACTATGCAAGAAACAAATGGGCTTTCTCATAGTTTAAATTGGTTTAAATTGGCTGCATTTTTTTCACTTGTGCCTGTAAACTTTTTAAAGAAGTAAATCCTACACAAAACGTTAAACATAGCTGTTGTCAATTTTACTTTGGTATAGTTAAATCAGTGTAAAATCACTACTGACTTTGTGAGATGAGTAGGCCTAAATGTAATGTAATAAAATAATTTAGCTTCAATATGCAGATACCAGGTTCAATACTGACTCCTTACAGATTATTGCAAAATCTGAGACCGTATCTTGCAGGACTGAGGGAGTATACTGTATTCTGATTTACTGTTTCTGGGGAGGCCGAGCTGTTCTGGTCTGGGAAGACCCTGTAAATTTCTTTTTTCTCAACAAACTCTTGTCAAATTTTGTGTACTTTAATCAAAGACAGTGTATCGTGGGAGGTGGTAGCTGCCTGCCACTTCTTAATCTGTTGTTTACTTTTCATGCCCACCAAACATTACTTGTGAAGATAGTGGAGATACAGTTTTACATGGGCATTTTTTACATCCTCTCCATCTTTCTGTACAGACTGTGCTTGATACATATTTAACTTGGATGAGAGGTCTGGTAATCAGTTTCTCTGCCTTGATCCTTCACATGCAGAAAAAAAAAAATTGGTGTATCACTTGCCTGTGACTTGATGTTGAAAGAAATTTTTGGCATCATACACTGCTGGAAACACATCTTAGTAAACTGGTGTGCATTGATCAATTTTAAACATTGCTTTTAGAGTAGATGCACTTCAGAATGCATTTCTGTGTGGCCTTCTTCAATATTCAACATTTTCTATCTCTTCATCTTCTTTCACTGGTATTATTCTTCTTCCTGTAATTGTAATTCCTAATTTAATAACATAAAAGACTTTAGATAATGTACTACTTTCATAGGTAATGCAGCTCAGCAACTTGTATTTATCTGTACTTTTCTGCCTTGCCCTTCAGGCAATTTGCAGTTCAGAGAAGGCTGGTTCACATCCAGATGACTCCAACTTTCTCTTTGAAGACAGATTTCCTCAGGCACTGTATTAAATGTTTTTCTGAGTTCCTTTTGTATTACAACTGGCATATTCCCATTTGTCCATATACTCCCTATGTTCTTCCCTGCTATGGTGAGTCTTAGAGGACTGAGTGAAAGCTGAAAGATGCTGCACAAAGAGCAGGCTTGTTGCCTCCTTCTGCTGAAGTTGGTCCTACGGAGTTTCCCTTGTCGTTTCTTCCACCTCCTTGAGCTTTCTTTGCTGCAAAATAGTCTATACTTCCATTAAGAAGTTTCTTTTAGTTTAATGTGTTTTCAGCTTGTACTCTTTATGGCTAAATGATACTGATTTTTATGCTTTCTCAGGTCCCCAGTAGGTGTTCAGGACTCAGTTCTAGGACCTGTTCTGTTCAACAGGTTTATCAATGATCTGGATGCAGGAGTTGAATGTACCATTAGCATGTTAGTTGACAATACTAAACTGAGAGGTGCTGTTGACCATCTTGAGGGACAAGAGCCCTTGCAGATGGATCTAGATAGATAGGACCACTGGGCAATGATCAGTGGGATGATATTTAGCAAGAACAAATGCGAAGTTCAGCACCCAGGATGGAGTAGCACTGCACATGGCTATGAACTGGGAGAGGAGTGCTGGAGCGCAGCCCTGCAGGGAGGGATCTGGGGGTGCTGGCTGACACAGGCTCAGTGTGGGTCAGCAGCGTGCCCTGGCCGGCAGGAGGGCAAACCGCGTCCGGGGGGGCATCAAACACAGCATGACCAGCCGGTCAGAAGGGGGGATTGCCCTGCTTTCTTTTCTTGTCTTACAGCTTTTCACACCAGTATCTATAACAGGCTACTTTTCAGTCTCAGCATCCACTAATACTAAAATGATAACTATGTATGACTAGTATGATGGCATAATGTAAGTATAATTTACTGAGGGTAAATTCTTTTCTGATGTTTCTTTTTACCATTGCCAGAGTCTGTTATTAATCTTCCTCTTTTTTCTCATAAATGCTGTAGCCAGTCTTAACCCTGTGAGTTTTTCCTGTCAACACTTATCTCTGTGATGTATTCACTTTAGTTTATATACTTTACCTTGAGGTCACCTGATTTTTGAGTCCCTCCTGATTATGCACAAAGAAATTGATCTGTCTTACTCCTTGTGCAACTTTATTGTTCATGCAGATATGAGACTACCAAGCTGTATATCTTCCGTATCAGTTATACCACTGGGGAATATTGTGGACCATCTAGTGAAAGAATAATTTTTAACTGTGAAGTGTAAAAGTAGTTTTGTTTAATTTTAACTTTCTAGAGTGACCAGATTGAAATGCTCAGCTGTCATGTAACATATCAAGATAATAGGAATTTATTAATCCATTTAAATTTAATTTAATTTAAAATGCCCATCACAAATTAAAATACTTTTTACAAAAAGGCCATGCATTTTGAAGTTTGCATTCCTAAAGGCTTAAGCTGGAATGTCATTGTGGTTGTCTAAAACACTGGTATGGTCCATTGCCAGGGATGTCAAAAAGCACATCAGATATGTGCCTACATATGTGCCCGTATGAATATGGATTAAAATTCCACTAACTATACAAGTTTAACATTAAATTTGTTGTAACTGAAATTAATTGGTATTTAGCTCTTAGCTTAAACAGGACTAATAACAATACCTTAGTATGTGGTCCTTTATACTAGGTGTACAAGTCATACATGTATGTCTTACACTTCTGTGAAGATGTGCTTTAACATTTTCATTCATTATCTCATAAAAACACCAGTGTTTGCAAGTTCGGTAGTTTACCACATTGGCTACAGTCTGATCTCTGTCCCAGACACATTGTGCAGTCACATTTTTAAAAAGAAGAAATAAATACAGTTATTCATATTCTGTTAAAGGCTTCTGGCCTCTAAGAATGTGTGCTGAGGTTTGTTATGGATTTTACAGTTCATATTGCCCTTTCTTTGAACTCCCTCAGAAAATCTTGTATTTTTTTCTGTCACTCACTGTGTTCACTGGGATATGGATCCACAATGCATGTCAAATACTTCAGTTTTGGAGTCCTCACTTGTTAAAAAAAATAAATAATGTTAATCCTGCCATAGCTTTCAAGCATCTTTTTAACTCCAATATATTTATGTGGAAGGGAAGGCTGTTTTCCCGTTTTCTTTTAAAGTGTCCTTGGAGTGCAATGTTTGGCAGAATGATAGGCTATTTGGTCTTGCACTGCTCCATCCTTTCAATTTTAATCATCCAATGCCAACACATCTATTCCTTGGAGTCTTCCACTCAGGTGCTTTGAAAACAAAGGCCTAATTCAATGAATCATTTGAGCCTGACAAACACCTAAGTCTAGATTGCATTTAAACAGTACTGAATCTGACCTTAAAATGATTACAAAAATAAGCTTTGTGTAGGCATCGTACAACTCAACAACTATTAAATAATGGTGTAGATTATGTTGTTGACTGCTGTTTCAAACACCCTTGTTTACATTAGAATTGTGTTTATTTCTACTGCTGCTGAATTTGAACTGTTTCTGATCAGTGAGTATAAATTACAAATACGTACTTTTTTGTAAAATCTTTTAAATCTATTTAAATTATTCTACATGGGTCTGTTTTATTTGCACAGGAAGTCATGCAGTCCCTGTTCCGCTTAGTTAATTGCTCTATCAGAGAAGGCACAGCCATTGCAGTGGTACTGAGAAATACCAGACTCTGTATTGTAAGCCTGACTTCTCTGGGCCATACACATTTATTCCATTGCTTTCCACCTGTCATGGTCAAATTGGACAGAAAGCTGATGTTTTCTTTATGTTAAAACTGTGCCTAGGTGTAATAAAAGTGAACTCTGACCTTGGATCAAAATAAGAGCATAGATGTTGGAACACTTTAAACCTGACCCGTGAAAAATGTCCAATTTCACTATCAGTATATGATGAAAGGGAAATTCTCTTGCCCTTCCTCTGCTGAAAGGTAAATCCTCTGCGATGTTTAATCAATACACTTGGCATAAAGCTGTGCAAGACCAATCTGTTGTGTGAAAACAAGTCCAAGATTTGTTGCCCAGTTTATATTGTAAAGCAAGTTTTCTACAGGGAAATTTTTTGTATATTGCATTTCTCCTGTGCTAACAAAGACCTTCAATATAATACAATGAATAATATTATTATATTAAATAGTTAAAATATTCTGTAAATGTATAGGTGCCATGAACACAAGAGGAAAGAGCTGTTTAATGTGACAGTAAAAGTAGCAAAGAAAACATAGAAAATTGACACAGATAATAAGAAAATTTAACCTTATTATTAAGAAAATTTTTTTAGAACTTTCTAATACTATAAAACAGGATTTGAAATTAAGTTCTCCCACCAGGTTGATCACTTTAAAACAATTTAAAAAAAATAATCAAGGAAAGCAATCAGTTTTCTAGAAGGATCATTTGTGTTCTATGGGGAAGATGACCTAGGGAGCTCTTTTGTGTTTCTGATTTTCTTGCATAACAGGCATTGAAACTTTGCCTTTAAAAAAAGAAATGTAAATTATCATACCAAAGAATGTATGTCTCACTTTTATAGTGTATAATTACGGTGCAAAAGTATTCTTCTCAAATCTTTTTCACATTTAGTGTGAAAAAGTTTTATTTCCAAATGAAGTAAGGAACATCAAGTTTCTAATTTTTCATCCTGCTCCAAGAATGCAGTGCATCTTTTAAAGATTTGTTTTGTTCTTATTTGCTGGTCATAAATTTTTAAAGAAATAAAAATATTTTCGTTTTGAATATTTAAGAATAGCACCAGCTTAAGTAGAAGGCACCAAGCTATCAAATGAAATTAGTTTGTTTTTTCATCCTCCTTGTCCTCATTATGTCCTCAAGGCAATTTCTGGCGTTACTGAACTACCTGATATTAAAGACTAAAATAGCCTGAATTGCTTAATACAGGAGGAAGCATTTTTGTTTTCTGTATAGGAATGAATAAAGCTTGTTCTTGGAAATCCTTAGTCACTAATCTCATTAACTGCAGGTTTGCAGGGTCAAGTGTCAGGCACAGGCTAAACCGCTGTTGGACGTTCTGCAGAATCCGTGTACATTTGTGTTGGCAAGAAGCTAGCAAAGGTCAGAAGGAGGTGATTCTGCCCCCTACTTTGCTGTGGTGAGATCCCACCTGGAGTACTGCATCCAGCTCTGGAGTCCTCAATACAGGAAAGGCATGGACTGTTGGAGTGAGTCCAGAGGAAAGCCACAAAAATCATCAGAGGGATGGTAACACCTCTCCTTTAAGAAAAGGCTGTGAGAGTTGGGATTGTTCAGCCTGGAGAAGGGCCCAGGGATACCTTATTGCAGCCTTTTAAAAGTTAAAGGGGGTTTATAAGAAAGATGGGGACAAACGTTTTGGCAGGGTCTGCTCTGATAGGACAAGTGGTAAGGGTTTTAAACTAAAAGAGGGTAGATTCAGACTAGATATAAAGAAGACATTTTATATGGTGAGGGTTGTGAAACACTGGAACAGGTTGCTCAGAGAGGTGGTAGATGCCCCATCCCTGGAAGCATTCAAGGTCAGATTGGATGGGTCCCTCAGCAACTTGATCTAGTTGAAGATGTCCCTGCTCACTGAAGGGGAGGTAGATGACCTTTAAAGTTCCTTTCCAACCTAACCAATTCTGTGATTTTATGACTCTATGTAGTTGAGTGTAGGCAGTTACTATATGACAAGCTTTTCCATGACCTACTCATAACCACTTTGAGGCGTTTTATAAAAAAGTCTGCATTTATTACAAAATGTAGATTCTAAAAGTCTATTTTACTGTGTGAAAAAATATGAAGCTTGGCGGTGGGAAGGGGGAGAGAACTGCCTGAAAGCACAGAGTCTAGTGAGTCTGATTTCCAACAAACAAAAAATGAGTCAAATTTTCTGTATTTTTATATCAACATTTCCCCAGTGTATGAAAAAAAGAAGTATTCTGTAGTGCTATGAAATATATTACACAGGCCAGACTGGACATAGTATCTTCAAATAAATTGATTTTTTGTTTGTTTGTTTTTTAAGGTTACTCTTTTTCTCTATTGGAAGAACATAGGTTAGAAACCTTTCTTATTTTAACCTTTTGATACCTAAAATTAGACTTCTAAATGAGAATCGTTCTTTTTAATTTTTTCTAGATCTTTTAAGTGTATACAATTCTCTTTTAAATTTTAGCACGATCTCTGCTTTTGTTTGGACCAGCAATTTGGAGCACAAATCTCTTATTTAGTGTCCTGTTGAACACAAATACAGGTCACAGGATACTGGGGAAAATGGACATTTAATTTGATTTCTGTAGGAGGAAAATACTGAATTAAAGATCTTCATCAAAGATAGGAAAGAAAATAATTTATCCTTTGGCAAATATAAGGACCCAAATTCTGAATATTGTAAATAAAATTAATGCATAGAGAAATAAGGTAAAACATACATGATTTACCAAAGGATTTTGTTAGGGATATGGGTTTGGTCTGTTACTGTCTCACTATGTTTTTGCTGTTAGGATCCTGTGTAAATTTATTGAGCAAATGTTATTACCAATAACAGCCTAAAGCAGGATGAGTCAAATATACAGTGAAAATTAAGCCTTAAGTAGTAGGTACACTAAGCAATAAAATGTATTCCAAAGAATAAATTCACAGTTAGGAAAGCTTTTAAGAGGCATAGATCTCAGAATCTGAAAGGATTTTATGGAAAAACATCAATTTTGGGAAAAGTGACTCTGCAAGCAATTTGCTTCTGTTCAAGTAATTATGTATTAGAGTTGTAATAGTGTAGTGTTCAAAAGAAATTTAGAAAAATAAGCAAAACTTATTATATTGAATATTTTATCAGACATATATCAAGAAATATTAGGAGGAAAAAAATGGCATTCCTTATTTTTGAAAAGATGTTAGTTTAGAATAAGTAGAATTATTTCCTCTAAGAATTTGTCATATTCCTTGTTGATTCTGAAAACCCCTTCCAGTCATTCATTAGAAATGGATCCATTTTACCTTGTGTACTTTTCTGTGTAAATTTACAGTGAGTTATAACTTGCTCCTGTGATCCACTTCTACAAATATGTTGTTTCCAAGCAGAGAACAAAGTATTAAATAAGACTACTCTGAATGTAAGAGATCTGGATTTAATTTAAGTTATTTTATTAAAAAATCATCTTTTCTGTACTTTCTTTCAAAAAATAATGAACTGATACTTTTCATTAAAAATAAATAAATAAAAAAATCCCAAGACATGGTCCATACATATTGGTAGTTCTTTCCTGGAAATGCCAGTTTGTGTATTATGGGCTAATTTACTTTTTCTATTGGTAGTTAAGTACTGTGATTTCAAGTAAAGAAAATTATTTCCCCACCTTTTCAAAGTAGCATGTACATGTTTTATAGTGTTTGCAATATTTTCTTACTGGAAGGAAAAAAAGGATATGTGTTTAGTGCTGTGTTGAGAATTTAGCTGATTTTGGAAAAAAAAACCAACACAACAACAACATAACCACATTAGTTCTAATTCAAAATCTCTATAAGGACTTACTCATATTGGATAACAGAACAAGTTAATAAATATCTGAAGCACAGGAAAAAAATCCCCAAAACGACCTTCTCCAGAGAAAATGAAGTGTTGTGCTTAAGATCAGAAACCAAGTAGCTCTTAGGTCTGATAACAGACTCTTATTCCTCCACTGCAACATCCTTCTGCTGTCTCTTCTTCACAGACTTAAGTGAAAACATCATCAGGTATTAAAGTCAATGTTACATAACTTATTGCTGCAATTATTTTAAACATTAAAATACTAGCTTTGAGGGAATACCGTAATTAGCAAAAACACTGCCAAGTTACAAAATAAAAACCAGCTGACATATTAATATTAATGTTAATGTTAGTAATAATAATAACAACAACAGCAACAATAAAAAAGCAATAAAAGAAAGCATTATTCTTCTGGGTTAAGAGAGGGAAACAAGTGGTCATGGTGTATACATATAATTTTTAAACATTTAAACAAGACAGAAACCAGGAAATAAAGGCTTGGTGTTCCCTCTGTAGAGTGCCAATATGCATCCTGTTTGCATTTTTATGTGATGGAAAACATATTTTGTCTCTTAGATATTCATTCTAACATGCATTTTAACAAAGTAACAGAGGCAACCTCCAAAATAAGTGATAAAACCAAGTGGATCTTGCAATTTTACTGTAGAGTTTTCATTTTGTGTAGAATAATCTAAACAAATCAATGCTAAATTTCTTAGAAAGAAGATGAGACAAACCTTAACAAAACACTGTCTTGATTCCCATAGGATAGGTGCGTTTAGAAAGACTCTACTCCAGAACATACTGTTTGGCTATTAGGTAGATTTATTGTACCTACTGCAAATCACCATGATGCTCTTGTGCCGGAAGGTCTGTTATTCTTCCTTCTCAAAAACACTTGCTGAACTCCTGCAGCCTATAAACTAACTTTCATTCATATTCTCTGTACATAAATGTATAGGAAAGAAGAGTCTAGTACTCATAAAAATAGGACATGGTAGAAATAAATATTCTAGTGGAAAAAACAGGGATTCCAAGCATGTGATTCAACAGTAACTACAGTGCTCTGAGCATTCTTAAAGGAATATATTCTTAAGGGAAGGTGAAATATACTTTACAAAACAAAGTTTTCTCTGGAGACAGTGTCAGAAACTTAAGAAAAATCTGGTATTTTTCTGTTCATTCATACTATAAAATTATGTAATAGGAATCTTTATTAGGGTAGTTAATAAAATATGTTATGATGGATGATGAATTATGGAAAACCTTGCAAAGCTTGGTTCTTGTTTTATATAAAGAAGTATTAAATATTCAATCTTTAAATTGTAAATATTTTCATTTAATTACTGTACTGAGAAACACCACATTAGCACATTTACATTTAATTTCATGTGGAAAGAAACAAATAGATTGGATTATAATTTTCTTCCACTCCTCTGTGTGTTGTCACTTTGAAGGGCTTTTACAACTCCATTAATCAGTATGAGTTAAAATTAAATTAGTTACACATATACTAGTAGATCCTTGGGAATTTCCATGAGAGAGTGTTGTCCCTTAGCAAAATTGCATTCTCTCCATAAATAACAATAACACCAAATCTTTGCTTAAGGTGCAAAATCCAATATTTGCTTTTACTGTAGGGATGTGATACAACTTCCATCGCTCTGCGTTTTTCTTTCCAGTCAGAATTCAGTTTTTAGTAACACCACTTTTCATATATTTTCTTTGGAATTTAAAACAGTAGGTAAATATCTTCCCCTGATTTGTGAACTACAGTCACTCTTCTCCCCCCTTCACCCCCCACCCCACCCCCCTTCTGTTCTGAGAAATGAACAAATGTCCAGTGCTGCCAAAATACACAGGTGGATACAGCTGTAGATTTGCTACATCTTGCATTTCTTTAGTGTGTCAGTCACTGATATGTTTGTCTGTAATAAAACGATGAAATGATAAAATTTCAGATTGATTCCGTCTTCCATCCCTTAAATATGGTCATTATAAAAAGGTTAGCTATTTTAATGAGACTATTTCTTCACACTGAACAGGCACAAAAACAGTTGGAAAGCAGATTTGGAAAATGCTGAGTCAGACTGTAGGTTCAAAGTTTTCCTTTCTCACTTTTTAAAAGTGACCCTAACACTTCTGAAGTTTAATGTCAGCAGCTTTAATACCTCAAGAGCTGTTATTTGCACTTGTAAAGGATTTCAAGTCTTTTAGTTTGCAAATCTGTTTAAAACCTACCATTCTTATCCACACATGCATTCTATCTCCATGTGCAAAGGGATTTCTCAGTTATAAACTAGCACAAACCTGTGATTTAGTTTCCTAGCCTTTGTTTAGACTGTCCTATGGGAATGGATTACCAGTCAGGCAAATTAAATGAAATCACATTTAATAGTTTTATAATAAATATAAGTTTTCATTACATGAGCTGAAATAATGAGCTTGTTTAATTTAATATTCATTTTATCATTATAGAGATAAATCTCATTGTGATCTTCAAATCAGATGATGAGATTCTTTGTCTTTATATTAAAAGTTAATATAGTTTCTAGTTGTGCCACCTGTTCACACTAGTTTTGTGGTTGCTCGGGTTATCTGTTCCTATCAAGTTCAAACAGTGTGAACTTACGTTTTAAAAAAGCCATTTTAAAGAGGTTTTGGGTTTAATTTATAATAATAATAATAATAAAAAGAAAAAATATTTATTTTAATTCTTTTAAATATTAAGAAATAACATTTTCTAGAGAGGCATGCAAAGTCACTCTTTATTATTCTCTCAGTGCTTACTCTTCCCAATTTGTCTTATCTCATCACAACATCCTGTATGATTTAAGCTCTGAGTCTGTCAAGGCTGGTGCACACCTGCACAGCTTTAACTGGAAGTGTGTAAGTATGCCCTATGGAATTGCTCAAATAGAAAATTTTTAATTAAATAGGTAACTCACTATGGCAGTGAAGGAATACTGCCATCTGGCCTACTACAGTGAATTGCTCAGTTCTTTGTCAATTGACATATTTGACCAATTTCTCCCCATTTACCTCTAAATGTCTAAAATATTCAAGCTGAGAAGATCTCCATGTGTAGGCTCTGGGGGTATGCTTTGCAGGCAGCTGGGAGAGATGAAGTTTCTGGTGGAGATCTTTGGTGTCCATGGAACTTGTCTACAAGCCCTGCAAGTTGATCCTTGGCTCCAGCTGATGCTCTGGAGGCAGAGGAACACTTTGAAGCAGTAGGTTGTGGTTGTCAGCCTCAGGTAATGTTGCCATCTCATCATACAGTATAAAAAGTGGTGCTAACGAACTACTGACCTTAAAAAGCCTTCAGTTAAAAAATGAACAAACCAACTGTCATTGTTTAACCCTGGTCAGGAACCAAACCCCACGCAGCCACTCGCTCACTCCCCCCACACTGGGATGGGGGACAGAATCGGAAAAGAGAAAACTCAGGGGTTGAGGTAAAGACACTTTAATAGGTAAAGCAAAAGCCATGCATGCCAGCAAAGCAAAACAAGGAATTAATTCACTGCTTTCTATCAGCAGGCAGGTGTTGAGCCATCTCCAGGTCAACCGGGCTCCATCTCATTTAATGGTTACTTGGGGAGAGAAATGCCATAACTCCTAAAGTTCTTCCCTTCCTTCTTCATCCCCCAGTTTATATACTCAGCATGACATCAAATGGTATGGAATATCCATTTGGCCAGTTCAGGTCAGCTGCCCTGGCTGTATCCCCTCCCAATGTCACATGTCCCTCCAGCCCTCTCACTGTCAGGGCCTGAAAAACTGAAAAGTCCCTGACTTAGTATAAACTAGTGACAACCAAAAACATCTGTGTGCTATCAACATTGTTCTCACAACAAACCCAAAATGCAGCACTGCACCAGCTACTAAGAAGAAAATTATCTCTATGCCAGCTGAAGCCAGGACACTAACAAACAAAAGCTGGATAAAATTTTCAACCATGAGAATACTTAGGTATTTGTGGTGTAATTCCTATAATTTCATTTTTTATTATCTCTTGGTCTTCAGTTTTCCATTACAATCAAATATATTTAGTTATATTTAGCTATATAAAACATGTACAAACAATCTAACAATTTAATGAGGAGTAATGTTTGAAATTAAATATATACCCAACTAATCTACTGAAAAATGCCCATAACTTCTAGATGCTTAACAAGAAAGGCACTAGTATTTGAAAAGGGTGAGAGGAAAAGGAAAGAGATGATCTTGAAAAAAAACCCACAACAAAATAGACAAACCCACTTTCTTCCTCCTTTGGTCCTCAAAGAAATAGTTTGTCACACTGTAGGAAAGTAAGTGTATATATTATAAGAGAAAAAGCAGTTGCAGCAGTAATGAAATCCTGACTCCATTAAGGACTTGCCTGTTTTTTCTAACTTTTGTTAGTTTGTTTAACAAATGCTACTGTGGTTTATAAACTCACAAACCTGATTTCATCACTGACTTCAAGGTGACATACATTTTACCACAAGATTGTTTTGCCAAAGCACATTTTAAAAGGAGACTGAATATGTTCCTCCTAGCCATGGTTCTTTTACAAGGCTTTTGGAATGCAGTAATGGAAAGTTAACATGCCTAATACTGCTTTTGTCCCCACTTTGTTGCAAGTTTGTGTGTTAGAAACGTTTTCACATTTTAAATGACTGATAGATGTTGGAGACATATGGAGGATCTTCAGCAGAGCACATATGTGTGAGATATACGTGTAAATAAATAACTTTATAACTGTATTTTGCCTATCTGTGTGTTTAAGGTTTGCACACCATGACATTGCATTTCTAACATAGCTATACTTGCATATAAATGTTTTACTATTCATAAGACAAATATATTAAGTAATTTAATTATATCTTCCTGCATGGAACAGATTTTTAAGATTAGGTAGGAATATGACCATTAGTATGGTGTATATATTATGCAGGCCAGTAACGTGTCTCTTAAACAGCTAGCATTTGAACTCTATTACACCTTTCCTAATGACAGCTAGTCTCAATTTAAAGGCTTAAGCAATGGAGATCCTACCAAGTTCATAGATAAGCTGTTACAGTGATGAACTGTCCCTACTGTAAAATGTTCTTGCCCATATTTGATTTTTCATCCCGTAGTTTCATTTTTGAGCCAGTGAATCTTATCATACCTTTTTCTCCTAGATGAAAAACCTGGCCACTGTTAGAAATTTGTTCCTTGTGTGCTTGCTTGTAGGTTCTGGTCAAGCCATGCCTTAACCTTCATTTCTTCTTATTGAAGAAAATGAACTCATTACATCTCTTGCTGTGTAAAACATCTCTGAGAGATGAATCATAGCTGAAACACTTTTCTGAAATCTTTCCGTTCTGGCAATGAACTAGACAGCATATACAGATAACTGTGTGCTATGCCGTATGAAGTAATTATAAACTTGCCTACTTCTACATTTTATTTTCTTCCTCAGACATCACCTTGATACAGAAGAAAAACCACCAAACAAACCCCAAACACTAGAGTGAATTAGTAATTTCCTAGTAAATGTTGCAGTTTTAGTTAATTCCTCCTACTCAGTTAAATTTAAAGATGTCCCTTTCATGCTGTCAGTGTCCTTATCAGTAAAATTAAATGTCTTTTAAAATTAATTTAAGTACTTTTAAAATTGTTTCTAAACTTATAAAAAATTTAAAGATAATTACTACCAAGTAGCTTACGTTTGTTTCTTCTTCCAGCCCCATGTGTGTTCTCTGCTTCATTTTTCTAAGGAATTCCCTCAAACTGTTAGGCAAATGCTTATGTTTTTTGAAAAGCATAGATCAAACTTCAACCAACTTTGGAAATATCAGAGGATAACTGCCACAACGAGATGAGCTGCATAGTCAGAAACATAAAGTAGAGGGACTTAGAAGCTCTCTGAGTAAAAGCAGGTGAGGAATTAGAGGCAGCATCACCAGTACTGCATATAATACCTGGGTACACACACACACAATGTCCATTGCTCTTTAATAATAATTTTTAGGTTACAGACAAGACAGAGATTATATGTATATGATATATACTTATACATGTAATTATATCACAAAAAGTTTTCTGTCTTCATGATTATTTTATATATACATATATATATATAATATGCATTGTATATATCGGGGTCCTCAAACTACGGCCCGCAGGCCGGGTACGGTCCCCCAGGGTCCTCAATCCAGCCCCCGGTATCTACAAACCCCCCGCCCCCCCACCCCCCACCCCCCACCCCCCACCCCCCGCCGGGATTTGGAGGGGGAAACCAAGCAGCCGCAGATGGCTGCCTGCCACTGCATCCGCGCGCCGGCCCCCTGGTTAAAAAGTTTGAGGACCCCTGTATATATCTTATTTATATAATATACACACATCTATATGTGCAGAAGAATTGTGAAAAAGGTAAAACCCATGGGTGAGATAAGGACAATCTAATAAATGAAATAAATATAAATAAATCCTCCACATCCTGCTGTGGGGGCAGGGAGAGGAGAGTGAGTGAGTGGCTACATGGTACCTAGTTGCCAGCTGGGATTAAATCACAACAATAGCATATATGCACAAAAGCGTATTTAAAAAAATGCATATATATGGTGACATAATATATACATAACTTCAGTGATGTTTATTTAAGAGACTTGAGGTTTAGAGGAAAGTAACCAGTAAATATTCTAGGGAGGGTTAAAAGGTGAATTCTCATATTCTTTCTTTATTACAGTACATCTACTGCATGATTATTCTCATTTCCTTCAACATTAAACTATAATGTTTTACAAAGGCTGAAAATGACAGATACTCAAAAAAACCCCAACCCAAACCAACAGTGTGTGAGATTTGGCTACAATATACTGATAAATATCAACATTTAAAGCCCAGCGTAAAGGAAGCCAAACTGGATAAGGAGAAATAGGAGAGAAAGAGATATTTATTATCTTTGGTGAGCATAAAAGATGGATGCTAACTGAAAGGAAGCAAAATAAGGAGGGAGTAAGTGGTTCTAAGACAAATGATGTAAGAAGTGGCTGTACTGTATCTTATCCTGCAGGAGATGACAGATGTTTCTAAGGCCAAATGAAAAAGTATTTCTGTGAGCAGAAAAATTCTACATTACATCTTCAAGAAAGGAAACGATATATAATGCAACATGGTTACACAAAAGAGCTGTCACACATGAGCCCTGAATGATATGTCAAAATAGTAGACAGAGAAGTGGAAAAATCAGTAAGTGGCAGCCACTGTGGTGAACGACAGAGACCCGTCAGTGATGTGTTTAACTGTTATCAGAGAGGGTCACAAAATTTCACCGAGTGATCTCTCAGCCACAACCAGGAAAACGACAAACATTGTGGCACAACAAGAAAGCAAGTAAAAGGAAGTCATGCTCTCTGAGATTGTTTCAAACTGGAATCAAAGGCTTTCATTTAACAGCTGTGTATAGAATAAATCATCCTCTCTTTTATCTTGTTAAGTGCACTAGAAGATGAGCTGGGCCCTCCAGAGATTAGTAGTGATCAGAGCTGGTCAAAAAGCCCTCTGAGCACTTGTAACCCTGTTTCTGATCATACTTTTAGCATTGATTTTAGAAATGGATATTTTGGCGTTTGAAGGTCACTATGTCCACAAGTATTTTTTCAGAAATCTATGTTGTTTTTATAATAAAATATCTTTCTACTTATCTTTTACTTCCTAACATTTTCCCCTTCAGAAACACCTACATAGCTATGGTAGCAGCTGTGTAATTAACAACAGTTTCTCCATATTTCACAAACAAATTATGGGGGCTGTAAACCTCTAGAATCCCCTCCTCCTCTGTGAAACTTTTAGCCCCACCTAACAGTAACTGAACAGGTGGTCTTCCCTGTCCATACGTAGTTGTTTCTGGCCTTTGCTCTGTATTGCATCCCTTTAGAAACATGGCACCAAGGTAGGGGAACTCTGTAGAATAACCCTGAAGTACATGTACAAAACCAAGCTGCCCCATCTGTGGTCAGTAAATCCCATGTGATTTTATTCCTTGTTAGCTTCTTACATAATCTCAGCTGTCTCATTAATAATGAAAGTCTAAGACATTTGAAAGGGTAGACATCAGCAATATGGCAGTAGTTATCACCTCTCTGCTCCTTACTCCCCAAATTCTCACTGAATACCAAGGTTTCAATTTGCCTTCTGCAAGTGAAATGTTGCGTACTTGAAAAATCACTCCTCAGATCACTTGGATTACAGAACAGAAACAAAGCTGAATAATGATCAGCTAATTTCACTGACTTGCAACAAATAATTGATCAGCTCTGTGGAAGAGACAGCCTCTGCAGGGACAAAATGATCACTTTCTTATCAAATTAAAATACTTTTTTTAATTAAAGACAAAAATATTATATAATTAAATATAATTCTTGCTAATATTGGATTTTGCTGTGAATCACATTTCACTGCTTTTGTTTCAAACATTAAGCAATTAGATACCACTAACATGGTTTTCAGAAATGTAAGAACAGGAGCCTCTTTAACCATAGAAATACTTAAAGAATATTAGCTATTTTGTTTTGTTTGTTTGTTTCTGGTTTGGTTTTAAAGCCAGACTTAATATTTCGTAACTAGGATATAATTGAAACTTAATGTTTAACTCCATATACAATTTTGTATACTGTCTATAATTTAGGCTAACACTATGAGGAAATGTGTATTGACAAATTTAAAAAGTTTTAGTTATAAATTTGAGATACACATTTTACTCCAAAGTCCTGCAATAACTTAGGCAAATCACTGAAACAACTGACAGTAAAATCTTCATACTATCCCATGATATCTATGCTATGAATTTAAAAGAAAAAAAAAAAACACCAGAAATATTTTAGAGTGGCTTTTTAATGTATTGGTCCTACTTCTTTGTTTCATTCCCTGACTTGTGGCATATTATTTTAAATTATTTATACCTCTACTATACTTGTAGTCTCAAAAGTGAGCTTGTTACCCAATGTGCAAAATCAAAGAAAAAGTCTAAGAATGCAAGATAGTGCTTTTAATACAAAATTGTGAAGTTTGGGTGCTAGGTGAACTAGAACACTTTGGTAGATTCCACAATCACATTTGTGCACAATTAAATGAATATTAACTTCCAACCCTCTGACACTGGTTGGATGGTAATCTACATAACAGTTACACACTCTTACTGGTTACTTACTCATGCTTATTGAGAAAGGGTTTCTTCATGGGCCTGGGGTATCTGATCTAAGGGGTGTGATTTTTAGTATTATAATGAAGGTCACTTGCTTAAGGACACATCTTTGGCTGTCTGTCCAAAAGTATTGGATGTGTCTTGATTACAAGAGTCTTGTGTTGCCAGCTCTCCAGGATGTAATTGTTCTTCAGAGACACCTTGTTCTAAGCAGCAATTACTTCAGTTAATCATCCTTGATAGTTCTTTGCATGGGACATCCTGAGTCAAAATGGGTGCATTCTGCTTCTTCAAGAATATGTGTGGATCCTTAAATAAAACCATATGTCCATATAGTCCGGTTATAAAATTTGATAACATGCCGACAATGCCGCTGGATGAATGCTCATGAAAGTGAAGATATAGTTGAATTTACATGAAGAGAAAAATAATCAGACATATCTACACATTCTTACATGGTTGTAGATGTCACATAAATGACAAGCAGGTATACATTCAGTTCTTTGATGGGGTAATAATCTCCTATTTTCATTACCATGTATGAAGTACTGTGAAGGTTTTATTAATACTAAGACAATTTATCTTCAGTTCTTGGGACTAAAGAAATATGCCAGAATTGTGCCTACATTCTTTTATACTGCATTGCCACATAATCATTGACTCTATATGCCCCATATTTTCCCATGTTTTTTTCCTTACCCTGCCATTCTTTGCTGCTACTTAGATTCTTTCATAAAAGGCTAATAGTCTTTGCATCGTGCGTGGACACTGACATTGGAAACTGAATGGGTTCACTGGATATCAGGGTAGTGTAATTACTAAAAGATTAAGTATCCACTTTATTAAGTAAAGCTGTATTTTTACAGCAATTAACAAAGATTCTCATAATTTAATCTTTCTTAAAGACATTTGCCTTGTGGCAGTAGAGGCTGACTTTCTTTATTTGACTTTAAACAAAAAGCCACAGCTGAATCTTTAGCACAATATCCCATTGTTTTATTGAAACTAATAATTTGATGCAAATTCTGTACCTATGGTGCTGTTTGTGATCTTTTTAGCAGATTCTTGGATCCTCCTTAGTAATGACTGGAACCACAGTTTCCTCGCTGCTGGATTCAGGAATATGCACAGGGGTTGGTTGTGCTCGTTCTTACTTGGGACTAGCTCAGCCCTTGCAAACACCACTTCAGGAATACAGAAATACGATTTGTGGTACTCAGTACAGAAAGCAGCTTGGGTCAGGACTGGAATCCTGTACAGAGACTGGAAGATGGAAGATTTTCAATATTGTAGTTGCCTAATAATCTCTAATAATATCATCATATTTATAAAATCTGCTCACAGTAAGAAGTACTTCAAAAGCAGTGGACACATTTAATTCTCACTGTGTTAAGAAACATCTCAGGTTTTATTAATTCCTTCTTAAGGCCATTGGTATTCTTCAATATTCCTAATGCTTTTAGAAGTAAATGAGTATTTATTGTTGTTTCCTTCTTCCCCCTGCCCCTCCCCTTTTTTTTTTTTCTTTTTTTTTTTTTTTTTTACTTGGAAGGGAGCCATTACAGTAAATAATGGCAGAAAAAAATTAAAATAATATTTCTACCTTATTTAATTATTGCAGTAGGGAAATATTATTGCAGCATGAAAATTCATCAGGAAGATGTCACATTTCTGTCATTTAGTTTCTTCTTTTGTAAGAGTGCTAACAGTTTGAAACCAATCCTCTCCCAAGAAAGAAACATGGAAACAGATGAAACTCTCTTCTGTAGTAGGCTTTGGTTTATTTCTTTTCTTTTTGGGGAATAATTAGCAGGCTCCTGTAAAAGCAAATCCTGTGGGCATGGGTGCTCTTTTTTTTTTTTTTTTTTTTTTTTTTTTTTTTCCCATAGCTTTGGAAATGAAGGTTATTCTTTCATCTGCTTTAAGACTGTATGAAGGTCTTATTTTTCTAAATCAATATCCTTTGTATTAATAGCTTTAAGGAAAAAAAAAAGTTAATTTTCACTACGAAATGTAAGATCTCATGAACAGTGTTGTTAACTTTCAATGAAGATAAAATTAAAACAGGAAATCTGCAACAAAACCTCAAAGTAACTACAGTAAAAGACAAGGGAATGTTCTGCAAAACCATTATACTGAAGGAGATAGAAGTATAACTTTAACTGGATAGCTTGATTGCAATTTTATTCAACTGGTTTCTTTATAGGCAGAATATGGTTCTGATATTTCAAAATGTCTACAAAAAGTCATGAAAAAAATATGAGTCTAGTTACTCAATACAGGATAATGAATATTGTGGCTCATAAAATCATGGGTAATGCATCTAAAAAATCTGGAAAAGTTGTGCAATTATGCAGATTTCTGCAGCAAGGAGAAAGTCATTTTATGGTTCTGCTATGCATATATTTTGCTGTGCAGATGATTAGTGTCATGCAAATATTGACCTTTTTGGTTCTCTGGTCTAATTGAACAGTTGGAAATATAATTGCCTTAGGTCAATGTAAAGGAATTACTTCAGCTCTTCTCCTCCCCCCCCCCCCATTTAAATACGTCTATTTTGGTCAAAAAACAATTTACAACTTTTAAAACTTTCACATATTGGGAGTTATTTCAAAATAAACCAATATTTTGAGAATATCAAAGAAAATATTTTTATTTTAAAAAATATATTTTGAACATACCAACTTAATAAAGTTGTCAAAGGCTTATGAATTGTTATAGCCAACTCAGATAAAAAAATTTTGTTTCTCCGGATTTTTTTGTCTATTGTACTGATTGTAAATATTTGTCTATACATCAGTAGAAGTAATTAAAGATATTAATTTATTAATGCTCACTAATTGATGCAAAACAACAGTTGCAAATGAGACTAGTGTTTGAGCCAGGATTATGCTAATTAATATAAAGAGAAGGAAAAAGTCTGATACTAAGGGTATACAACTTGCACTCATTGGGATGAGCAAAACAGTACTTTGATCTGCTCTCACATATAGTATTGTAAGACTGATTCCTTTAACCAGTGACAAAATTATTACAAGTAGGGCATAAAGTAATAAGCTAATCAACAGCCATCTGCACACTTTGGAGTGGACTCTTCATGAATGCAGAACTGTTGCTTTTGGCTTCTGAGAGCCAGGGAGTCTGGAAAGTTTGTAGAGATAAGAGCACTGTTAAAATGACATATGGAACCATTGACAGAGAAGTTAAAATAACAATTGGGTTTTGGTTTTAAATAAATAAATACTTTAATATGGTGAACAATGTTAGTCAACCTCCTTGCAGAAGCAGAAGAATCACAGCTGATGATGGTCACTGTTTGTTGAGGATTATTACAGAAATCTAATCTGTTAGGAATACATGTAAAGTACTTCGCATCAGTGCCTTAATCATGACTCCTTTAATAGTGAAATTTGTCACTTGCAATTCAACAATAAACTCTGAAAGACTTTATTAGAGTCATTTTAGAAATATCTCTGTTTGCTGAGCCAAAGTGTGCAAACTGTTGCCTAGACATTGGCATCTGTATGATATTAAGTACAGACACTACAGGACTGACAGAAGCGGCAGTACTTGCAGGACACCCTTTAATTTCTTAACCATCTGGTTGAGGCCATACAGCACTGTAGGACACATTAATGAGCATTAAATGCAGTTCAGGTAGTGTTTCAGATGGATTGTCTGAACTGCCTCCAAGGGTTTCTTCTATACTCTTTCTAATGTGCTGACATCACTTTTGATTTTGCTGAATTTTTATTCTTACATGATTCATACAAAGTGTAACTGTCAGAATGTAAAATAAGCATCATCTAACTTTATGGTCTAAATTGTCAAAGCAGTGCATGGGGAATTATACCCACCAATGCTGTTAACAATAATGTTGTCAGACAGGAAACTCTTAATTTACTACTTTACAGATTTTATGTTCATGTATTTTATGCTTGTTGTTAACTCAGTTGTGGAATCTTTCCAAACTAAATGGTGACATTTTAAAACATAATAATTCAGGAAACAGGAAAAGATGTTAGATGCTTTATTGCAACTAGGCTTGATAAAAATTAAAAAAGAAAAAATATCACAATATAGTGATAGTTATAAGAGGGAGAAGGGTCTTTTATCTTTGGAAGCTTTAGCACTAATTTTTCCTCTTATTAACCTAGTTACAGAGTCATTGAATAATATATATTGGGAGTGACCCCTGAAGGACAAATCCCATGCTGAAATAAGGACCAACTGTGACAGAAGTTGTATAGGGCTGTGTCCTGTCAGGTTTGAGTACCACCCAGGACGACAACACTCTGGGCACCTGCTCCAGTATTTCATTATCCTCATTGTGAAAATTTGTTTTATAACACCTGATCAAAATTTCTCCCACTTTAATTTGTGTCTGTTGCCTCTTCTCTTATCACTATACACCTCAGAAGTGTTTGGGTCTTTTTCATGTCTACCCTTCCACTAGGTACATGGATACAATGAGATCCATCCCTTAACTTCTCTTCTTGAGACTAAATAAATGCATTATTCTCAATCTTTACGTGCTTGAGCGCTGTAATTTGTGGTCCCTCGCTGGACTTGTCACTATATGTCAACTTATTTTTTGTACTGGAAAGCTCGAACATATTCCATGATTAAAAGTCCCATATTGAATGTTTGAGATCTTCCTTTGTTTCTAGGAATGGGAATGGAGTGGACAGAGGAGGAGAAATCCATCATTACATTATGAAAACATTACATATACATATGTGAAAGTAAATACCTATATGCGCATGTATGCATGCATGTATGATTATGATTAAATACATATATATAATAGAGGTTTTGGAAGTGCATTGCTTTTATGTATCTTTATATATTTTACTTATTTTTTTTTAATTAACAGAATAATTTTAATCAACATAATTGAAATACTTCTTGAAAATTTATAGAGAATTTGGATTACAAATGCAAAACACAATGTTCTAAAGAAAGGAATAGAAAATATTTAACAAAATCCATTTCATCTGAAGCTTTTTTTCAATTTATTAGTCATTTGGAGAAGAAAACAACATTTCTTAATCTTGCATTATAATGCACAAGAATTGCACTGTGATTACTTTGTGATTTAAGTCAATGAGACACTTAATTTTGCCCAGGACTCTCTCACTGCTCATTCCTATGCAGCACCTTATTTTGCTAATGGTTATGGAAAGAGGAAAAAAAGGAGACATGTCTGTTTATTAGTGGTAGACAAATAAGTAGTTTTCCACTTTGACCAAATGATGATAAATTAATAATGTAATTTCAAATTGCTTATTTTTTGAATAAAGGATAGAAGAGGAGGATGTCTTACTATATTTACTTTTTAAGCTTTTATAATTAAAGGGAAAAGTATTTCTGTTGAAACACTAAAAGTTTGAAATAACTTGTTTCGATTTCTTTAATGTTTTCCAATGTTCTGGCATTTCCCTATAAGTGTTTATGAGTCCTCACTGAGTTCTCATGTATTTAAATCTGCACTTTTTCATATGGTATTAAAAACCCATAAAACAGGAACGACAAGCACTATCTACCGATTCAGTGAGTACTTTTATGAAATAGGAAAATTTTGGAATGATAACACTACAAGAATAATTTTCTACAGTATTTTAACAAAGTATCCTTCCAGATAATACCACACAACTAGCCAAATTCAGATTTCTATTTAGAAGGATCTGATCTTGTTGCTTAAATATTTCTTCAAGAGAAATTTATTGCCCTTTCAATAAGTTGTTTGTTTTGTTTTCTTTATGAAAATATATCTAATTCATACCCTTCTTCAAATCATTTGACTTCTACAGGTGCTTTTATTAGACCCATCATAATGAAGATTTGCAAAAAATAATATCATCCGTACTCAGTGGAAATTTTAGTCTGCTCTTATAGGGAAATAAAAAACTGTCTGATACAACAATAACCCTGAAAGAATTGTTTGCTACAGTTGTTTGAACTTCCTCACTTGAATCCTTGAGAGGAACAAAAGTACAATTTGGGAAAAGGAGTCATCAGATGTTTTAAAAATTGTAAGCTAATACTGACTGAAATTTTGGGTTTTTCTGAAGGCTACTTTGCTCAAAGCAACCCAAAGAATTAGCAGGTTTTATTTATTTAGCATCACCAGGGAATGAAGTGGGGCTTACATTATTTTTTTGGGGATCACATAAAAGAAATAAGCTCTCAGCAATGAGTTGAAAACAGCCTATAGTTCACAAAGACCTAGTTAATCAGTAATAGTGAGAAAGCAATTTCCCTCACTGATGCTTTTGATTGCCATAAGATTTTTCTGGAATAAACACAATAGAACACTACATTTTATAATCCACAATTATGTAAGATAGAGAACCAGCTCTTTTGAAAATACTGTAACATTATACAACTGTTCTATTTTGTCATGAATCTGAGAATTATTTTTTATTTGTTTTACTTTGCCAGATTTTGTATTTTGAAATGAGGGGTGGTGGTGATGGTGTGTGTTTTCTTGTTTGTACAGGGCAAGCTATGTCTGAGAGAAAAGAATTCAGGTGTAACACAGAAAGTAGTCTTCTCCTTTGTGATATATTAACTGTCATGTAAAAGATTGTTATTAATTGGACCAGACTCTGAAATGTACATTGTGAATTTATCACTGGATGTTCTGCCCTAGCCAGAGCCCTTCTACAGGTTGTTCATATCTGAGACAAAAACTGTATAACATAGTTTTTTGACAAAGTAATTGTCATTTTGTTATTCTAACCAAACAATTCTTAATTATTCTAAGCAACCTGATCAATTTTCTCTGTGATAGGAAAATATCCTTATCCTCCAGGTCAAATTTTTGTTAGCCAGAATGTATTTTATCACAGAAAGGAAAAAACTAGAGCTTAATTTGAAGCCCAAATCTGTTTTGTGAATTTTATAAGTAATGCAGTTTGTCTATTTGTTAAACAGCACATGAACCTGTCATAAAATAAAAATATAAGGAAATATTAGTTTAATGCACGATATTTCCTTTTCCACATGCTGAAAAATGAAGTCAGATAGTTGTGGGTTTCTTTTAATACTCAAATTCAGAGGCTTTCAGAGTAAATCAGGTGTAAATTATTGTATAAAGAGTAAGTAATATTTCCCCTTAACCCCCGCCCCTGCCCCGCACGCCGCCCCCTCCCTGCCCCCGCCCCCCCCCCCCCCAGCATCCCCCTTCATGTGTAAGGTTTGGATAAAAAAAAGGATTCCAAGATGAGTAAGGATGATTTATTGATTAATGCTATTGGAAAACTTGGTTATATCTCTATCTTCCCCCTTTGAATCCTGTTTGAAAATAGCTGCTCAGCACTTAGTACTTCTGCCTACTGGGGCCTAGTAAAAGCTGCACAAATCATGAGCTGAAATGAAAACTAACTAAAATGAAATATTTGGAATCCATATTTTTAATTTAAAAAGTGTTCTATATACCAGAACTCTAAGAAACACTGTAAATATAAATTCAAAACTCAAAATTCAGATTAAAATTAAAACTCTAAAATATAACTGTGCTGAAATATAGGAAATTAAATTATATGTATAAGCTAACTCAAAACTACCTTACTCATTTACTAGAAACAGTCAAAACTGACCACACAGAGACTGGCAAAAGCTAAAGTCCTTTTTCTAAAAGGCTGTAATTTCTCATTTCAGATACTACATTAACCTTAATCCTAGGAAAGCTGATGAGAGAATTAATAATTTCCTTACCAAACTTGCATTTGAATAATGTGCTGTAAATAAACCACGTGGCCATTCACTAAATGTTGTGAAGAAAATTATTCTGAATAGCTGCTCATTAGGTAAGCGACACCCATTCTGTGCACAGAATGAGGCGGTTATTCTCAGGGAAAAAATAGTGCATGATTGTGTAATTCAAGACTATTTTATAGTGCACACACAAGGCGGGCAATTAAAGGTTGTCTCAGCATCTTAGTTCTACCATTAATTTTACAGGACAGTTTGTTAATGTTTATGGAATAAACATACTATAATCTTATAGATAATTCTACTTTTTAATTTGAAATTTTCAGACATTTGTTTTATTTCATGTAATGTTTCCAGTGAATTTTGTGGACATTTTGCCCAGCTGTTGCTATAATGAACTCTAAAGTGTAAAAGAAACAAACACACCCTGCCCCTGCTGCCCCCCTGCCCCAAACATCCAACAGGTACAGTCCCACTGCATACTAAAAAAAACCTTGTTAAACAAATTACAGTGATTTTCTTATGATTTTATGAAACACAGAACATACTGCTATTGATTTTGAAAACAAAGCAAATGGGTTTGTCAATTACTAATACAACATGAAGAGGTTAACCAACTATTCAGTTTGATAATCTGTTCCCTTTACTTGGCAGCTGGGATAGAATTATCTACACTGTTTTGCAGAATGCACAGAATTACTTTCTGTCTTTCACATTACAGAAGTGCCCGAGAATTACTTTCTGGAAAATGCTGCCTTTTATGCAAATTGTAAAGCAAAACTGCCATCTGTAAAAAAAACATGCCAGTTAAAAAATATGTACCGATATGCTAATAGTTTGTCATGTATCAACTACTGTGTAGCAAAGGAAACCATCATCAGAGTGCATAGCACTGATCTGTGGTAGATTCCAAATAAGCACTCTGGTCTTTGGTCCAGACACAAAAGCAAACACAGGCGAGGATTTAAACAGGCTGTGACTTTGTTATCTTAATGTATCTAACAATTTTAAGTGAGCCTAGTGTAGGGAGAATAAAATCTCTTTCTCCAATAGAAACTGAAACGATGACTACAGGTGGAAGTGCAGGTTCATTTTCATTTTAGGACTCAGGCCTTTCAGAGCTCAGCCAGAAACCATAATGAATTAATATTCATTCAAAGCACTATATGTTAACTCTACATTCCTGTTTTATTAACAATGCTATATCTCTAAGATTCAGGAAGGTGGGAAAATAGTCACTGGTCTCTCACAGATAGGTCCAATAGGAAAATTTTCTATTTTATTCCACAAAAAGCAGTGACCAAGCAGACCTGTTACGTCTTTGTGAATAGTCTCCAAATCTTCATTTTCCTAAGGAAGATGAACTTGGCAGTTAGAGCAAGACAGTCCAAAAGTCTGGACAAAAGGGAGGCAGCAAAGTGAGTGGTTGCTCAATGCTGGTTTCCTGTTACATATGTTTTTTGGAGAAGAAAAAATATTGTTAAACTGGAACTTTGCAGGTATGTCCCTGGTGATCCACAGCCTGTTTGAGCATTTCAGAATCTGGATCAGGTGTAAATTTTCTTGGAAGGTTAATCAGTTTGTAGATCTGTGTTTAAAAACTGCCTGTGTAGGATATGCGCTCCAATGTGAAGTGAGAAGGTGAAGTTAATCTATAAACTCAGCTTCCTCATCTAGTTGGTCTGTGAGTTACTTTCTTACTTTGAAATGCCAACTAGAAAATACCCAGTCACACGAGAAAGCACAATTTTTTTTTTTATTAGAATTATTCTTATTGGCCAGTATCTTAAGCAGAGCTTTTTTTGAGGTAGATGTCATAAAGCTCAGCTTTTCTTGGTAATTAAATGTCAGCTTACAGACATGTTGATAACCTGTTGTCATTGCTGAAACGATAGAGAAATCCACCTATACAGAATCAAAAACGGAAAATTGTGTAACATATTTTTCTCATAACATTTACTATCCTTATTAAAACAAAAAATTCATAGCAGGTAATTTAATACAATCACAGTTTAAAGCTTTCTTTTCTTTTTAAGATTTTGTGCTCTTCTGTCAGTTTTTCCTTTGATAACATGACAGCTTTACATAATTTTCATAGGTATTGTTATTACGGAAAGGACTTCTAAAGCCTGTATTTCAATCACTGATGGTATGCCCTGAATGTCTCTGTTCTGCTATAATTTAAAAGAAGTTCTGAGTAGCACAGCACTTTTATTTAAACAATTTGAAATCAATATCCCACTGTTGAATTACTGGAAAATTTTGACAGCTTCAATTTCAATTCAGAATCATATTTGTTACAGAAAGTGGAAAAAAGATAAATAAATGTTGTTGTAGATCTTAATTGCAGCTGCTTTTTTAAAGACCTTTTATTTTTTCCCTCATCAAAATTTAAAAGCTTCATGTATGACTTGAAAAATTATGTAGAAAGGCTTCAAAAGGCTGGAAATGTTATATTTGAAATCTGACCATGATTTTTTTCTCAATATTAAAGCTTTTCTCCTACAAAAAAAAAAAAAAAAAAAAAAAAAAAAAAAAAGGAAAAAATCAGTGACAAATCCAGTGGGAAATTTGCACATTTATAGTGGCTGAATCTTGGCAGGTAGATACATCATGCAAACACTAGAGTAAAGCTTAGCTGTAAGTGGATAAAATAATTAACTGTGACTGATGATTTGCCAAAGATTTTTCTTGAAAAGATTAAAAAGGCTTATAAAATAAAGCAAAGTAAAATGATTTGAAAAAGACTGGAAAAAGGGCTAGTAATTTATCTCTAGTCTCTGAATATTCAACAATTCTTATTAAATGATTAACATTTGTGTAGAAAATGGAAACTATTGGAGATTTGTATTGGTATCCTTGTTTCTTCTCAAAATTTAGCACTGTTAAATCCTTCTCCAGTTAGGAGATAGTCAGTTTTTACTTAATGAGATTAAATGGAAGTTTTCCAAAGCTGCAAGACACATCATTAAACACATCATTCCCTCGGTATCCTGATTTGATGCCAGAACTGAAGTGCCAAATACTTTTTTTGTGTGTGTGTGTGTGTTTGAAGGAGTAATCTCAGGAACACTTAAATCATTGTAGTGAAACATTAGCACCATGCCTGTGGGTGAGTGAATTACTTAATCATGTACGATAGTATTATACTTCAATATATGTAAATCGGGTTAGTTCTAAGTTACTAATTCATTTTTGATTTCCCGTATGCCTTCTGGGTGGAACAAATAGCAGCACCCATTTGTGTATTGTCTTTATTAACCTGAGTGAACCATAGTGGCAAGAGGACAGAAAATGGTCCACAGTTACTAAGACTTCAATTCAGGCAAACAAGAGCTATCAATATTATTGAACTGCAAGTCTGTAGCCAAACTATAACATACTAAGAATATTTGTAGGTGAAAAGGACAGGTCATCAACTGCAGAATAAATGGAATGAGAATTACTACAATCATAATGGAAGAGAGTAGATGTTTCCCATATCGTATTTGGTTTAGCTTACAGTTCTGGTGCAAATATTCTTGCTGATATTTCTGTGCCACCTAGATTGCAAAGATTCTTTATTCATCTTTCAGCCACAGTGATAGTAAGAGACATTGCTTTTATCTTTTTTTCTTTTTTTTTTCCATTGAGAATCTCTGGAGTCTACAGAAGTGACGTGATGCTTCTTGCAGTAGCTATCCTGATATCCTTGGCCCTTATAGGATTGTGCTGAGTCCTGTGCAAGAAATTATGTTTCTTGTGGTATGCTTGTGCTGCAGAATGATAAATTTATCTTTTTTCTTCCAGGTTTCATAACTGAGATGCAATAAGTGTCTATCCCTGTCTATCTATTTTTGGGTAAGTAGACAGACATATCTACATATATGATTTGCCATATATCAAGGTTCACAAACGAATTTATGAGTATGGGTGTCTTGTCTGTGTCTGCCATCTGCATTGTGAAGAATGGTCCTGTCAAGAGTACTGAAAACAGCCTCACCATCTAGATCCTTGTTGAAGTTGTTTCGTTGACCTCTCCTCAACGCCTTACTGCCAGGAGTTGGAAACTCCTGGACTCTCTCATGAAGCACAGTACTGCAAAGCACACTCACAGTTATCTTTTGTGGCATTGTTTTAATGCCTGTTTCAGGACAATGTCATACTTTAACAAGGTTTCTTTGGTGGAGCTATGCACACTTTGATGTGGCGTGCACTTTCACTAGGTTAGATTTTACTGGTTAAGTGGCATTCCAAGTAGACACAGCTGTATAGTCTGTACTCAGCAAATACTGCTTTGCACTCTGTCTGTTAAGACAGTTAAAACTGTATGGTGTAAATATGCAGAAAGTACTCAAGAATTATTTTTTTAGGAGCTTTCCTCCTCACCCAATGAGGAAAGAGACCTAAATCTCTAGCCCCATTCCTCAGATTTTCTCTCCTTAACTTTTTTAAAAAAAATAAATACTTTTTTTTTAATTATTAAAAAAATTTAAATAATTAAAACTTAATTAATTTTGCATTAGTTTTTAGATTTCTTATAATTTTGTTTTCTGTATGTGATAAAAATGTCATTCACTTTCAGAATACTAAGGAGCAGCTGCTTTAACGATTTTCTTCATCTATTGTCTTTTATAGGTGGCCTTACCACCTGCCTTTAAGGTAGGTCTAGATGTAGGCAACGCTCGCTTGCTTTTTAAAAATTTGTATTGAAATGCTTGCACTTCTTTACTTGTTAACATATACAAGTTTATAGGTGAACTGTCATGGTTTAATGCCAGTCAGCAGCTAAGTGCCATGCAGCTGCTTGCTCACACCCTGCCCTCTGCCCCAGCTGAATGTGGAGAACTGGAAAATGGTAAAATCCATGGTAGAGATAAGGACAGTTTAGTAAGTGATATAAAGTAAAAACCAACAACAATAACAGCAATAATAATTGTAATGAAAAGGAGACTGAGAGAGGAATAAAATCCAAGGGGTAAAAAACCCAAACAAACAAAACAAGTGATGCACAATACTATTGCTCACCACCTTCTGACCTATGCCCAGCCAGTCCCAAGCATTGATCTATCCCTCCTGGTGAACTCCCCTCATTTTATATACTGAGCATGACATTCTATGGTATGGAATATCCCTTTGGCTAGTTGGGGTCTGTTGTCCTGGCTCTGCTCCCTCCCGGCTCACTGGCAGACCACAGAAAACTTGAAAAGTCCTTGATTTAATGTAAGCACTACTTAGCAACAACTAAAACATCACATGTTATCAACATTGTTCTCACACCAACACCAAAACACATTTACTGGCTACTCAGAAGAAAATTAAGTCTATTCCAGATGAAACCAGGACAAGAAAGTAAGTTATGGAAAGGAGGGGGAAGATACAGAGAAACATTAGGAAAAATGACAGAAGGATAAAATTTGTAAGGTGGACACTTTATAGCCAAAATGAAGACCATAAGATAAAAAAAAAAAATATAAAATCCCACTATCAAGGAAAAATATTTTTATGAAGATTAAAACAAAAAAAAAAAATTAAACACTGCAAGAGAAATGTAGGCCAAAGAGGAAAATGCTCATTTTTAAATATGTAGAGTACGATTGTGAGGCTTCAATGCTTTTCCTTGGTTTTCCATTGTATTGTATTTCTTCAAATAGCTGTTATGTTTGTAGTTAATTAAAATGGAAAGGCTAATGAAAGATGATGTTAAAAAAGTGACTCCTTCACTGCACCCACCCTAATACAGTGAATTCATTTGAGGCTCAGTGTTCTGAGAGATTGTTGAGTCCTTTCTGAGCTATGGAGAGACACTGACACCTCTGGGAAATTATCTACAGAGGATGCCCACGGAGCACTCTGATTTCTTATATATTATTTTTCCTAATAAAATAATAACCGTTTTGTTAAATTTTGATTTTCCTTATAGTACCAAGGTAAAAAAAAAGCACTGGTGGCTGTGACATTTTTTTTTCATCTAGAGTAAGATGTTTGTTTTCCTTATTCACACATTCACAGAATCGGCAACCTCTATCATTTCTATAACCTCTAGTCATTATTGATCTTCATTAGAATATTAAAACACTCAGACAAATAAGCTCATAATTTTAAATCTTTCTCAAAAGCTGGAAGATACATTGATTTTTCTGACATTTCTTTTATTCTCAGGGATAGCTTCCTAGACCAAATATTCCGTCATTCAGTTTTCATATCAATTATTGAAGAATAACAGAGATCTAGATAAAGCACATAAAAATTGATTTTAACCTCCCAAGTTTAAGACACCTAAAATATGTGCTTACAGTCTGTTACATATCTTTACGTTTAATTCTTAGAGCATTTCTTTTGTGATTTCTAATCATTACTGTTTCCTATTGTACAAATTTCAATCTGTCCTGACTTGCACATTTAAAAAAAAGTCATCTCAGTAACCTGTTAAAATTGTTCTAACCATCTCGATCTATGAGAGGTTTTCAAAGTAAATTGTTCAGTGACTTGCCAACCCTAATTGTATTTTCTCTTCAGAGAGAGAAAAGAAAACAAGCAAGAATTTTAATGCAGTCGTCAATATATCTGAGGTCCCTCTTCTTCCAGTATATATTTGATGCAAATTGGTTGGTGTGATGTGCAATTCCTGATTGGATTTATTCTGGTTTTGGCTTAGAAGAAAAATTGGAGAAGCATTTTTTTAGTGCTCAGTAGTGTATATTATCAGAACCTGCTTTCCAGGAGGCATTAGTATGCCTGTCAAATGCATATTTTTCTAAAACTATTGAGAATAATGAGGTAGGATTATTACTCATACTGCGTATGCCTGCACAGACGGCACTTTATTAACTACAAACATGGACAACATTATGAGTTAGTCAGTTTTCAGACAAAGGTTTGCAAGCATTATTCTCTAAATTTCAGATGAAAGAACATAATTTCATATTTAACTAGTCAGGGTCAAGTCAGGGTCAATGGTAGGTGGGTTTGGCTGCCAGGACAACAGTATGTTTTAACATTATTTAAATAAAATCCTTCTGCAGTACAAAACCAAATGTGCTGTCTCAAATTGCAAGTAAAACAACACTCCTTGAACAGTAGTTTTTCTTGATAATATCATAAGACCAGCTTTTCCTGTAGAGAAACCATGAGAGAAGTCAACTTTCACTTAAGTTACAAGGCATTAAAGCACTTTGGTGAGCCAGTTCCAGGCTCAACCTCACATTAATATGATTCAGTACCACGGTCAATTTAGTATGATTCAGTACCACTGTCAATTTGATTTCACAAAAAAAAAATCTGAAAGCCAAACAGATGTCAAAGACAAAAAGACAAGTTGAAGTTGCAAGTTGAAGTAACTTGGTCCATTACTTGGTGAGGTTTATTGCCTCACAGATAGGAATGCAGACAAAACCAGAGATATTTGATGCCTTCTTTGACCCTGTCTTTAACACCAGTGATGAGCCCTTGACCCCCAGAGTCCTGAGTTCGAAGACCATGACTGTGGGGAGCTGATAAACTTCCAGACAACCCTGAACTTGTTTGAGTTCCAGCTGGGTGTACATAAGTCTATGGGGCCCAATGAGATTCAGCCCAGGGTGCTGAAAGACCTGGTTAATGTATTACAGGACTTTTCTCCACTATTTTTCAATGGTCTTGGGACTTTGGAGAGGTTCCTGTCGACTGGCAACTGGCAAATGTCCCAGTTTTCAAGAAGTTTAAGAAGGAAGACCCTGGTAATTATAGGCCTGTCAGTCTCACTGCAGTGCCTGGTGAAATTATGAAGAAGGTTATTCTGGAACTTACTGAAAAACACTTGAGAGACAATGCAATCATTGCTTGTAGCCAGCACAAGTTCACAAGGGGAAAGACCTGCTTAACCAGCTAAATTTTGTTCTATGACAAGGTCACTCATCTAGTTGACCAAGGGAAGCCAATAGATGTGATGGTTTTGTATCTCAGCAAACTGTTGATACTTCCACAGTATCCTTCTAGACAAAATGTCCAGCACACAATTGGACAAGTCCATAATGCATTGGGTGAACAATTGTTTGATGGGTTGGGTTAAAAAAGTTTTAGTAAATGGGTTTACAGCAGCCTGTTGGCCAGTCACTAGTGGGGTTTCCCTGGGCTCAGTTTTAGGGTCAGTGCTCTTTAATGTTTTTATAAATGATCTGGACACAGGAATTGAATATACATTAAGTATTCTGCCAATGATACTAAATTAGGAGAAACTGTGTACTCCCTCAAGGGTGGAGAAGCCTTACAGAGAGATCTGGATAGACTAGACGGCTAGGCAATCACCAGCTGTATGAAATTTAACAAAAGCAAGTCCTGGACTGTCCACCTGGGATGATGTAATCCCGATTATATGTACAAATTAGGGAATGACAGGCTGGAGAGCAGTGCTACAGAAAGAGATCTGAGGGTTTTGCTTGATGGTAAGTTGAATATGAGTCAACAGTGTGCTCTGGCAGCCAAAAGAGACAATCATGTCCTGGGGTGCATCAAGGACAGCACAGCTAGCTGGTAGTGGGAGGTGATTATCCCACTCTTCACTGCACTGGTATGGCCAAACCTTGAGGAGTACTGTGTGCAGTTCTGGGTGCCTCAATATAAGAACATCAGACTACTAGAGTGTGTCCAGAGGAGGGTGACCAAGATGGTGAAAGTCCTCTAGGCCAAGACTTAGGAGGAGTGACTGAGGTGACTTTGTTTTTTCGGCTTGGAGAAAAGAAGCTTAAGGGGTGACCTCGTTACAGTCTACAACTTCCTCAAGAGCGGCAGTGGAGGAGCATGTGCTATCTTCTCTCTTTGATGAACAGTGATACAACACAAGGAAATAATTGAAGCTGCAGCAGGGGAAGTTCAGATTGGACATTAGGAAAAGGTTCTTTATGGAGAGAGTGGTTGGTCACTGGAACAAGCTTTTCAGACAAGTGATCACAACACCAAGCCTGCCAGATTTCAAGAAGTGTCTGAATGATGCTTTTAGTCATATGGTTTAGCTTTAGGTAGTCCTGTGAGGAGCAATGAGTTAGACTTCATGATTCTTATGGGTCCCCTCCAACTTGAGATATTCAATGATTCTATGACTTTTTACACTCTGAACAAACCCCCTTATTTTCATAAGACTTCTGTGAAGAAAGTGTAGAAGCTGTCGAGATGAATTCCAGAGAACAGTATCTAATTTTATTGTATAATATAAATATAATTCTAAGTAATATAATTATAAATAATACCATGCAATATAATACTGCTTTAATTATAAATCTGTTTTCATATCTGCACATATACTATAGGAGTGATACTCCTTTCACAGACCAAATAACTTAATTAGCATTAGTTATAAGTTATTAATCAATGGCCTTTACTGTTTGCCTTTTAACTGTCCAGTATAGGCCTTAAAAGACTTTAAAAATATCAGGCTGTTTGAAATATTATTCCCGTACGTGTTACTTCCTATTGATTTTTCTTTTGTTTTTACATATTTCAATTTACACAGCTGATTATGGAATAGGTACTGTACAGAAAAAGTGCAACCTCCTTCTTCAGCAAATAGGGCATTTTTCTAGACTGGAGGGAAACAATAATTTCTCTTTTCCTTCTCTGCCTGCAAAATTACAGCTAATGTCTATAGGGATCTGACATAAGAAGTGAATATAGATTTGGCAACAGATCTGTTGCTCAGGGAATAATATTTCAATTTCTGATTTGCCCTTAATAAGAGCAAAACATGTGAAATCTTACTGTTGAAGATTCCTCCACAGAAGTACCTAGAAATACACTTCTATTTCCAATTCCAGAATGTCTTCTACATTTTTGGTTGGGTTTTTGTTTTCTGATTATGCTTATTTAAGAGAATACAAATAGTATATAAGATCAGAGATGAGTTCATTTAGCTGACAGATATTGTTTCTACCATAATTTGTGCTTTGTTATTGAGTTGAAATGTTAATAGGAATACTGAATGGATGTGATCAGTGCTTATTGAAAGAAATATATGCATTCCTGATAGCCGTAGAAATAGAACATCTGTTACACTTCTGAAAAGAGAGTGTAATATATTCAGTTTGTCTTGGATAAGACTTCCTGTCTTAATAAAAGAAAGTCCAGTGTTCAAGGCTGTACCCAAGAAATTTTTCAGCATGATGACTTTCCTGTGTACCTACAGGGTACAGTCACATTTCTTCTTTTTAAAATGCTGAAATATTTGCTTGTGAGAGTTATTACGGAAAACAAAGTATCGCTGGTTTTGTATCTTTCTCATCCTTTAATACTGTCAGTATGTTATAATTTCATTTAATGAATAGCTCAAATTTTACTTTGTGTTCCGTTGTTTTGTGCTCAAACCATCTGTCTAACCTGTTTTCAGCAGCAGGTAACTGTGTGATCTGACATCAGCAAACATACCTGTAGCCCTATCAATATTGATACACTTTACAACCATCCTGGTTTCAGCTGGGACAAAGTTAATTTTCTTCTCAGTAGCTGGTACGGTGCTGTGGTTTGGATTTGGTGGAACAATGCTGGTGGCACATGCATAGTTTTGGTTGTTGCTGGCTGATGTTCACTCTAAGTCAAGGACTTTTCAGTTTCTTGGGCCTGGCCACCCAGAGGGCTGGAGGAACATGGGGCATTGGGAGGGGACACAGCCAGGACAGTTGACCCCAACTGGCCAAAGGGATATTCCATACCATGGGATGTCATGCTCAGTACATATAAGCTGGTGAAAGAAGGAAGGGGGGGACATTCAGAATAATGACATTTCCCTTCCCAAGTAACAGTTACACGTAATGGAGCCCGGCTTTCCTGGGGATGGCTGAGCACCTGCCCATGGGAAGTAGTGAATGAATTCCTTGCTTTGCTTTGCTTGCATGTGCAGCTTTTGCTTTACCTATTAAATTCTTCTTATCTCAACCCCTGAGTTTTACATTCCTTTCTGACTCTTCTCCCCCCCCCCCCCCCTCTTGGTCGGGGGGAATGAGCGAGCCATTGCATTGGGCTTGCTTGCCAGCCGGGGTTAAACAAAACAACAACCTAATACTCTGAGATTAAAAGCAGATGGACAGAAGCTTAAGTGTCCATCAAACAAACTCATTTTCATAAATTCTTAACCAAGCACAATGGGTGGTACTTTTTTTTGTTGGTGTTCATGAACCACATTTTAAGAACCAAAAGGCAGTAGGAAAATAACAACAAACTGATTTCTATATGTTCTAATAATAATTAGGAGACCACCAATATTTCTGAATAAAGAGACAAATATGGTAAACAGTGAGATCTTGTAACTTAGTGGCATAAATTAGAATTTGGAAAAAATAAAATCTGATTAGAGAGAGAACATTAGGAAGTATTGTGATAAGAAAAAAGTAATCATTAGAGATGAATGATATTGGAACTCTTGTAGGTCTTGTAGGTTGCCTGGAGACCAAACACTATTCATTTTTTACAGAGGGGAAAAATCAAAATGCTGAAACTGTGAAGCCAGCAGAAGGGTAATTGTTCAGAACACAGGATATTTTATGGAAACAGCAAAGCTCACGATGCTTTAAGATAACCAAAAGTGAGGAATTACTTAGAATAGTGTGCTGGCAGTACTATAGTAGCTCATCTCATCAGTAGTCAATCTCATCAGCAATCTGCATACTCATATTTGGTGCAATAAGAAGTGGACTTGTTACTCATGTAATAGCAGTCATTATTGATCTTTTATCCCATTTCCTTAATTTAAAAAGGGTTCTTGCTGTGTCAAAAGGATCCAGGCAGCACATCACTTAGAGGATTTCTTTGTTGGGCTGTTGCAACCCTGTCTTTCCCTGGGTTTAATTGCATTTAAATGTAATATTTTTGATGGGCTTACCTCAGCCAGCAGCTAAGCAGTGACCAGCTGCCCACTCATTCCCCACCACCAGCTGGGTGGAGGATGAACTGGAAAAGCAAAAGAGAGAAATATTCATAGGTCAAGATAAAGACAGTTTAATTAGTAAAGGAGAAAGAAAAGCAAAGAAACAAGTGGTGGAAAGACAATCACTTGACATCTCCTACCAGCAGACTGATGCCCAGTTTCTGAGCAATGGGTACGTTGGAATAATTGCCCCCCAGTTTTGTTGCTGAGCATGATGTTATATGGGATGGACTATACCTTTGGTCAATTGAGGTTAGCTGTCCCATCTCTGTCCTTTCCTAGCTTTTCACCCACCCCTAGCTTGCTCCTGGGGGTGATGGTGGAATGGGCAGAGTGAGAAACAGAGAAGGCTTTGATGCTCTGCAGGTGCTTATCAGCTAACACTCGTGTGTTAACAACACTGTTTCAGCTACAAAACTAAAATACAGCACTGTATGGGTTACTGCGAATAAGGTCTACTCCATCTCTGTCAGACCCAATACATACTTGTATCCAGAAATAAAAACAGACTCAAATTTCAGCAACTTCTCTATGTAATTCTGTTTGTGCTGAGATCTCACTGGAGTGAATTGATGCTGTGCTGAGGCTGTATGCAGAGAGCTAAGGGCTGTTGCTGTATGGCATCCAGTCGAGGTGTCCAAATCAGTACAGTTCTTGTAAATTTGACTGACATTGAAAATATAAATAAATTTACTTTAGTTGTCATGATACTTTTATTTTAAAATAAACAAACTGATTTGGTACAGAAGAATATAAATTTAGTGACATTTTAGCTATCTTCTAGTAACCTAAACTTCCTTCCAGTTGCTGTTCCAAAAGGAATGGATCTCTGTAAGGTCCTGTGTTACACCTGTCATCCATGTAATTATGCCTCTGATCTCTCATATACAAAACATCTAAATAACTGTGTTTCAGCACTGAATCAAAGCTAGAATGTGATTTCTTTAAAATTTCACAAAAGAGGCAGGGGGGCACTGTCTATGTTAAGGAAGAACATGAAAATCTAGGAAATAATTTTGTAAGAACTTTTGGAATAATATTGATATCATCTGGTAAGACAATGTTTGTCCTGCTTTCCATTTTCAAGATTTTGCCACATAACTCTGACCATGAACAATTAAGTGAATGTTAAGATTTAGCCCCCTTTTAGGATTAAAAGAGCCACCAAAAACCAGCACACATTAAATAAGTATATACACTTACATACATATATACAGATATTGATACATACAAATACATATATATACATGATGCAAAAACCTTTCCTCCATAAAGCATAGGAGAAAATCCCATTGTTTCTTGTATTTCCTAATTTAGCTACCTATAATTTCAAATATTTATGTTTGATTTTGACTTCAACATGTTAGCATTTGGGAAGCTGCAGTGTGATAAGCAGTCAAGGTACCTGCTGTAAATGTTAAATACATTTCCTATATTATGTGGAAATTCTTCCTATAGGAATTGGTTTGGGATGCTGTCTTGCTGACTTATAATCACTGAGGGGAAGGAAGGCTCTTTTCAAACATACTTGCACACGGGTCAAGCAGGTAAAGAGTTTTTTGGATACACAGTTGAATATCTTCGTGTTTCCTATTTAGCTTAATTTTTGTATTTCTGCACAATTTTGTGCCTGTACTATGGAACTAGTATCTCTTAATTTTTGGTACAACACTGTGTTCATTGATTTACTGCAGATTTTAGGGGCATCAGAGAATAACAGTCTTTTGCCCAAGGCTATGTATCGGTAGTACAGCTGTTCTACAGTTTCTGCAAAAAGACCAATTAATTAAAAAATAAAAGTTAGTCACAGAGAGCCACAGTTTCAAAAGAGTTGACTTACCAAAATGATGAGCTCCAGATATTTGAGAGCCTTAGAAAAAGTCTTAACAAAACTGAAGAAAATGACAGTAACAAGGATGTAATTCAGTTCCTTTTGAGGCAAAGACATACATAAATAAAGCTTTGAGAAACATGAAATCTTTTACAAGAAAACCCTTGAATTATGTTAATTTCCCACCCTCCAAAGTATACAAATAGAACTATAATAGAAAAAAATTTGATCTTTCAGGTTAGTTAGGCTCCTTTCATGTCAAATCACAGTTCATCAGTATTTACTCAACCAGAGCTTGTTATATTGTCATTTTTCCTATATGCCAAGATGTCCCACTGTGCATTGGGTACTGGTGTCACTTCCTCACTTCCTGCTCTTACAGTGGTCCCTGGCATCACAGCTCCTGCTGGCAGAAGGAGAACCATGGGCAGGAAAGAGATGAGGACAAAAGCTGTGTGAACTACAGTTCCTCCCAACAATGGAGGAAGTCACAGCATAGTGTTAGAACAAGACAGAACGACATCCAAACACTTTTAAACCAAACAAATATGGCTTTCTTGAAGGTGCTGAAATGAAACATTTTAAACTGATGTTATCATGTTTTTGTAATACACCAGATGTGTTTATTAGACATATTCATTCGTGTATATATATACACCCTTGATCATGTGTACTATATGCATGTTACAAAGCTGGATAGCTTGTAGGGAAAATTGTCTTAAAATAGAAATTAGTCTTTAGCTACCATTCTGGAAAGATGTAATATATTAAAAAGTTCTCTTTAATTCAATCTGAGTTTAAATAAAACAGCTACTGAAGGCATGGACATTCTTGTCCCAGATATGAGTTCATTACTGAAATTATCAGAATGGATAACCATAGTTTAATTATGTTTTGAAATGCATCTGACTTGCTGGGCTTTGGAATGCTCAGTGCACATGGAGAAGACACCGTGCTGAATCTGAATACAACTTAGTGCTGCCGAGGATGCAATCTTTCATTATTGAGGACAACTGTGTAATGGGAATTGGAGTAAGGGTCTCTAGTACAAATAGAAAAATAGCTTGGGTGCCTGCAGATAGGTAAAAATGGAGGAATGTAAAACAGAACAATGATGAACAATGATTAAACACATCTTTTTTTTTTTTTTTTTTTTTTTTTTTAATAAGAGATAAATCTGATGCATTTGTTTAGCCAAATATTTTGTTGTAAAACATGTGGAGTCTGTTTTCTTTTTAATGATCTTCATCTGTTTTATTTATTTCCTTGTCTTCTGTCATGTAAACATTTGTTTTGCCCTTTTCCTATAAAAGGAGCTTAATAACTGAGGATTAAGACTTTTACCTTTCATTTTCAGTAGCATGTATTGTAAAAATTGCTTAAGGCTAATATCCTTTTGAGCTCCACAGGGAAAGAAACAGCATATGGATTGAAACTGCCCAGCTATATGTACTTAATTGCAGTGTGGCAGTCAGGAGTCAAGTTGCCTTTGGCTTCCTGTATAATCAATAGAGAGGAATAGATACGGTGCTTCTACTGTACCATCTTTGAGAAATCTAATATCTGTTGACTATTCAGGATGTTTCAGTGAAGCACATTGAGCTATTTATGAATCATACCTCATATATGTTGTTTCCAGCTTCCACACCAAAAAGCACCTCAACGAACATCAGCAGTATATACCATGTCTTTGAAAGGTAAACAATATAGTGAAAGAAGTATGTGTAAAGGACTAAACCATGAATATATTTGGGCTGGGTGTATGAAACAGTTGACATAAAATAGGCATGTCGGGAATGCACGTGTTAAAGACTCTGTTTTGCTTGATCTAAACTGGTGGATTTTGTCTTTGGCTATCCAATTTCCATTGGTTTCATGTATGTTTATAAAAATCTTCCTACTTATTTTTTTATGAAATGTGTAGATCTACTTTCCCAGAACTTAAATTTTGTTTTATTCTTACTATCTTATCTCCTTTTTTTTTAAAAAAAAATCAAGCTAAAATCAATAACACATTTATGATAAAGTTCAACAACTGTTAGTCTGTTAATTAAACTTCTAAAAGTCATAGTCCTGCTGTGTAGTATTTTCGATTATAGACATCTTTTTGGTACATAATTACAGGAAATAATGCAATATGAATAATGCTATCTGAGTGATGTCATTTACCAAGATGAACTGTATAGAACCAGTCTGTATGCACACTGTCACTTCCATGTCTGGATGTGACACCCATGCACACAGAGTCACTTGGCTCGTTTATGCTGTATTACAGTGACAACAAGGCTGTGAGATGCTCAGAAAAAATCCATTTTGTGAGCTCCAGGCTTCAAGCTCCAATGGATAATATAAAATAACATATACCATTGTTTTTAAGACAGTTATGTTTTTAACAGAAAAAGAATACAGCTTTTCCTTATCAAAGTATTATCTATACTTTCCTTCTTTTCATTTATCTTTTCTGCGTAAGCAAATGCCATGTGAGAGCTGGAAGCTTTCAATGAAGACACACAAGCTGAATTCTATATATATTTTCCTGTGTGAAGAATATTAACTTTTTTACTTTGTCTTTTCTTTCTCTTTAACCTCTGCACTGCATTCATAGGTATATTGGCCCACAGACAGTGTCAGAACTCAGTGCCAGCATTACCTGAGCAGATATCAGTTTGTTCCCTTGCAGGAGAAGATATAAATGTGAGCTAATATCTGCTATTGAACTGGGTGAATTCAAGCCTTGCCAACAGTCATATTTGCCAGATCATCAAAGAAGTAGCAAGAACTAAGCAGAGATGGAAAATGTTGATGTATCTTCAGAGGGCACAAAGGATAACTAATCTTACTTTACTTTTCAAGTCAGTTAAAATGTTTCAAGTGCCTGTGGAGAGTACTTATGTTCAGATTTAGGTGTCCTTAATACAATTTTGTTTCTGATAACTCCCCAAATGCTTCAAGTATGTGGAACTGAAGGCTCTTCACTTCCAAAAGAAAATGTTTGCACAGTGATTTAATGTGGTTTAAAAAAGTCACATTAAATCACATCTTTCTTTAATGTCCCCATGGAAATTAAATTTGAGGTAGGGCAGATATTTTCCAATACAAGCCAGCACTTCAGGTGTCTAACGATTGAAAGGAATCCTTTGAGTTGTTCATTTTACAATTTGTTCTCTCTTATTTCTAATGCAAAAATGCTTGTTGAAGTAATTCACAAAATTATTTAAACCTTTAAAATAGAGTAACAAACACAAAAAGATAAATAATGAAAAACTAATAAGGAATAATTAATATTCTGTTCTTTCATGAATAATGGCATTTCTATGAAGTAGAGCCATTGGCAAATATTTGTCTGAATATATAAACCCACATATCCATTGCATGATTAGGTGTTGAATTATTTCTCAGAGTTTAAGGATGTTTAGATGTCCTCACAGTTACACTAAAGAAGTGGACTTTGGTAGAACTGTAACACCTGTCTGTTAAAGGTTTTATAACAACTCTTTTCCCTGTGTCCAAGCAGAAATAAATATTTTCCTTTTGTTTTCTCCCATTTCCATTTAATATTAACTTTCAGTCTTGCAGAATGTATGTTAAATGCTGATGGGTAAGTCCAGACTGTTATTTCTGAATCAGTTCTTCAGTGGCTGTTTTGATATTAGATCATCTTGCAGCTAGCATATTACTCATGGATATTTTCTTTGGATCAGTCACTCATTAATTCAAATAACTATTTTCTGTTTATGTGGTTCTTCTGTATTGTCTCTGCTGCTGAAACAGTTTTTCTATATATATACATATAATATCAAGTTGAAGTGTTTTATAGTGAACAGGAAAAAAGAAAAGTATGAAATTAACAGAAAATTATACACATGCACTGTGGATGATGGTGAGCATGAAAACTATAACCTGAAGGTCTTGGTTTGGTGTTTTTGTTTGTTTGTTTTGGAAGACAGTAGGTAAGTTTCTTTTATTTTAAAAATACATAAGGATAAATTTATTTATTTATTAAAAATGCAGCATGAAAGATTTGTGTAAATTATCTTGGCATATAGGCCTGAGCATTTTTATCAATAAAAATCCATTAAATATGCAATAACTTGAATGTGATAAGTCTATACAAAAATGGACAAAAAATGAGTAAAATATTCCTCATTTGCCATAAGAATATCTCCGTATTTGACAAAATTGTATAGGAATACTTGTCTATTTGCTAGTATTTGTGTTCTTTGCGTTAGAAAAGATTCTTTAGTTTTGGGTGAGGAAGAGAGGAAGGTATGCAATATAATGAAATAAAAAGCCATACTGCTTGGAAATGAAATGTTCAACAAGTAGCAGAATAGCTAAACTAGCCAAAGCAAAATACTGAAGATACAGCTGTGGCCATAGTGGCAGGGAACTTAGACACATGCTGAGGCTCTCTGCTGCTGACTTCAAAGGGTGGAGACCAGCTTTTGAGCAGGGCATTTTAGTTGATTCTTTCCTAGCATATTACTTCACTGGTGCAGCTAACAGATCAGAGCTGTGCTTTAAGCACTGCCTTGAGAGGAAGTAATTTCCTTGTGAGTGCAACACCCACTTTCCCAGCCCCACACCTTTCTTCTTTTGGTGACAGAAACCATGTCACTTCTCTGCAAAGAACAAAAGAAACACAGAGAAAAAGTCAGAAATATAGCCAAGTTTTTCTGGGGGCTTTAAGTATTTCTTCTACTGCTTACTGAGAAGCGAGACATCTTGGTAGAATTTCTTATTCAGGACATGAAGTGCTGGATGCTACAGAAAACATTTAATGAGAAATGTGGAAGTGGCATTGGGAGCAACTACTTTCCTAATTTTGAAAATACATTTTACTTTTGAACTGTAAAGAAAATTTTGTACATAAAAGTGGGATCACTCAATACAAGGATACATCAAGTAAAAAATCAGATAATTGGCTGTTTATGTGGTGAAGAATAAATAATGTAAGAAAAGCAACCAGCAATATATCTTAAAAACACAGGAAATGTAAATGAATACTCACACAGAATGAGAAATAGTCAGGAGAAGTGTATATTCAACGAAGAGGTCAAGGAAGTTTTTAAGCTGATTATTTATTTTTTGCTGAGATTCTACTAGAAGGCTCATTAAAGGCAAATTCCTGAGAGTAAAGTCGCAACCCATAGCAAATATTTAATTCAGTTATATGAATTTCAGATCATGTAGTTATTAAGATCAAGGTACAATGATAAATAGGAATTTTCAGGGTTTTTTTTCTTAACCAGCATCTCTGCCTGCATATTTTATGAAAATAGTGCTGGATGATCTGTAGGTGATTCAGGGGTCTGCTTGTGACAAACAGCCTGATGGAAGACAGATGCATAAGGAAATACAACAGCCATGATTTATCTAAGGAAGACCTCTTCCATATGGAAGTTTGTTTCAGAATAACCATACTTTCAAAGTGTAATTTTTGTTAGAAATAGTCATGCTGCAAGAGGTATGATTGCCTGGTGCTTTTCATGTTCATACCCATCCTGCCAGTTTGTACAGCTAGACATTACCACCAAGAGTAGCGGGTATCGTGTGGTGCTTACTGACCCTTTAGGCAGTGTAACATAACAATCAAGCTGAGGTGAGGATTAGAAAATGTAGGCATGCCACTGTGTATGTCTATCTATGCACTCACTATGTAATAGAGTCTTTTGTCTATCTACAAATTTACTTGGATGTAGTTTCTGTGAGTTGCACAACTGCAAATGGTGACTGACTTGTGTGCTGAAGAATAAGGTTGCAGGAAAAGGAAAAGAGATAACCTCCATCTGTGCTGCTGGCTTCAGAGCTGATGGGTTCTGAAAGGAGTAAACATGGAAAAATTAGAATGCAGAGAAATGAAGGCAAAACAGCCTCTGTGTCATTGACTGTCTTTCAGTAAGGCAGTAATTGTATGTAGCTCAACAATACACTAAGGGGGTGTCTGTGTGACGTCCCTCACCCCTAGTTCTCATGACTAATTAATACCAGGTGGATTTCAATCATGTGACCATTTTATTTGCTTCCAGTAAACTAATCTAGCTTGGATATTTCCATTGTCGAGTTCAATTATGCTGAATTGAATCTGGATTTCTCTGTTTCTGTTGGAACCAAAACCCACCCATATTGTGCTACACTTACTTTCATTATGAATCCACAAACTAAAATCTGTGGAGATGTTGTTGGCTGTGTCTCATAAAACAGCACTCAAAGAAAACCTGAAAGTTTAGATGACTGTTCAAATATTTCAAAAATTTGAACTAAATATTTATATAGATTTTTTGTAAACATGGTTCTCTACTCTGTTTCTAAGGTGACGTGAGGATCATCAATAGCTAGAAAAGTTATGTTTTCTGCATGTTAAGGTTGTTATTCTTGCTTAAAGTAACATGTTACTGTAACAACAATTAGCAGACAACATGCATAACAGTCAGGTGTGTTATTTGTTATTTTTCTGTAGTAGTCACCAGTATTCAATAAAATGATACCTCTTTTCCATACATGTTCTGCCATATTTACAATAAACCTGCCTTAGAAATTTTTTTAAAAGATCATATAGTAAGATAATGGTTCTTTTGTTTTTTGTTGATGTCTTACCAAGTTCTCTGTCATATTTTGATGTACACAGGCAAATTCTTTATCTGTAAGCATTTATTTTTGTAATGCTGCACATTTTCTTCTGCATGAGTAATATGTAACGCAAATAATTGACCATTAAGCTGCTTACACATCAGTCATTTCTATGATTCACACTTGCAAAGTAAGTGATGAGAAAGTATCTGTTTTCAGCCATAAACCAGATTTTGTCTGTCTATGGCACTAAATGGGATGATGCATGCAGTACAAATGCAAATCTTGAGATTAGCTTGAAGTTTCTATTTTGGATATTGAATCCCTCTCTAGGCTGTCTCAGATATGCAGGACATTATGCACATCATCACAATACGATATTTTTACCTTCTGTGGGTACTGTGATCAGCGATACAAGTTAATGAAACATTCAGAAGGCAAACTGTCAGTACCGTCACACAGATGAAACTGCTTTTAAGTGAATGAAACAGCAATTAATTTCCAGAAAACTATGCTTCTTACCATTGATTCAAGCGGATATATAATCTGCATGACATTTGTTCATTTATTTATAATTGGTAAATTAATATTGTAACCCTGAATACAAGATAATTTCTTAGTGAGAATTTTGATTCTGGAGCAGGCAGACACATCTATCAGACAGAACTAATGTAATTCAAAACTGCCTGAACACCAAAAATACTATATTTTCCTCCATTTTTTTCAACTAATATTAAATGTTTGTATTCAAAATGGCATTGGCCATGTGCAAATTTGGGAGGCTCATTAGTATCACATAGGAAGGTGACTCAGAGGCTTGACTGCTGGTTCCCAGGGAAGCACCCTGTAGAACGGGAAAGCAGAAAAGCCTTTGCAAGGAGTTAATGCCCTCACCTCATAAATGAAAAGGTACCTTTGGCACTGTGCCTTTTCTGTGCCTGCTGTACAGTCAACAGAGGGATATTTCCTTGAAGCACACTGACATTTAGGCTCATTTTCTACAGCTATGAGGTTGATGCTCTTGTTCAGGAAACAAAGCAGAAAAAGTACTGGCTGGATTTTCCGAAAGTGCTCCACAGCTGATGACTGCATCACTTTCTTGGACCATGCTTTTCAAGCATTCTCAACACAAACAACCAGACCAAAATGTTTCAATTTTGTTCACTGGAAAAAGTAGAGTAACAGCCAAACATATCTTCTCTGATATCAAGAAGAATGTTAGTTTAAAGAAAGTTGTAGTCAGCATTTAGTATTTTGTAATTGAAATATCTTTTATCACACAAATTAATTTTCCACCTCCATTTGTAGGTTTACAAGGGAAATTCTTGAATTCAAGTCTAATCTTTCAGGTAACAGAAAGATTAGTGCTTGTAGTATTTCTATGTTAATCTAGATTAGACCCACAGTTGTGCAAATGGAAGAAAAAAGACAAAAAGGTTATAATGTAATGCTTAACACAGATGAAAAAGTATGTATAAGTGAACAGTTAAATAGCATCTGACCAATTATAGAAATGATAGTTACATACATTTATTTATAAAAATTGTATTTGTCTCAATTTATCTGTCTTCTTGCACAGCTTTAAAGAAAACCACAGAGAAATCTTCAGGAAACAGTTTAGTAGTAGGTATGTATTCATATTATGCCATTGTTAAAATCCAGTGTTCACTCTTAATAACATTTATTTTGACAGTGTTCAAAAAAAGGGTCTCAGTTTTGATACAATCTTTCAACATCAACAACTAAAGCTTCAGCTGAAGAACCTTAATTTTCTGTACTTTGTAGGGTAGTCACAGAAGCTAACTACTGTGAAGTCTCATCATGATGACTTGTATCCTTAGATTTAAAAATGGAGGCACAAATGCTGTGGGTTTAGACCTAGAGTTCAGAATAATGCATGTTTATCCAAGAAGCATTTGGTTGGTGAGTTACAGCATAGGAGTGTGGTTTCCAGGGGAAGGTTTTCAAGAACACTTTAAAAAGATGCTTGACTGACTGCAATTCACCTCCCAATATCTAACTACAAATAGGGGAGGAGAGCTGAGGTTTGACACTTTACAGGCTCTTGGAACAAAAAAAAAAAAAAAAAAAAAAACAACAAACAAACAAACAAAAAAAAAACCAAAAAAAAAAAAAGAAAGAAAAGGTGATGAGAAAATGTGAAAGAGTCAGTGTTAAGGAATTCTGTGGTATGCAGCATAAAAGCATATAAGGCTGTTGCCCAGTCATTGTTACCGTAAAAGACTAATAATGCCTTTTCATCTTCCTCTGGTCAGGCTTCCAGGATTAGTATTCCAGCCTGTTATCATAGTTCATGTTGAAAGACAACAGTTGAAGGAAGAAGAAACAGTGGTGCTAATGACACCTGCTCAGAGACATTAATAGACTAAGGGATCTTCTACAATCTAGAAACAGAGAAAAGATAACAGAAAAGAATTTGAACAGCTTGGAAGTGGAATGTATAGATGAAGTTAAACCAGATATTAAGCCTTCTTACTCTTCACCTGCCAAAGATGTAGAAATATAAGTTATGTAATTATTCTGTTTTGGAGATATGAACATGTCCATGAAAAACCGAGCTGGTTGTTGCCCTTCAGCCTCTTTCAGTGTGAATAAGAATAACAAGAATTACGTCAAGTGGAAATCACACTAGGAAGTTTATTGCATCTGTGATTCTTTACAGAAGTCAGACTCTGCACCACAACTTGATGATTTCCTTCCAACACTGGTACAAGAGGGCTGAAAGCCTTTAGATTGAGTAGGATTGTTTAAGTGGACTTGGAAACCATGAACTGAGACTTTTAGCAAGTTTTGGATCACCTGACTTCAGTTTCACAATCCAGGACTTGGGTAACATGACAGCAGTTTATTGCAGGTGTTCCTACACCATGGTGCCCCATTGCAAAGCCCCTGTGATGTGTCTAAGCTCTTTACCCACATGGGGAGGCCCAGCTTGTGCCTGAGCCCCTCATTGTGTGCCTCTCTGAGAGGTGCTTTGAGCTGAACAGGACAGTCTGCTCTGAAAACAAGGGAGCAAAACACCTTTCCCTTTACACACCTTGGCAGAGCAGCCTTTACGGCCAGGCAGGCCTGTACAAGTAGGCTCCCTGCAGAGCAGCCTCCTTCAGGCCTCCATGGAGTTGACAAAAGGGATTGACCACCTGTCTCCTTCACGTGCAACTTCCAGTGAAGCAAGGCTGGACAGAGGTTTTTGCTGTGGACCTTCTGTCTTTGGTTGTGCCTGGCACTGAGCTGAAGCTCACTCATGTATGGTGAAGGTGAGAAGCTGTCCTTCAAAGAAGAGTGGTGCACAGCTGTGAAATTAACGTAAGTTTTGAAATTTTTCATGAGGCCTGTTGACTAAAGCAGCCTCCTCCTTTTGAAATTAACATTTCCATAGCCCTCTGTCTGCATTTAATGATACTGACAAACTTCAACTCAGTCCACTAGCAAATTCAGGTTGTTGTCACCCAAGAAATGGAAAAAAAAAAAAAAAAAAAAAAAAAAGAAAGAAGGAAAAGAAGAGAGAATACATGGCTTACTGTCAAAAAGCTAAATATGCTTTTTATGTAGATGTTCTACTGTGAAAGTAACTTATCACTTTGCTAAATACATTTGTAACCTTTTAGTAATGTTGACATTAGCACTCATTGTAAATGATCAACAGAAAAACATTAACACTTTTTGTGGTAATGTCTATGAAGGAAGGGTTTCATTAATTGAAATTTGGGGTAGTATTGACAACTAAGCTTTTTATAGAGATCAATTATTTATAATCTTTTGTGGATTTTTGTGTATTTTTGTAAGATTGTTTCAAAGTGTATTAAAAAGTGTTGTATAGAAAATACTCATGTTGTATAGGAAATGTGAAGCTTCACTTATCTTTCACTACTTTGAACAACTAGAAAAAAGAATTTTTAAAGAAAAGCTAAGTTTTAACCCATTGAAAACTTTTTCTTACTAAAAAGAAAATATGCTCACTTAGTAAAACTTGATAGTATCCTAAAGCCTTGTTCTTTCAGTCATTAAAGCAAGGAAAACTTTTATATCTGCTTTTTCTATGTCTTCAGCTATGACCTCAGTCATAGTATGAAGCTTGGTTTGTGTTTATGAAGACGTACTGAGAACACACTTTTCTAAGAAGTGGTATTTAAAAGATACTTGCATGATTTCTTTAAAAACAACATAATATTATGAAATGTAATTGTTAGGAAATGCCATACAAAATGCCTGTGAACAGTAGCAATTTTATCATTACTCTCATTCTGCAGAAACAATTACTCATTCTGCCCTCATGGATTTATTTACATGTGAAGTAGAGAACATAGGTAATGTGTTTAACCCTCTAAAAATATTAAGTTAAAAGCATTCCTTTAAGTTGGCCAACAGACACCAAATATGTATCTAAACCCTAAAAAATGTTATAGGTAAATTTCTTCTCTTTACTCATGCCAAGAAATCAAAGATCTGTTTTATGTACAAGAACTGCATGAGGATGATGAACTGGAAGGCAAATCTAAGCCAGAAATTGTCTGAAGATTACTATAGTCCTGTTTATGATTGCCAGCCATTTTTGGAAGTAGCAGAGTAACACGAACACGGCACTTCTGTAACTCTGCCACGTTCAAACTGCCTTGTGTGCCAGTTTATCAGCTGTTTCTGTATAACCATGTCCACAGCTGGGATAAGTGAAGCCAGTCCGAGCAAGCCAAGTTGTGGTCTTCTGGATATTCATGAGCTATATCCAATCTATGTCTAGTTCTCCTTGTATGAGCAAAATCTAAATACAGTTTGAGATGTGTGTACCAGGGAAAAATGTGACAACACTGGTCAACTTCAAAAGTGGAAGCCTCAGGAAAACCAAGGCTTTGCTTTTCTTGTAGGCATTGTTGCAAGGATGGGAAGCTTCCTGGAGTAGGTTGTTAAGACAGCTTTGTGGAGCCCTGTAAGAGTGATCTTTCAAGGATGAATGATGTGAAAGTGGAAAGGACAGAAGTCCTTGTTTGAGGATGAGTAAATGGCCAGAGGAATCCTAGTTACTTGGAAATAAATCTTGATAATTAGCTTGAAAATAACCTGTGAGGTGCATATCAACACCTTATGATGAATGAGATACAGAAAAGACAATGAAAAATACTTGCAAGAAGACAGATGGCTTGAAAAACTGCTGACCTTGCAAAATAATAGTTGTAGTGAGGCTCTTTGTGCTAGTGCTTACTGGTAGAAAATTAGTCTTTCTGTACTACAACTTTATATTCAGTGATTCTGCCAAGTGCAATTTTTTCCTTTTTTTTTTTTTTTTTCTTCTTTTTATTGCCCTTATTAAAAGACAGTGGACAACAGGTATTAATTAATTGATTGTTATATTTTATTCTGTCATTCATAAGCAGTCATCAGCAAATCTGTTTCAGAATCCAGAACTCTCCACAATTCCACTCTCCTCTATTTAGCATCTTAGACATATTGCACATTTGAGAATCTGGTGGTAGTCGTCACAGTAAAAACCAAGAAATGCAAGAGAGAAACATACATAACACCAAAACACCCACTGTATTCCACCATATTAAAGTATCTCTCCAACAAACAGAACTGTCTTTGACAACGCACCCTTTGATTTATACAGTGTTAATGAAAGTTTCTGACAAAATGCTCCTATTCATGTAATGAAAATATATTACTAGTATTATGACAAGTGTAAACAAGACTCTACCAAACTGTTTTTCCACTTCTAGTTGAGACAGTCCATACACTTTTTGAGGTCTGCAGGATAAAAATTAATTTGCTAAGTAAACATATCAAGATACTAATATTTTATAGCTGTCTTGGAATATTCTTATAAGTAACTTGATTCAAAACTTATAGAAACATTAAAAGGGAGGAAAACAAGTTCAAAAAGGAAATTGACTTATCAGTACAAGGTAGTGGTCAAACTCGAAAACGATCCACACTTCATTCCTTGTCCAATGCTCATATCACCTGAATTCATTGCATCTGTCAGTTAGTTACAGAAATGACCATGAGATTCTCTGAATCTGAAGTACTGTGGAGTCCTTCATTTGCTTAGACAGTTAGTTTTGGCTCTTGGAGTCAAGTTGGCACTTCAACTGCCTTTCAGTGAAAATACAGTTCTGTGTCTTGAATTCAGAATTCCTCTACAGCTAAGAGGAATTTTTGCTAAACCATACAGCTATCTTTTAAGTGTCAGAGAAACTTGTAGTTTTCTGCAGCGTAGCAACTATTGTGGAACTGTATCAGTACAGCTTCACTTTTTACTTACTCATATGATGTTTAAGAAGGCATAGTCTACATGCATTTCATGGACTTACGTGTTTTCTTGTCTCTGTGTTCCAATACAGCTGGAGAATGTTCAAATCCAGCTACTGAGATCACAGGTGTGTGTTTTAAGTTCACTTGCCTAATGCTTCCATGGAACTATATTCTACAATATAAGTCAGTAATGCAAGATTTATAGAAATTAAGTAGGAATATAAGAAAACCTAGGTGTAAAGTAATGAACTAAGGGGAAAAACAAATCAGTAAGCCATTAACTATGCAATTGCATTTATGTTAATACATTATAATTGTGAGGAACATACTAGGAATTCAATTATCATTTAATACAATAGCCTGTACCAATTTAATTAGATATCACTTAGCCTACAGACATTGACTGTTAAAAAAGTCTGACCTTAATAATTCTGTCTAGCTAATATTATTTGGATTAATCCAAAATTAAGCTTGTGCATCACTGAGATGTAAAGCTAGTCATTTGGTTGACCCCTGATGACCAGTTTAAAATATAAACAAAAATGTTTGCTTATTTGAGTGATTGCATGACTTGTACACTTTGTTGAATGCTTTCCCTGTTTATATTTCTGCTTGAGTCCATTTGGTTCTACTATACACAACGCTTAGTTTAGTATGACATGAGACATGGATGTAAATTTCATTGTGGGTTTTAGTATTTTCCTTAAAATGAAATGAGAATTAATGGTATAGTGCAATAGCATTCTTAGAAATATTAAAACAACATATAATAAAAAAAAGATGTTGCAGAAAACTCCCAAGCATATTTTTTGAACACCAGCTATTACACAAGAACATATGTTTACATTATGCTGAGCAGCTCTTAAGTTATACTAGACACTTTAAATTGTATTTACCTCCTTAAAATGAAAACATTTGATATCATTTGTGATGTATTCAGCAGCTGGCATGGTGGGACTCTAAATCCTGAGCAAGCTCAGAGTTCATTGAAAGCCTTTTCCATCACTTGTCCCTGTGAATCAGAATTGGTCTGCTGCACGAAACAGTTGTGAACATCTTCATATATCTGCAGCTCCACTCCTCAGCCATTCTCAGAAGTGCACTTAATGAAATGTTCCATTGCTGAACTGTTCTTCCCATGTAAAATAAATAATCCTAGAAGTAAAATATCCCAAGGGTACATAAACTGGATCAATAATCAAAGCAGCACATAGTCATGAAACAAATCAGAAAGTTTCTGCACATACTTTTGAAGTTTTCTGTCTTCTGTATGACTTTATCTTGTGGTGTTTACCAATACTTAAGTTAATCTTGTAGATAACTTAAATCCCTGTGGTGGGTTGGCCTTGGCTGGATGCCAGGTGGTGACCAAATTAGTCTTTCACTCCTCTTCTAAGTGGGACAGGAGGAGAGAAAGTAAGACAGAAAAAACCCTTGTGGGTTAAGATAAAGGCAGTTTAAGAAATCAATAACAACGGTGGCATGCAGAAGCAAAGAAAAACAAAAGATGTTAGTCTCTATTTCCCATCAGCAGGCAATGTCTGGCCACTTCCCTGGAAGCAGGGCTTCTGTACACGTAGCGGTTGCTCCAGAAGACACATGTGATTTTCAAATATCCCGTTCTTCTCTTTATTTCTCTTAGCTTTTATTGCAGAACAGAAGTCAGGGTACGGAATATCCCTTTGGTCAGTTTGTGTCAGCTGTCCTGGCTGTGTCCCCTCCCAAGATCTTGCCCACCCCCATCCTAGTGGTGAGGGGTATACGTTGGAGAGACAGCCTTGATGCCGTGTGTGCAAGACTACTCAGCAGACTCAAAATTCTAGTGTGATATGAACATCTTTTTAGCTACTAATATAAAACACAGCACTATGAGGCCTGCTATGGGGAAAATTAACTCTACCTCAGCCAGACCCAAAACAATCCTACAGCTTGAAGTAAAGCACTTTACCCAAGCTGTATAAATCATATTTACCTACATGGACTGTCTTGATTATCACCTTGACCAAAAATTTCACCAGACTATAAATGAATTGACCATCCACTATGAAATACTAGGAATAGGAAAAAAACAAAAAAAATATCTTAAGCAGAACATACATCTTTTACTGATTCAGATTGTCAGAGTTATATATTCAGGTATCACCCTTCCATTTAAACCAATATACCTCTGAGGAGCTGGACTTTTGTTAGCCCTCCAGTTCAGGACTCGATAGCATATTTCATGACACAAGCACAGTATAAGCTTCCTTTAGTCACTGGAGTAAATACTTGCTTGAGCTTGAGAACCAGAGAAAGTTAAAAAGTTTATTTGATGTCCAGTGGCCACAGAAAATAGTATAAACAAATAGCAGTCTTATTGTATGTACAACCATGATGTGTGTTTACTCATTTTAAACTATATGTAAAATCCCACACCCACTGTATCAGTCTTTTTTTGGGTGTACTCCTTAAGCTGGCTTCAGCAATCTTCAACTTTAAAACTTAGTACCCCACCACTTCCAGGTCACAGTTCTGTAATATAATCAGAGTATTATAAATGGTTCTTGTTTTATGTACAACAAATCTCTTTAATCACCCCATTCATCAGTGAAGCCTACATAGCCTGAATGATACACATATCAGAGCTGGAGAACTGTTGTCACAGCAAATGTTAAGATACAGCTTTCAGATCCCCATTTTTCTCTGTTTATGAAGACACCATTTTTCAAAAAATAAAAAGATTTTTTTTTCTCAACTGTTTTGTCGATTATTCCCTGGATGAATGAACTTGAAAACATGGCTTTTGCTGTATTTTCCTTCATTTGATCACCTTCTGCTGAAAAGGAACAAGTGAAAAATTGGCATAGAAGTACGTTAGAAGTTTTAGTTTTCTTTAACCATTCAGATCCTTTTCCTAAAGGTGTTAAAAATCTTGTTTTAAGATATGAGATTTCATTGCAAGGAACTTGCAGATTATATTTGTGGGCAAAAAATACCCACAAACATTGAAACATGGTCTTGGGAAATTTAGTTACCAGGTCCCATATATTAAAAATTCTCTTATCTGAAAGAGGTATCAGCGCAGGAAAACTGGAGACCTGCAAGGCTTGTTGGTATGTAGCTCATATTAGAATTTGGATGCAAGCATTTTAAATGAAGTAGGGAAATCAACACTGAAATTGCTGGGGAATAAAAATGAGGAAATTAGAACATTAAGAGCCTTTAATAACATAATTCTTATTTACTTATTGAGAGAAAATGATTTTAAAGTGATTATGAACTTGCATGACCTATAAAAGAAGTGACAGAGGGATAAAAACATAAATAGCTCACATTTACAGGCTACACTGGAATCTTTAGATTTTTTTTAACAAATGTATCTGTCTTGCCTGCTAATTTTCCTTCAGTTAATCGGATTTTTTTTCTCCAACTTAGTATATAAAAGCAGTAATAGAAATACTTGTAGGAAGAAGTTTAATATAGAGCATAATTGTATAGCTGTATTGTCTTATGACCAATACAATGACCTAACTTGAATAAAACCCCAAATTTTTCTATAGAATACTTTGGAGGAAATGTAGTGGTCCTGTGTCTACAAATTACTGTAAAAGATTGGATTTTTAAAAACGTAGTTGTAGATGACCAAAGGAAAAGAAATATATGCTAGTAAAAAAAAAAAAAAAAAAAAAGTTTTTTTAACAAATCCAGTTATTTAGTTTCTACATTGCGGGAAGGTGACTGTTTCTCACTTTAATTCATAGGTATTTCTGGTCTTCACAAATTTAGTGTGGCCCATGTAATACAATTACATCTAGGCAGATATTTACTTCAGCTTTGACATTGGTCTATCAAAAGTCTGGAATAGTTTGGATGTTTTGAGATCTTTTAGGGGATCATTTAACAGGCCTTTATTGACCTTTTATCTAACATTCTTAGCAACTCTGTATCTTGGATGCTAATGCAGTTAAGGATACTGTGTCTATATTTCTTTCATGTGTATACTAGGAAGGTTAGTAAAGTAAATTACTAAATTCAGTTGATTGCCTTTTTTATTTACTAACAATTGGATTTATGCTACATTCAGTCCCATTTACAGAAGGAACAATTTTGCAGTGAAAAAGCAAAATATGACATGAATTCACAGAAAAATATGAATGTTGTGTTTTGCACCATAGATATAAAAAAAAAGTTAGGGAGTGAGTTAGGATATATTAATGATTTTTTTCAAAGCCTAGCAAATATTTGTGTCAGTCTTCAAAATTAAAGGAAAATTCACTACTGAAAAAGTATGAACCGTTTAAGGACACTTGTATGTAAGTAGTACAAAGAAGTAATTTTAAGTTTACATTTCATCTTTTTTCCCTATGTACTTTTAAATTATTAATACCTTATTGAACACAGTGGAAAAGAGCTATAAATTCCCCTATATTTGTTTCTGTAGAAGTCATGTTTAACTAGTGAGTTACTGAGCAGAAGGGAGGCACTGAAACAAGTGTTTCATCTTGAAAAAAAAAATCAAATTGTGGAGATAGCTTTACCATGGTACTACATTTTTAGTGCAGTAGCTGATGGATTTTGAACATATTTAATCTGGATGACATAGCATGCTAACAGTAGGAAGCTGGAAGCTCTATGCCTGCGAAATATTACTTTTCTCATGTGTCCCTTTAAGGACAGACCTTTGTGTGTTGTCATTTAAACCTTCAGTCTATAATCTGTCTGTCCTGTGGCATACATGAAGTAAGCATCAGATGTCTAAATGATTTTCTAACAGGAAAGAGCTGGTTTGCTTGATCTGTGAGTTGAAGTACTGACAAAAAAAAGACTGACAAACAAGTTGTCCTCTTGTACATACTGTGTGGCACATAGCTGACAAATTACTTCAGAAGGGTGGTCAGAGCATGTAAAGGCAGTCTTAAGGACCTAGGTCTGCAAAGACATAAAACACTCAAGGAATCCTAACAGTTCTGTATCTTGCAATTTTATTGCTATATTACACAACCCTTGATTTCTTTCTTTCAGGTCCAGATAACCAGCATTTACATAAGGATCTATTTTTTATTAAAAACAGGGTTGCCATCCCCTTAGTATTGTGGCAAAAACTCATGAAAGAGACTGAGTGAATTGTTACAGCAAAAAGGTAGAAGCTGAACTAAAAAAGAATTGCTTATTTCAAAAGTTCATGTAATTTGAAGCCCATCATATGTTTTTGGTGATATGGCTAACTTACACTTTTAAAACATGGTTGTGAAGAAAACTCTGCCTTCCCTCGACTCAAACTGCAAAGCTGTCTTTGGGTGGGTAGAACTGGGTTCTGCTTGGATCAAACTATAACTCCAAGAACAGTAGTTTTACTAACAGGAGGTGATACACATGTTCTCTGGCAGGACCAAGTACTTAGACTACTTCTGTTTGTCTTCTACAAGTCTGGTAACCCTTGAACATATGGGAAAATACCAATGTCCAGGTAAACAGAAACGGACTTCTTTTTACACTTGCACATCTATAAATAAAAATAGTTAACATGATCTCCTTGCAGACAATAAAAGATATAAGTTTATAATTTCTAGGTAGAAGAGGGAGTGGGGGAGGAAGAGGAAAAGAAAATATTTCTGAGTTAGAACTGCATAACCTTCACATTCAATATAATAATACAGATTAAATTTGTCTGAAATATTTTTTTTTTAATAAATAAAAAGTAACATGTGAATGGTTAAAACAGAAGTAGATGCCTCATTTATAACAGCCCTCTTTAACCAGAACTAAACCCATATTATTTTCCTAACACATTCATTTCTCAAGAATTGTGAGAGACGTTAGTAAGGCAAACTTTTCCCTGTTCCTATTGCATATGCAGCTATAGTGCAAACAGTAGCCAATGAGCCATGAAGGTAATTTTATCTAGTAGCTTTAAACTTAATGGGATGCAGATGCAATGATAAATTGAAATATGCCACAAAAATCTATGATGCTACTGAGAGCAGCTATAAAATGAAATCGTTGCTTTTGTGAAAAACAGAGAAACACAAAAGCTTTTCCTGTTTCTAAACCTTACCTGCAACTGTGTTTTTCTATGTTTACAGAGAAGATGGTATGTTATGCTCTTGAAAGTAATGCAATCAGACATAAGGCAAGTCACAACAGAGAACTGTTTGACCAGTATAACAGAGGAAAACTAATCCTGAAGGATGGACAGATTTGTCAGTCTGAGATAAAAATTGCTAAGGCTAATTGAAAATCTTTTCAAAGGGTGTTGTAAATTCAGTGTCTTCTTCTTCTTTTTTTTTTTTTTTTTAATAAGGAAAATGGGTGCAGAAAAAATTCCAATTGTATCTCTAAAAATTACTCTAATTCAGAGTTGAGTATGGCTGGTAAAATTTATTTCCAGCATGCTATATGGACTTATCTAATGCTACTTTAAAAATAAAGTGCTCTACATTGTGACAGATACTTTTCCTTTTTTTTTTTTTTTTTTTTTTTTTGTCCCTGCCCCGATAGGCCTGCCTTTGTTGTTTCTCTGGAGCCAGCTTGCATAGTCTTATGTAATATTTCTAAAAAAAACAATACTAAGAGGTAGGAAAGAAGTATGTGAAACACTATAGCAGGCAGAGGTCCCCTAAAAGCATTGGTTCTTTAAGATACAACGGACACATTTCTTGCACATTACAGTGATAATATCTAAAAAAAAAAAAAAAAAAAAAAAAAAAAAATTATCCCATGCACACAAACCCTGTGGAATTCATTAATTGTGAACCCTGGGGTTCACAATTAAGCTCACTAAACAGGAATAGATTTGGTCCCTCTGTCCTATTCATTTGTAACTAATGTAAACCAAAATTAAACACAGATTTGCTTCTGGCACTTCAGAGTGGTTGCTCAAGTTACTCAAAGCCTTTCCCAAAAGTAAACTTAAGAAATTAATTAAAGAGTAAATTATAAGTGCACAATAGTTAGCTTTGCTAAACTGATAATGTAGTTGAGACTGGCTGAAACAATTTGAGATAAGGCTGTGCAAATACAATTTGTTTGTAACTTGTTAAATGAAAACAAAAATAAATTATCTAGACATTGGATTG